>NC_081569.1:66154193-66413218 GCF_022355385.1 Mustela nigripes | reverse complement strand
AAAACAAACTGAGGGTTGCTGGGGGGAGGGGAGGTGGGAGAAGGGGGTGGGATTATGGACATTGGGGAGGGTATGTGCTTTGGTGAGTGCTGTGAAGTGTGTAAACCTGGTGATTCACAGACCTGTACCCCTGGGGACAAAAATATATGTTTATAAAAAGTAAAAAATTAAAAAAAAAAAAAAGCTGTATCTCTCAGGCGCTTGGGTGGCTCAGTGGGTTAAATCCTCTGCCTTCAGTTCGGGTCATGATCCCAGGTCCTGGGATTGAGCCCCGCATTAGGCTCTCTGCTCAGCAGGGAGCCTGCTTCCTCCTCTCTCTCTCCACCTACTTGCGATCTCTGTCAAATAAATAAATAAAATCTTAAAAAAAAAAAAGCTGTATCTCTCATCTCTATGAAAAGATCTATTCTCCTTTGCCAACATATGACTTTTTATACTCTCAGTTCATTTCTCCTGTCCTAAAAATATTTTATTGCCTGCTAAACTAAGTTTTCTCTAAATTGGGAAAAGAAAAACACCCCAAACTGCTTATTCCATCAAAACCGGCTCCTGTATTATCTTGGCCAAAATGAAATTCACTAATCCAGGGCACCAAAATTGATAATAGAGAGAAGGGTTCTTGATAAGATTTTTAAAAGTCCTCTGGCATCACAGCGGGTCATTACTTAACCTGTCAATCTTATGTAGTCAGTAGCGTTCCTTCCACTCCCTTCTGGATAATTATGTTGAGCTCTATTGTCTCAGTTACTAGCATATAAGCACTGAGAGGAAGGAGAATATGACCAGTATGGCATCTAGAGTATTGCCAAGTGTACAAAATGCTTAAGTGCTGGTCATGATGATGTGTAGTAAATTTGTCCCTGCGTCGTGGCACAGCCAGTGGGTCCCAGAATTACACGGCTTTCTGTCAGCCCTTCTCCCTGGCAGGTGTTGGAAGTTTGGGTAGCAATGCCTGAGTCTATCGGCACTTCCAGGGACACAAGTCTGCTAAGATCTTCTCCTCATGAGGTAACCCAGAGCACAGCTGGGTGGCCTGGACTGACACCCTGCTTCTCTCACTTTCTTGTCATGTGACCCCGTGCAAGAATTTCATTTTCTTAAATCTCACTTTTCTAACCAGTAAAAACAAGAACAGAGATCCTTTCTCCTTTCTCCTCACTAGACTGTAATATAGGTCAAATAAGAAAAATTGTAGGAAAATGCTTCGAGGAATAGGTATGTCCTAAAAAAATTCATTGAAGTAGCTAAGGACTTTGAGTGGCATGTGCTTGTGTGTGTGGGAGAGACAGACAGAGATGGAGATAGAGAGAGCGAGATTGTTATGGGAACGCAGTGGAGATAGACTGGTTTGAAGGGCCTAGACTTACTATTTTGCTATAATTTTAATGCTTTCTCCTCACTTTGGAGACTGGTGATTGGTCGATAATTATGGTTCAATTTTTAGAATTTGCTTTGCATTCCTCCCAGGATAACCACCAATAAGTTACCATTAGTCTACCACATACTTCCTGAACAAAAAGGAACTCATTCATCTCTGAATGTTTATCCAAAGCATGGGAAACTTGGTTTAATTCTCTAGATATTTGTAGGGTCATCAATTTTATCCAAATATTTAATCTAAATTCTATGTGCTGTCATTTCAGGACATTATGTCTGTTTTTCATCTCTTTGGTTAATCTACATAATAGCACTCTCTGGCTCATTCCATCCTTTTATATTTCTGTGGACAGTTACAACCCCAAATGCCTTCCTTTTATTTCTGAGCCAGTTCTCTTTTTCTTGTCTCAAAGGCCATAATTTGGAAATATTTATCACTTTTAGTTGGTCTCCTATGAAATCTGAAACACTTTTTATCCACTCGTTTAAATTCGGGATCATGGCCCTTGCCAGTCCTTGCTCTGTGAATCAAGGAAAGGGGCTCTTGTCCAAACTGCCTTGCCATTTTCCTGTCACGGCCTGTACCCACCTGACTCGCCTAAAACAATACAAGGTGAGCAGGGAGGGAGGCATCTTCCTGGGGTGAAGTAGCACTTACCACAAAGACTTCACAGCAGATGCAAAGGCCACTATTCTTAGTAAAGGCGTGAGTAATGTCCAAGAGAGCAGGTCTTGTCATTGGTCCCCCCGTTAAGACAATGCACTGGGGCCTGGAAATGGAGAAAAGAAGATGTAAGAACTGGCCATTATAGGAAGCCTATGAGCCAGAACAATCTCAGTGGAAATGGCAGGAATGGAGTGTTTGACCAACTAGGACAACCTCCCCGCTAAATATTTCTTGGGTTCCTCGCCAGAATTCTTGAATCATCCTATCTATTCATCTTTCCACCTTTGTATCCTTAGTTTATTAGTGATGGCAAAATGTGAAGTAAGGGGGCGCCTGGGTGGCTCAGTGGGTTAAGCCGCTGCCTTCGGCTCAGGTCATGATCTCAGAGTCCTGGGATCGAGTCCCACATCGGGCTCTCTGCTCAGCAGGGGGCCTGCTTCCCTTCCTCTCTCTCTGCCTGCCTCTCTGCCTACTTGTGATCTCTGTCTGTCAAATAAATAAATAAAATCTTTAAAAAAAAAAAAAAGTGAAGTAAGGAAAAGGTGGTCTTGTGTTCCCTTTTTCTCTCCAGGCACCACCCTTTCCTAAATCCCCAGTACAGCCTGTCCTGCTCCAGCAGCTATCTCCAGGCCACTTTCTTTCATCGTCCCTGCAAAGGGAGGGGTGGTCCATTCAAAATAAGATATAACTAGTGAAGAGTTTAAAATGTTGCTTTTGGGGGCACCCGGGTGGGGCAGATGGTTAGACCTCTGCCTTCAGCTCAGGTCATGATCCCAAGGTCCTGAGATCGAGCCCCACATTGGGCTCTCTGCTCAGCAGAGAGTCTGCTTTCCCCTCTGCCTCTCTCCCCTGCTCATGTTCTCTCTCTCAAATGAATAAATAAAATAATAAAAAAATAAAATTCTACTTTTCCTAAGAGAATTCAGTAAGCCACAGAGCCTTAAGCTGAATGGAGACAGCACCAAGGATTAACTTCCTTAGGGGGTGTCTCTCTGAAATCGCATCCTGAGATCATCTCTCTATCTCTGTGCATGAAGGTGACACCCAGCATCACGAAAGTTTACAGCTGGGGGTAAGCTTAGCTCAGAGTGGAAGAGAAGAAGCACACATTCACAGAGATGTTGTTGTGAAAATGAGGCAGTTCTGTAGGACTCTCTAGACTTAGAATGCACCCATAAAGCATATCACTACTCGAGTGCATCTGTCTCCGCTAAAGGAAAGACACTTCTACTGTGGAGAGACACCAGGATGCCTGAGAAGCCAACTTTACCTGAAATTTTTCACGTGGTCTTCCACGGTAGTCAATTCCAGGGCATTGTCTAACGCACTGACATAGGAAAGAGCCTGTGTGGAGGAGCCCCAGTTCACATCTGCGGACAACAGAAGATTTTGGCATTAAAAGCATTGACCTTTCTCTCTGTATGCTGTGAATAATTTTTATAAGTCATTGCCTTCTATGATTTTCCTTGGCTAGGTCATCAGTGAGGAGTGCCCAAATTAGAGAAAACACAATGTAGTATTTCCTAGAAAGAGCATTGTGTCTTTCTATGAATGCTTTATGAATTTTTAGAAGTAAGATGGCTCTTTCCAGTTAAGGATCAGACTTTAAAGCTGTAGCCCCAGCAATTTTACCTGGTGGGAGAGGCTATGTGATAACCACATTGCAAGTGGATAGACTTGGATAAATGGTTAACCCCTAAATAAATTCAAAACGTCTTCACAAATTCTTGGATTGAAAAGAGGCATTTCTTTTTTTTTTTTTTTAAGATTTTATTTATTTATTTGACAGACAAAGATCACAAGGAGGCAGAGAGGCAGACAGAGAGAGAGGAAGGGAAGCAGGCTTCCTGTTGAGCAGAGAGTCCGATGCGGAGCTCGATCCCAGGACCCTGGGATCATGACCCGAGCCGAAGGCAGAGGCTTTAACCCACTGAGCCACCCAGGAGCCCCTGAAAAGAGGCATTTCTGTCGACACGGATCATTTTGAATAGCTATTTTGAATAGCTCAGGATCTCATTTTTTGGGGTATCCATGAAGAGGTTTCAGCAAGCATTTTAATTTTTGATCTTTTAGGACCTAATCTTCGTCACGAGGGAGGTAAATACTACCATTTCCTACCCGCTTTTTTTCCCTACCTTTTTTTGAAGAAAAAAAAAATTAGATGGACCCTTTCATCAGGAAGTCCCTGGTGAGAATGTACAGATTTACTCCAGAGGGCAGACAGAATCATTTCCCTAGTCTTACTTGGAAGAGTCAGGGAAATGGTGGGGAATGATCTGGAGATAAAAAGATTAATATTGCCTAAAGTGTTGACTATGAGCCAAGTATTTAACGTACCTTAGGTATGCTATTTAACTTACACTCTACTTAAAATATTAGCCCCATCATGTCCTGCTACCTTGGCAAGTGATCAAGTTTCTTCATCTGTAAAATGGGTCTAAAAATAGCCAATATGGAGCCTTATTGTGAGGATTCAATGAGTGCATGGTCTATAATAGATGCTCAACATAGTTAAATGTTATGCTGTATTACATTATTAATATCCACTGTCCACATGGCACACCCAAGCACATAGGGGCTGCTCAATATACCTTTGTTGAAGGAATGGTTAGTCGAGGAGTGCTTTCAACGCCCCCCACCCCCATACAGTCCTTATCTTACCTGGCTTCTTGTAAGTCACATAGATATAGAGGAAGAACTCAATGACGTAGGTGATGACAGCTGCCCACCAGTTGATGACAAACATAACTGCACAGCACAAAATAGCTCCAAAAAGAGATACCCACATGTTGTAAATTCCATATGCAGGTCTCCATCCTGAAAAAAAAAGTCTCAGTGCATAAAAAACTTTTACACTATTGCTTCATATCACCGCATATGATTAAAACGCAGGCAACAGTTTTTCCTAGCATAAAAATCAGAATGTTTGGGTCAAGCTCCCAATTTTGTTATTAGTTTTCTGTGATCTTGGGTCCTTGGCTTAGGAAAGTATACCAAATGAGAACGCTGTGAAATACCGAAAAGGTGTCATTTATGGCTTTCTTCCTATGTCCTGCACGCCCCAATCATCTTCCTCAACTATGAGACCTTAAGCCTCTCCTATCTCTACCATCAGGAGCTGAAAGGAGGCAGGAGAGATGAGAAGAGTGGAGTCGAGTGGGAAGGATGGGGAAAACGCCTTGGTGGCTCAAGAAAGAGGAAGTTAAGACAATGGGCTTATTGTTCCGATGAAAAAGGCAGAGCATCGTCAAAAGTCAAGCCACTAACTTTCTGCTAGTTCTGTCTTTACCTTAAGAGGATAGTACTTGGGGATGGGAGGTCGAGGTACCAGGTGGTGGGTATTATAGAGGGCACGGATTGCATGGAGCACTGGGTGTGGTGCAAAAATAATGAATACTGTTATGCTGAAAATAAAAAATAAAATAAAGGGGAAAAAAAAGAGGATAGTACTTGCCCTTTCAGAAATAATAATCTATGGGAAAAGAGGGAGACATTTCTCAGCATTGGCTTCTTAAACCCAATGCGTTCATAAGATTTTGCATTTTACAGTGAAAATTTCTCAGGGTTCATATATGCATGGGAGAGTCCCTTGTTCTCTTAGTTCCCTGCCATGCAGAAGCTGGGGAAGCTCTGATTTGAAGGGCATTTGGACAATGGACATTTTAAATTTGGAGTTGCCAAAATACAGAGCTTTCCAAGTCTTCAGGAGCAATTTCTGAAGTGGCCACAAGATGGAAATAGCACTTTGAGGACATCACTGAAAATGCCCTTATTTCTCGGAGTCTGGCTGTGTGTGTGTCACAGGGGCACTGTGTGTGTCATTTCGGGATTTTGTGTATCCACTTGTCTCTATGTGGGCTGCTCTTTTTCCTCTCTCTCCTTTTCTCTCTTCCCCTTTCGCTCCTTCCTTTCCAGTCTTTCCCTTACCTACTCTATTATTTCACCTTGTTTTTCAAAGATTAACATAACGTGGTGCAGAGGCACCCATTTCTATAACTTGTATTCACCAGCTAGGACTTTCTGTTCTCTGCTTAAAAGAAGACAACACAACAGAAATAAAAATTCCTCAGTTATCGTCTGGAGCCGAGTGACGTTGGGTGGACGAAAGCTTCCCTTCCATCCATATTCTGTCTTATTGGCAGCAGGATTTCCAAAGGAAGCTGGAGACCACAGCAGGCCCTAACAGAGTGGAAATGCGTTCATATCCCTGAGAAAGACCCTCCTGGGGAAGAACTTTCTGAAGGTCAACGGTGACGAGTGTCTATTCTGGTGGAAAGGCAGAAGGAATTCTAATAGCCAATGAAAGTGAGGAAGAGGGGGAGGTAGTGAGGTAGGAAAGGTTGTTCGGTGTGAAATTCTGCACCTCTTTCAACCACAGTCTGCGGAGGGCAGGGATGTCACTGGCTTCAGCACGAATCTGCATTGACTATACTCAGCAGGTAATTATGGGAACTACTCATCCTTCTCTTCTGCACCATGGGCAGGAAACAAATTGATAGTAAGGAAGTTTCAAATATATACATTTATTCCACTTCTGTGGTCACTTTCACCCTGGAAATAAATAGTGGTGTTTTTCTACTGCTGAAATAAATGTGGTTTCTCTTGCAATGAATAATTTATTGCCGCAGGAGAAAATTGACTTTACGGTTGGTCAAAAAGGCCATTGCTCAAATGATTCTTTTTCTATATCAGAAGTCACCATCCCCCCTCCAACTCACCAAAATAAAGTAGATTACGCTGCCCACTAGGATATAAGGATACATACAAACACAGATTGATCACTTTTCACTGATTTCTTTCATCTTATTGAGACAAACTAACTGTCTGCTTAGGGTTCTTTTAGTTTTGAAGAGTCAACTTACCCGGAGATTTGGCATATGAGGCATGGAAGCAGGAGAAATTAATAAGTGCGTATGAGGCCAGGAAGAAGTTGGAGATGATGGGAGCAATGGTGTTCAGTTCCGCTGTGAACGAAGCAGAAGCGAGCATGTCCGTGTGAGTTATGGGACCAGGGGCTGAACAGCTGTCAGAGCCTGGAAGCTTGACTTTATTTGGAAATTGAAAACATAGCTAGCATCTGTCAAAGTTTAAGAAGTTAGTGATTTTTCTTTGGGATTGCATTCATTTAAAAATATATTCTCAGCCAGTGTTTCCATAAAGCAAGGAGCAAGAAAACCTCCCAAAGAGAAAATAGACGACAGACAAGCCTTCTACCTAGCAAACATTCAGAGGGGCGTGGGTAGAGGGTTTGGCGACTGGGCAGATGATAAACTCCCCTGCTGCTCTTCCAGACGTACCAAATCCTGCAATCTTTCTCTGCTGTGGATCTAAGCAAAAAACTCTGCAGGGCAACAGATTAGTTAAATACAGGGACGCCCGAAATGCCTACCTGGAAATTTCTATGCCCAACTTGCTCTCCCTGACTCTCAGAACTCTTGCTAGTCCTTTGGCCTTTTCTTAACATTTCTAGAGAGTTCTACCTCTTTGCCAAAAAAAATGTTTACCCCAGTAGCTAAATATCAGCATAATTTAATCCTAGCCAAATGGTTTGCTGTATAAGAAATAATTTAGAAACATTCTCATTTATCAACCTCAGTGACACAAATGCAGGTGGTAGCTGGGCGTGATTCTAGAGCCTAGATGCCAGCAAGGACGTAGGCAAAAATAGCTGCCACGGAGCTTGTGCAATGAAGCTCATCTAGGTTGATCTGAACAATTTTTAAGGATAACATTTAATTTACACAATTTTTTTTTAACACTTCGGCTATTTGATCACATAAATGCATTATAGAACAATGATTCGAGATCTTAAAAGTTTAAGGTATGTAATGGGATATTTCTGTACATAATCACTTTTTGTTTAATTTCTTAAAAAATCTAACAAACATAGTCCTACCTTCCCCCTCTTCAACCCTATACAAATCTTATAAGGATTTAGGAATTACAGCCACTTTCTGAGTTTATGTGATGATGAAGGGCTTTTACTATTTGGCACCACTGTGCTGAGGAAGGGTCTGCCCTGCTAGACCGAGTGGCGTCACACGTGGCCTTGCCTTTTGCTTCTTTTCCTCTGATATGCTCACCAATAAAGGTGGCACCTTCGGGAGGAACGAGGAATGCGCAGGCTCCAGCTGACGAACGTGCCTCTCCAAGATTATGCAGCTGTTTCTATAATGCTAAGGGAGAGGGAGTCGAGATGATGGTCTGGGCAAGTGGTTCTCAAACCTCAGTGGGCTACAGATCTCTTGAGGAGCCTGTATACATGCAGATTCTTTATCTCCAGAGACTGTTTCTAACTCTGAGGTTGGGCCTGAAAAATCATTTTGTTAACAACCCCCAAGTAGTTGGTTCTGATATAGGTGGTCAGTGGGCCACATTTTGTAAATGACACTTTAATTCTCCCAGTAGCTGCCAGCCCAGGAGATGTAGAAACAGGTGGCAGCTGGGGAAGGCTCTGGAATTAGACGATATTGGGTGGCTTGGAGGAAGGATTTGGTTGCATTTGCTTGGATGGATTTCCAACATTCGGATTCAAAGAAGAGATTAAAGTCCAAAGTCTACCTCTAGTCCTCAAACGCTCTCTACACACAAGGATTCCTCATTACCTTCTTAGTCAGACTCCAATAGTCCCAGTTGGGATATTAAACAGAAAACAGGTAATTCTGCAATCTAAAAGGAAAACCCTACGAGAAATCAGAAGAATGCTTTGGTTTTCAGTAAGACAAGAAAACTACGAACCAATAAGAATGAACGCCATGGCTATAACGAAAGTAAGAAAGTATCCTCTCAGGGGTTCGTTGTTTTTCCCATATCCCTTTGCAAAGAACTGCAAGGCTTTGTAGATGTTGTCCTTGCACAGAGCCTAATGGAAAAGAAGGGGAGAAATTCGTCATTTAGATCTATGCACAGTCATTTTCCCTAGGTGATTCAAACAAGAAGATTTGGAGAAAGATGAAGCGATACACAATACGGGCACAAGTTAACACTGCAGTTTATCATTCTTTACATTATTTGAATCGATCGTGACTATGTGGCAGACAGCATTTGAGCCAGATGCAAACGTTAAACTGTTTCAGAAAATGATGGAAAATGATGGCTGGTGAGAACGAGTATTTCAGCTTGATCCACGTTCAGTGGGAACAGACATAGGGGGAAGCATGTGCTCTTGGCCTCTATCACCTGGAACACTTTGGGCGCGCTGACGAGGGAGGCCAGGGCTGAGGAGAGCGTTGCAGAAAAGATGCCAGCTGTGATGAGGGGGCCGAACCCTGATACCATGCTCATGACCTTGAGAAAAGACACACCAGTAAGGAGACTCACCCAACACACAATTAAAAAACAGACAGACAAACCAAGCCAAAATCTTACGCAAACGCTTCCCCTTCCACTTTCTGTGATTTGGAATCTCCGTTATAAAAGCCAGTTGCTTCTAAACAGATTTCTACACCCCTGCCCCCACCGCTTCACTCTCCAGGACCATGGCAGGGGCTTTCCCAAAACTGAGATCCATGCACAAAGTACTGTCCACATATTAACTATCTAAGTCTCTCCTCCCCACCATGAAATCTTGTACCATTGATTGGAAGATGCCGTATATCAGGCAGCAATCTTCCCTGGTGATGTAATTCATGCAACTGCCTGCTATCTCCCCACCGTAGGTAATGCAACCACAGGATGTGCTGCCTCATGTCCACAGGGGCTCCCCTCCCTCACACATGAATTGTTCTGTGCTGAATTCAAATGGACCAATAATCAATCAGTTGCAAACTCAGAAGTTTCATGATACTACATGTGACATTCTACAAATGAAAGCAATAGCAATAAACATTTTTTTTTCTCTTCAAACCTGGAAATTGTTCATTAGCCCATATTGACATGGTTCATGTCGACATCTTGAGAAGTCGTAGCCCAACCCACAGGCTGCTGAACCATTGCAGTTCATCCCAGAAATGACGGTGTCATTCATGCTTCCAGTGGCATCTCGGACCACACAGGCCCCTGGGGAAACAAGCGTGGCTCGTCAGTTCTTTATAAGGGTTCTGCTCCCAAAGGATTTTCTCCCGAAAACATAGTTTAATTTGAGTTGGTGCAGGTTGACTGTCATCCTCTCTGGTCATCCTGGGGACATGGTACCTGGAGGTTCCCATTCTCAAAGACTCAAGAGCGCCCCCCGACTCTGACTATCTGCCACTTCTACTGCCTTGGGGGGTTTAGGTCCAAGCTCTCACCTACATTTGCAAGATACTTAGGGTTTGGAACTCTCTTCTTTCTGAAACACACATGGCAGTGCTTTGCACATAATATTAAATTCATATTTCTAGCTAGGTGCTACTGGCTAGGTGTTTTTCAGGTAGAACAATTTATTTCCTCATCTGCAAGAGAACTAAGGGATGGCATTTTCAAATTCTGGTAATTAAGAGAACTGAGCCCTTATTTTCAACTGATGATAGTCAGTGCATAATTTTTTAAACTATTATAATTCTACTTTATATAGAATTTTAAAGGTTTAAATAATAAAAAAATGTTTGGGGATAAAATATTGAGATTTCCTTAGTAATATTAATGGTCAAAAAATATTCTATCAAGTGTCAGTTTAATCCATTACTTTTACCCATTTTGCTATTTTTGTTATTTACCATTATAAACATTCTACGATGAACATCTTTGTGCACAATTTTTTTCTTCTCTATTTCAAAATATTCCTCTAGGATAGATCCCTAGATCAAAAAGTTAAGAACTTTTTGAAGATTCTTGATATATATTTTTTCACTAACCATCCATAGGAATTTTATAATGATAATCTCTGCCACTATGTATTTGATAGAATTATGGAAGTATATGAATATATGTGAGAAATATATAGAAACATCTCTGAACTACCTGAACTAGGATAAATATTTTACAAACTAAATCCCAAATAGTAAAACTTTATTTTGCTCTTCAAACTCCAGCTGGTATGAGTTTTCATGCCTTGCTAATAACTTTAAGAGAGGTCCCAGTGACAGGTACTAATGGGAACCCTTAATTTTATCCATGGAATTCATATCCTGTGAATCTGTGAAAGACTTAGAAATGACAGGATCTTTGAGTTGAAATAATCAGTGTAGGAATCCTGTTTACATAGCTCTGAGGGGTGACCGCCTAGTCTCTGCTTAAACAGTTGAAATTATGAATGTTGCTTACCAGGTAAAACCATTTGTTCCAGATTTTACCTTTTTACTTTGTTAATTTTTGTTGAGCTTTTCGGGTATCATACTTTTTGACTTCTGTATAGCACAACTCCCTAAATTTCCATGAAGCCATGCCATGAGCCAAAATTTGCACTAATGACAGGCCGAGGACCCCAAGACTATCCTCTTTTCCAGGGAAAAGTATAGAAATGGAATCTTCTCCCACGCAAAAACTGGAAGAATCTCTGAAATGAGGTCTATAACTTTACTCATTTCTTCATTTTTACATTGTGTGAGCTAGGAAACCATTTGGGAAATTTAACTTAAGGTGATTTCAATGTCATTTAAAAATATGTCAATTTTATAAGTATTGGAGTAAAATCTCTCTTCATGTAACTAAACTTGGAAGTGCCACAGCAACATACCTAACATTATCCAATTTCCTCAAATAAGAGACAGTGAGAGAAGTGAGGGTCTCAGTTGACTGTTTTGCTTTTCTCTCCAGAAACCAATGTAAGATAAATGCACTTCCCTGATTTCCTTTAAGCAGACAATTGGGATGTGCCCTTCAGTAAAATGGTCATTCGGGCTTCCGCAGTGGGGAGCTATATTTCCTAGTGTGCACAGAAAAGAGTTTTCTTCTCTGAATGTTCCACATTTCTTCTTCTCCTCCTACGGGATAAGCGTGAGGTGACCCCCAGCCAGGAGGAGGCGTGGCTGCGGCAGCAGGTGGAACGAAAGTCAGCCTAGAAACAGCAGGTGCATCCACATATTTTCTGCTTAGTGAGCAATGTGGGGGCTGACCACCCACACGGCTGGCAGCTGGATCTTGTTCTGATTTCCTGCCAACTGGTGACAGTGACATTTCCATATTAGGGACAGTAGTGCCAGGAGGAGATACAACGATCAATTCTATATCTTTCATACATTCCTCAGGCTTTTCTTTTTGTTTTTGTCTCGTTTTGTTCCTGGCTTCATTTCTCTTGCTCGTTTCTCACCTGCCTCCCAGGGCAAGGGAAGTGGATGCTGGGAGTGGTGGCTTCTTTGATGGTGGGATTATCACCTAGAGTAGCTACATGGGATTCTCTTTGTGTTCAGGGAGAATAACAATCTGATTAACTCTACCCTAGCCCTGACCCAGAGGTGCCGGTATTACAGCTTAATTATATTCAAACTCCTAAAGCGCCCAGGAGGGGAATTAAAAATGTTGTCTTTTAGAAAAAAACTTTCTACTTATGATCCCCTGAAAGCCCACTGGACATGTATGACCAGACTCCTTGTAATTCCAGCATTTGGACACCAGAGACACACGACTTACCTACACAAATAGCAACTCCTATGTAGGCAACAGTGGTGATGAAAATGGCCAGCATGGTTCCTCTGGGGATGGCATCTTGGGGATCCTTTGGAGAAATAATATGGTGGGATGAAGAGACAGGGTGAAGTAAGAAACAGAAATGACTTGGAGTTATTACGGTATTTCCAATGTTTAGGCTACCCTTCCTGAGGCAGGTTCGAAAGAAAAGATAAGCAAATGGCAAAGTGGTGAGCCTGAGCTCTTTTTCGACAAAGAACAGGTGTCGAGGTGAAAAAAGAAATGTCTAGAATTTTGTGCTGAATAGATCTCTAATTGTCCAGGACAGAGTTTTTATAGAAAAGTAGACCAGTTAGCTCACTCATTAATGCGTCTCCCTCCCCTTTATCTCCTGTGAATTTCATGCAGATATGTCAAACCTTAAAGTATTAGGGGAAAGACACAAACATACTCCGCACATTGATGCACCTTGACAGTATCTGTATATGGGTATTAGTTTTGTACTAAGCTTAGGCTTGCCTTAAAACAAACAAACAAACAAACAAACTTGAGGCAAAAAGGATGATCTGCTAAGTTCTCCAATCCCTCAAATTTCCCACTTGGAATCTAGTTCAGGAATGACTGCAATGGGAGATATTTCATTTCCATAAGCAGGCATAAAGAAAGAGGCAAATTTAAGCTTATACCAGAAAATGGGCTTCTCTTTTGCTTATGCATGCATATAAATTTACTGGACTGAGCTCACATCATATGTAACATACCATTTTATATCCTATTTTGGGAGCTAAATCATAGCATAATCAATTTCCAAGCAGCATAACTTCTAAATAATTGAATTCATCTTAACAGGGATTATTTTTTTAACAGGAATTATTAAATAGAGATTTCAGTGTATTCTTGGTTATAGAAGACAGTGCCTGGCATATAGTAGGAGTCAATAAATATTGAATTGAGGGAGGCACTATCTCAGTAGATATTAGTTCCCTACCAGACAATCTGAGATGTAGTACTACAAATATGCAATAAATGCAGTCAAAGTTCGAGCTTTTCTGTTTTTGTTTTTAACTTAAATCTGCTGATCAAAATCCATCAGAGAGACCAATTCATGGTAAATTTCCAACCTGACACCTGGAAATAACTTTACCAGTAAATTTGCCCTTAATGAGACTAAGTCAGCTCTGTGGATCCGCTCTGAACATTGATTCCTTCCCACTCTTTTAGGAATATTTGCACAGAGGCATGGTTCTGCTGCATATATACCTAGCCTCCTCCTTCCAAACTGTTGTCTACAAAAGTGATTTTGGGCCAAAAGGTGCAGGGGAACAGCATGTCAAAGGAAGACGAAGATAATTAATGGTGGCTGACATGAGCCCCACTCAATCTCCCAATTCATGCTGTGTTTCAAGTTTTGTTTTATTAACTATTTTTTGTGATCTGAGTGGAAGAGAAGATTAAATTAAATGGGAGGAAAGGAGACATAGATACAGATATAGATATATGAGGTGTGAAGGTAGAAGGCAGTCATGTACCTCAAACATGAAAACTTAGTCTTCATGTAGAACTACTTCATGCTACAAACTCCGAAGTTACTTACTTAGAATTTACCTAAGGGTCAGACTTGACCTAATATAAATTAGGATGTCAGTATCTCAATGTATGATCATATATTCACACTGCCTGCTCTGGCTCCCTTTCCCCTAAACAGAGACCAGGACTTCAACAAATTCTTCGTTTTCACTCTAAATGTTAGTTTCCATCTCCCCAGCTGTAACCTAAAAAATCTAACCTTCCTTCGCCTTTCTTCGTGAGATGTTACATTTTTTTCTTAAGACAGAATACATAAACAATCTACTAGATAACTGTTTCCTGAGGGTCAACCACTTCTTAAACTTATATTTTGCACATGATTCTGTTCTTGCTTCTCATGACTCAGAGTAAGTCTGTCTTCACCTTAGACCATGAACAGCTTGGAGGACTGAGTGCTTCTTTGCTTCCCTAGTGCCTAGCGACATGTTGGCTGAGCTGAACTGATGACTTGTTTCTAAGGAAAGTGTAATATTCTTTCATTTAAATGTGTGCTTAGGGGCGCCTGAGTGGCTCAGTGGGTTGAGCCACTGCCTTCGGCTCAGGTCATGATCTCGGGGTTCTGGGATGGAGTCCTGCATCGGGCTTTCTGCTCAGCAGAGAGCCTGGTTCCCTCTCTCTCTCTCTCTCTGCCAGCTTCTCTGCCTACTTGTAATCTCTCTCTGTCAAATAAATAAATAAAATCTTAAATGTGTGCTTACAGTTTGCAGAATTTTATTTATTTATTTATTTATTATTTTTTAGAAAAAATTTTATTTATTTATTTGTCAGAGAGAGAGGCAGGCAGAGGGAGAAGCAGGCTCCCTGTTGAGCAAGGAGCCCAATGTGGGACCTAGTCCCAGGACTCTGGGATCATGACCCCAACCAAAGGCAAATGCTTAATGACTAAGCCACCCAGGAGTCCCTACAGAATTTTAGATCAGTGACCTCTGATACTTTTCCAAATCTGAGGACACAGCAGCTCCACATACATAGCTAAATTTCATTAAGCAGTGATATTTAACTACTAGAATCATTTTGAACAAGTTACTTACTTTTCTGAGCTTCCACATAATCTATTTTATGCCATATCTCAACTCAAGAATTTACCATAGCACTGTGGTCCCTAATATGACAAATAGAAATGCCTTTATTCATTCACTAAATAAATATTTACTGAAATCTTCCTAGCTCTGAAGAGGCAACAATGAGTATAACCAAAAGCAAGGTCCCCACCCTCATGGGCTTACATTCCAGGGTAAGCACCTCTTGCTCTGGTCCCACCAATGCCGATTTCCCCTTGTATTATAAGGTCATCCAGCCTCGTCAGGACTTCTCCAATTAAATTGTGAGGGATCCCTTACTATTTCCCAAATCCCCATGCCTAAACTCTTCTTTAGTGTTCTCTACCTGGAATATGCTTATATTTTCTCACCAACAATCAGTATTGAGCTTTTGCTCTAAGTTCACACTTCAAAGTAACATTATTGAGGAAACCATCCCGGCTTTAACAATTACCTGTTTCTTATGTTTATCTCACAACTTATTTAAACAGTCTATATGATTTTCATTTATACGTGTCTCTTCATGGCTCTTACAAATATTTCTTGTCTTCCAAAGTTGATTATAAGTGTATTGAGGTAAAACCGGTGTCTTCTTTTGTGTATATGGTAGGGACTATTTACTGTCCCCCAATAATCATTCTCACCTTCCTCCTTTTAACACAAGAACTCCCTAAAATTCTAGTCACATGGCTGCACAGCTAGAGACTACATTTCCCAGCCTTCTTTGCAACTAGGCAAGGTCACAGAGATTAAATTCTGGCCAATGGAATGTTAGCAGAAGTAATATATGCAAGATTCAGGAATTGCTTGCCCTCTATTCCTTACTCTTCTTCCTGTGGGCTGGAACATGATCTTGGAATTGACCAGTCATCTTTGCAGGTGAGGGCAAACCATAAGGGAGTGGTCAATCAAGGGAGGTCATCTGGGATCCTGGTCTACTGTTTGGAACAGACTTTTCTTTTTCGACTCCATGGCCTATGAGCTCAGATTTTGATCCACTAGAAAAATAAACTTCTATCTTGTTTAGGCCAGTACTACCAGTCTTTTATAAAACATTCAAACCAATATAACAGTGCTCATTACAGTACTTAACATAAACTAATATGAATGCAGTGCTAAATAAATACCATTTAAATAAGTGAATATATCTCTGAATGTAATGTCATAAAAATTCACTAATAAAGTGATTTTGAAGGGGAAGTAGGGAGGGTGTTTTTGTTTTGTTTTGTTTTCCCTGAATGATATGTGCTTTTGTTCCTTAGGTGTTTAAAAGAAAAAAGTTGGTTCTGATATTTTTTTTCACTGGGATATATTCATTTTGTTGGAAATGTTCCACACTTCCCAATTTTCTCTACCCTTCCGATATCACTGAATAAGTCCATCCAAAAGGATGGACTATCAAAAATAGAATGGTCTGGCATTAAAAATTTTGGCATTAAAAGAGAGAACTTTTAAATTACTGGGGACCCCTAACAGAAATTTTGGTTTTAACATCGATAGAGAATTATGGTCACTGTTGACTTCTATAGCTCGTGCTGCTCACCAACGGCACCACCACTTCCCAGGATTACAAAAGCAGAGGAAAACGACATACCTCCAAGTCTCCTGAGATATTGGCACCAGCAAGAATCCCAGTAGCTGCTGGGAAAAAAATGGCAAAGACAGAGAAGAAGCCTTCTCCTTTTGTGAAGCTTGGCCCAAAGTTTTCTGCAAATATTGACGCTGCAACACAAATAATGAGAACATTATCTTGTAGACTTTCTTTACAGAAAAGGAGATAGAGTTTCCTTTAGCTTCTATCAATGTATCATGCAAATGGGTCCCTATATTCTAAATGGGATGAATCTGAAGATGTTGCTATACTCCTGATGAACCTCATGTTAGTATTTGCCAAGAGACAGTATATGTATCGCAGGGTTTTAGATTTCTAGGATATAACTCTGAAAACTTTTTTGTGCCAACAGAGACCCAGGCCTCCAGATATTTTTGAATCTAAAAGACTGAAAAAGAAGCAAATGGAGAATTTTTCTCATGCCCATGCTGTCATATTCCCAAGTATAACACACATGTACACTGCCTTCAACATACACAACTCATTTCTTACGTGCATAAATATTCTAACCAAACACAGCTTTTCTATGCTTTTTTTTTTTAATTGTAGGGGGTGGGTGAAACTATCTTAAAATTTGGCTACTTATGTTCTAACCTTCCCACTCCTTGCTCCCAGAGATTAGATCTTAAATTCTATGTCAAATTGTCATACATAGGAGAATGATAGTAGCAAGGAACTTTAGTCATAAAATAATACTATCCCATAGGGGTCTCAACAAATTACTTAAATGAGAAGGGAAAAATGCAGAAGAAAAACAGAAAAGAAGGGAAGAAAAACAACAAACAAAAGATCTAGGGTGATGCAGAAACAAGGAAAAAAAATTAAGTCATGAGAAAAAGTACAGCAGGAGCTAGAAGGAGGGAAAAGAATAGAAAGGAAAAGGATGTTAATATGCAAAAAAAGACAAACTTTATAAAGAAAAAGAATCAAGAAGAAAGAGGTGATCTGATACCAAAAGGAAACAGACACTAGTGACTGAATAAATGATGAACGGAAATATTTTTTAAATCTCAGCAGTGGATTCTTGAGCAAGCTAGAGTGGAAAGCTAGGAAGGTGTGCAGAGGTGGAGGAGAATTTCATGCTTTGTGACATTCCCTCAGGATGTTATGCCAACTCCTACAATATTTTGTGCTTGCAAACCTGACAGTGATGCTTAACTAGGTAATGCTATAGATAAGCAAGGTGCAAAAAAGTTCAGCAGGGGGGGCACCTGGCTGGCTCAGTAGGTGGAGCGTACAACTCTTGATCTCGGGTTGTGAGTTCCAGCCCCACAATGGGTATAAAGATTGCTTAAAAATAAAATTTCTTTAAAAAAAAAAGTCTAAAAGGAAAATGATTATGTTATTATTAATGTTCTCAGGGGTTGAACAAACTGCCTGAACTCTGTTCTCTTTCCTCGCATGTACAACTCTATTTCTACTATTTGATGGCAACAACGATTTGTCCCATACTTGAAGGTTTTCAAAGCACTTTTGCATCCACTATCTTATTGACTTCTGAACAATCCCCTCAGGAACTTGCTATCACTCACACTACCTCAGGCAAATTTGAACCTCAAACGTGTTAGGTGACCAGTCTTGCTGGCAAGCAGTAGGATTAAGACTCACTCTGGATCTCCTGAGTCTAACTAACCCCCGGCTCCTCCCTGGATCACACTGGGATTCTAATGGCTGATGCAGGGGTTAAAAGGGTAGATGGATGGAGGCAGGTAGTGGAGAACCATTGATTGCAAAAGCAACTCATTTGTAACACGTACCTTGGTAGTTAAAGAAACCTCTGGACTTCTTCTCATTGTTGGATGGAATAACGGTTCCAATGAAGAAGTTTGCAATAGCAATGAGGAGAATGACCAGGAGTATCACCTGAGCCTAGAATGGCAAAGTGAAAGAAGGCCAGCTTAGAATGAACAACTTTTTATACAGTTATAAAAGTCATGTCCGCAGAAAGTCCACTGGACCAAGACTACGTGGTTATTCTGATTAGAACTACTATCCAGAGTCGGTAATAGTGTTCTCTTGCAGAATGGCATCTTAACAAGACTTATCTGACCTGAGTGTGGAAGTTACATTTTCAATGGCGGCATATGCGTGGACACTTGAAGGTGGCATTTCAAAAACATTCCAAGTTCTATGTGAGTAACTTACTGCAGTGCCCTCAGGAGTATAAATGGAGCCCAGAGTTTTATTGCGGATAGCGTATTTCTTTTCTAGGCAGAGTGCCTATGGATTCTTTCCTTTCCCAGTGCTAAATGCAACAGAAGTTTCATTAATAACACAAAATTCATAGAGTTCTGAGATGCCTTGTACACTTGATGTCGGACCACCTGTGTGTGCCCAGCACAAGTGGTTTGCAAGGTTGACCAACTGAATTGTCTGTCTTTGTCCCCCTTCTCTCCCTGCTGACATTTCAAGGGTCTATTGGCTTGGTATTCCTATATGCCGTTCCCTCTGTAGGGAATACACTTCTCCCTATGCTTTGTGTAACTATTTCCTTCTTCTCATCCTTTAAGTCTTAGTTACTTCCCCTGAGAGGACTTTCTTGACTGCTGAATCTAAATAATAACAGCTAACATTCATGGAGGGCTTACAATAACAGACAGATTTCACTTTATCAATATTTTTTAGATAAATAGTATCACCAATAACTATACGAAGTAGGTAATATTGTTATCATCATTTAAAAGGTAAAGACCCTGAGGTACAGAGAGATTAGGCACCTTTCTCAAGGTCATACATTACAAGGTCATACAATATAAACCAGATTCAAATCTAGGTGCTGCGGCAACAAAGCCAGAGCTATAAACCTACCCTTTATCACCATGAAACTACATTGCCTCCCTCAGGGAACAAAGTCATTGTAAGTAGATACCCCATATTTTCTATCTTAGTACCCTGTTTATTCTTTAAAGCATGTTCACAATTTACCGTTCTATATTTACTTGTTTATCTACTTGATCATTACTCATATCTCCACAGACCAAATGCTCAACTAGGGCCAGGATCGTGCCTGTTTGGGTCACCACTGAATATCCAGTACCTAGCAGAATGCCCAGCACCTAGTAATCACTGAATTAATTTTGGTTTGATGTGTGAATACATAATCCACAAACAAATGCTGTGTAGGAATGCTTCTCATTGTCTTATGAAGATGGGTGGGTTTGGCCACTTTTCAATCTCTGGAAATCTCCTTAAGTCTAGGTATGGTATCTCCAGGGACTTAAGACCAGTTGCAATTATATCAGTAACTGGAGAGTTATAAATCAGACAAAAGACATGCTCCTATCATTCAGAAATTTACTGTATTACTACTAGTTAAATCCACCCAGTGTCTAGTTCTAGGACTTACTCCCAAAATACTGTATCTTAGAGGAGAATGATAGTTGCTGCCTCTATGCTCTTCTCCCATCACATGTGAGAGAAGCCCATTTCCATTGGGCCTCTGCACCCAGGTCAGCTGGAAAATGAGACACCAGGGGTGGGACTGGGAGACACAGGTTTCCAGCATGGACTGTTGCTACGACCGTAAGGGGCCTGGGTGTGAAGATGGCAGCAACCATGGTCTCTCTGTCAAGGTGATGACAGCACAAAGAAGGAAAAAGTGCAGGCCTGATCACGTGACACAGGAGCAGGAAGTCATGACTGCCTGGACCCCGTGTGTTTGGAGGGCTTGGATTTCCCTCCAGTGCTAACCCGCAGCTTCTGCCAGAGCAAGTAATAATAACAATTCTTTTTTGAATATGGGGTTTG
This sequence comes from Mustela nigripes, assembly GCF_022355385.1. Classification (NCBI taxonomy): domain Eukaryota; kingdom Metazoa; phylum Chordata; class Mammalia; order Carnivora; family Mustelidae; genus Mustela; species Mustela nigripes. The sequence goes on along the minus strand of NC_081569.1, from coordinate 66,392,703 downwards.
TTCTATTCCTGCAATTTGGTCAAGACCTCAGCAGCAGTGGTTGATAACATCATTTTGAGAAAATCACCTTTGCTTCCCATTCCATTCCAGCTACTGAAATTCCTAAGAGAATCACCACTGTGATGGAGCCTATTATCCGGATGTCATTGGTGGGATCCACCATCATTGAATTGCTCTCCTGGAATAGAAACAAAATTCATGAAAATGGTTAGAGATGGAGGTGTTTTTTTGTTTTGTTTTGTTTTTTTGCCTGTATGTTGTATTGTAGAATTGAATAGTAAGAAGAAATACTATGCACTAACGACCATATAGGATCATGGAAAAACAAGCTGTTCCTAAATCAGAGATTAACATTATTTTGTCCTATAATAATAGGCCATTGATAGCCAAGGTTGGAAGTTGGAAATTCTAGATGCTCATTCTAGTCACAGCTTCTAAAGCTATTGCAGCACTGAGATAAGTATGGGCACATATAAACATACGGTTTTGTTTCAGAAGAATGACTACTTTTGTGTCTCAAGGGGAATCTTAGAGAAATAAAAACGAGTGATTTTCAATGTGAATATTGGAAAATAAGCGTTATTCAATTAAATAACAAACTCCATAAACCAGATAACACATTTCTTGAAGATCACATAACTTATGAGCTGTATAATCCCCCCATTTTCTCAACTAATTTTCAAATAAAGGTACTGCTACTAATTGAATTCAACGAATGCTATCACTACCGTGAAAGAACTAGAAGTTAGTTCACCTACCAGCTAGTTAACACTCTCAAAGACAGACCGACTAGATGGTGTACTTAAACTAGGAAATGCTTAGTTTTCTTCAGTGAGTTGTTCTAATGTTTGAACTGTCTTTCATTTGGAAATCGATACCCATGGTAGTAATATTGCTGCTGATAACAGCATCCATTATTTATCTTTTGTTTCATGTTTTACACAGTGTTTCATGTATATTATCTGTTCTGTACCACATTTCTATGAAATCTATAGAACAGTATTATTAACCCATATGATAGATTTGAGAAATAATGTTCAGATGAATGGAGGGACTGGCCGTCTCTCTGAGAATCTCTCAGCTGATCAATATGAGAGCCAGGATTTCAAGTTCTGATGCCAAGCCTAAAGCTCCTTCAACTATATCCAACTTCTGCCTTCTACAGAATAAATCTATTTCCTCTCATTCTGCCATAATGATATCCCCTAGTGCCCTGAAAAGGCAAATTGAACTGAATTATCTTATGTGGCTGAAGTAAAGAGAAACTTTTAATTACCTTAAGAAGATCTACCACTGTTTCAGCAAATCCCACCACATACATGGCAACAGCCACGGCATTGGCAAAAGCAAAAATCAAGCCTATAGACCCACCGAACTCGGGCCCTAAGCTTCTGGAAATAAGATAGTAGGCCCCACCTAAAACAAAAAATGAACATGTTTTACTCTGAGGAAGTGCTAAGGGATTTAGTTTCTATGACCAAATAATTTTGAATAATTTTTTAAAGATTTTATTTATTTATTTGTCAGACAGAGATCACAAGGAGGGGCGGTAAGCAGGCTCCCCACTGAGCAGAAAGCCCAATGCGGGGCTCGATCCCAGGACCCTGGGATCATGACCTGAGCCGAAGGCAGAGGCTTAACCCACTGAGCCACCCAGGTGCCCCAATTTTGAATAATTTTTATTCTGTTAAAAATATTGCAACTTCCCAATGATTTTGAGAATCTTGTATCACTTTAATGAATAAGTTAGCCATCCTTTCTTTGTACTCTGTGAACTATAATAGAACACAATAGAATTATCCTGATTTAGTAAGTTCTGATTTACCAAAAGCCAATTATATTCAAATTGTATACAAATAAGACTACAGCAAACTTTACTAAAACAAAATACCTTGCCTTCTAAAAAAATTTCATTGGTGAGTTCAAATCAGTAATGTAACCAAAGTAAAGTTTTATATTTGAAATTTCCCGGAGCAGGCAGGCTTAGGCAGAAAATGAAGTAAGATTATCATTGCTATTCTAGCTTCCTTACTGGTGTACTTTTCTTGTATGTATTTGCTGCATTAAAAGGTGTCTGTTTATAGGTCCCCTGGGTAGTACTGTTAGTTGAGCACCAACTCTTGGTTTTGGCTCAGGTCCTGGTCTCAGGGTGGTGGAATTGAACCCAATGTTGGGCTCTGCTCTCAGCTCAGAGTCTGCTAAAATTTCTCTCTCCCTCTGCTCCTCCACCATGAAATACATAAATTAATCTTTTAAAAGGGGGGGTATCTGATTATCCACTCTATAAATTGGAATTGGTTCTCTATGTTTTTAGGTCAAGAAGGCCAAATACCCATATGAGTATGGGGGTGGCAAAAGGGAAGAAAGGTAGGTTTGGAACAATCACTTCTCCTTTGGACCTTGAAAAGATCAAAATATGTGTCTATGAACTTCTTTCTGTACACATGAAAGACTGAGCTGCCTGGTTACTCCTAGAGGGTAGTGAGAACAGGTAAAAAAAATACTAGGTGTAGAGAGGCCTAGGTAGCTAGAAGCTCTGATAGACTGTAGGAAACTAATGACTTCCTGCTCTGAGCTAGTCTTGGAGGTGGGCAGAAGTGGTAGGGGAAAGACACTGAGGGCGCCTGGCTGGCTCAGTCCTCAGGCTCCCTGCTCTGCGCTAAACCTGCTTTCCCTCTCCTTGTCCCCTGCTTGTGTTCCCTCTCTCGCTGTGTCTCTGTCTGTCAAATAAATAAAATCTTAAACAAGCAAAGAAAAAAAAAAAAAAGGAAAGAAGGAAAAACACTGGACAAATATATCTTAAAACAAAACAAAAACCTATCTTTTTTATTTTTTTCTTAATTTATTTGACAGACAGAGATCACAAGTAGGCATAGAGGTTGGGGGGGCAGTGAGCTGGGGAAGCAGGCTCCCTGCTGACCAAATGCAGGGCTTGACCTGAGCCAAAGGCAGAGGCTTTAACCCACTGAGCCACCCAGACACCCCCAAAACCTATCTTTTAAGGAAAAGGAATTTCCTCCACTGTAGTAACTCCTCTGGGTTAAAGGGTCAAAGCTCTCTTTGGAAATGTAACCAATTATCTGGGTGGAGTGAATCACTTCCTTTGTCTGGAGGTCCTTTAAATAACTTAGCGAGCAAGTTATTTTGGCATGGTCAAAAGGAGAGAGGGGCAGGGGAAGCTGTGAGTGGAGGTGTGTTTGTGGGAGGGAGGGTGCCTTAAAAGGCCCTGGGTAGGGAAACCTGGATAAGGTCCCCAAGTTGCAGCCCCAGGAGCCAAATAGAATGGGAGGGGGAAGACAGGAATTAGAAGCAATGGTAAACCTCGCGCTCTTCATTTTAGGCTTAGGCCTGCTTTTTCCTGGATGATTTAAAGGTAACTCTTTTTTCTGTTTAGTTGTTTCTATTTTCTTCTGAAGGATCTTTTCAGGCCTGGGGCCACTGGGAATGTCCTGTTGGGCAGAACTCAGGGCTTACTAAACCGGAAGTGTCGGCTGGGGTGCTGAGTGGGCCTGGGAGAGGGCCAGCCGGGCCCAGCTAAGGCACCAAGAAACCATGTATTTTACTGTAATTATTTATGTCTTCTTTCTAGACACCTAGTCACTCTCTATAAACATGTTTAATCACAGGAAACGGGTCAAAGAAAACCTTCTGGAGATCTCTTAATTTTAGTTGAGAGAATTTTGCCTTGATGTTTACATTTGGGTTAGTTCGTTTTACTTTAGAACTTTGGGGACTAATTATGAATATGAAAATTTTCCTTCCAACATTAAACCAACTGTAGACTTTACTCCGTAAGCCAAGCTTGTCGTCATAAGTAAATGAATTGACTTACCTCCTCTTACTACTCCATTTGTGCAAATAGCGGACATAGAAATACCTGTGAGTGTTGTCACCACCACACTCAGGCCGATGATGATGACTCCGAGACCTGCAAAATCCCCCAAGAAAGGAGTTTGGCTCCAGTAGGTCAAGAGGTCACCAGCAACTGGAGGAGGCAGCAGTCTGCGTCCTGTCACAGTAGGGTCTGTCTCCCCATGAAAAAACCTGAAATGTTCTAAAAGGTCCCAGTCCATGAAGGTCTCGGAAGCACCTGCAATGTACTAAACTTTAAAGCTGAAGCCACGTTGGGGAACCATTTCCCCAGAAACACCGGCAAGAGGCTTGCCGACTGGCCTGAAAAAGAAAACATTCGTCGGAGGAATTTGAGCACCTGGAAACTATGAATTGCAGATGGGCCCGCGAGGTCCATTAGAGGCGATCCCTCCGCTGAATGGCACGGACCAGGACTGAGCTCACGGTACCTTAGGTTTCCTTCTGCATCTGGCGTCAAGAACAGTGGGCTCCTTGCTTGCTCCAGTCAAAAAGAAATATATAAAAACTTTTCCTACCCGTGGCAAGCGATGAGGACATTAGGTATCTTAGAAATGTTACCTCCACGAACAAACCCGTTAGTCGCTATTGCAGAAGTTGACAACCCGGTAATAGAAGTTACCATGGTGGAAAGAAGAATTATGAGAACTCCAAGACCTGTTAGCAATGAAAGATAAAAGACAGTACGTTTTACTTTCCTTACTTGGGTTCCCTATTGCTGCAAACTACACTGCCTCTGATGTAAGTTTTCAAGTCCACGCCTTGGGCCCCAGTGGAGTTGCTTTCTACTCGGGAGAAACAGGCTTGCCTGGCATAAAGATCAAGTCCGAGGCCTGCTCATTACGATGAAGGATGGCTTCCAAAAGTAAACACAATCTAAAAGGTGCCCTGGAAAGGAAAAGTTGACTTATGCTGGTGTCCTGGGAAAGAAACTACCCCGGCTGCGGAAAGAGAAAACATGACATTTGACTTTCTCTCTTGCTCGAGAGGAACCTGCGTGAGAGAGTTGGGGGTTTGACAAAGGTTAAATCCTTCCCCGTTTTTCTTGCATCTGTCTTGCCTGGAGGAGGAAAAAAAGGAGCCAACTTGGATTACCTTTGAAAACACTCCAGAAAGGTCAGTGGTGAACTATCTGAGCCTGTGTTGCCTTTACCTTACAAATGATCATGCAGGTCACAAGTCTAATTACCTCCTCTGACATATCCATTTGTGGCAATAGCAGAGGTGGATAAACCAGTGATACCAGTCACTGTCACGGCTAAGCCGATGATAATCACACCAAGACCTCAGTTGAGAGAGGAAAAATAAAGGCAATTAAACAGTGGAACAATCCATTAGATCGTTTACATAAAAGCCAGCACGTCTAGGGTAATCACCAAAGGACCACGTTGAAATGAACAAGTTGGCTGGAAATCACCAGAGTAAATGCTCAGCTTTGAAGTTCTCTGCCTGTAGCAGCACAGATCCTAGAAAAAGAAGAGCTAAGATGTGCAGCAAAAATTGCCCACAATTGAACAACGATGGCTGGTCAAAATTTGACAGAACCCCATTTTTTATGCTGTTCTAGATACCTACAAACATTACAATTGGTCCATCCAATTCCAAGCTGCTCATATAACTGAAGAGTAAATGTTCGTCCTTCCAGGTGACTCTCTTTTCATGTCCATTTGGTTGTGTGGGAGTGCAAAATTACATACAATATAACGAGTTGTTCATCTGGCAGATAAGTAAAGTGCAAAGAATCAAATGGAACTATATTCATTTGATGGCTACACGACCTCTAGCAAGTTACTTATTTTCTGAGCCAAACATGGCAATAGAATTAGAAAGGAGACATGCGTAAAGTGTCCGACACACTGAGTGGCCCTGCTTTTTTGGCCCGTGTCCACAATAGTTACAATAGCTATTGTTTATTGAAAGTCTACTATACATCCAGCCAGGTATCAGGTAGCAAGAGAAATGCAAGGAACAAATAAAATGAGATGAAAAAAGCTGCCCTCAAGCAACTTACAGCACAGAAGGCCAATGATTCTAGGAGAGAGAAAGTGATAAACCAGGATTCAGAGAAAGGCAAGGCTACTTTCAGTTTCAGGAAGGACACAGTCAGGATGATACTGAAGGGTACCAGAATCTGCTACCCTGAAATGTACCCCTTTAGGAGAAAAATTAGTTTGAGCTAAAGGCAAAAAGAAAAAAGCAGATACTTCCCCCTATTTGCCTAAAAGCAAGACATAAGTTTGTAAAGTGACTCCATTTTCTCTACAGCAGGAAGAAGTTAAACATCAGAGCCAATTCTAGACCCTTATCAGCTGGAGGAGCACCAGAGGAACCTGCATAACGAACTCCTGATTTTCCAGTAGTCCCCACACGTGTCTGCCTTCCCACAATCTGCCACCCTAGAAACTCAGTCCTTGCCCTTTGTCTTGTGATTTCTCTAAGAAAATCTCGTACTCTTGTTAAAATGCTATGTAAGCCCGCTCCTTTGAATTACTCATTGCTGAGTCTTTTGTGTGTACACACAATGTGGAACTTAATAAACTTGTGAATGTTTTTCTCTTGTTAGGCTGTCTTTTGCCAGTGTTGCAGAAAGAAGTTTGGGGGCACAGGCACTGAAATCCCCCTGGCTCTAGCCAGAATGCCGTCCCCTGAGTCTGTTTGGCATGCTCCGTAATTGTTGGTGGCAGACTGTCTTGCTCCCTCTTAGATGAGAGGCCGTGATCCCTCTGGCCATGAGAAGGGGGAAGTGGAGGAGAGGAAAGACAGACAGAAATGGAAACAGGGCACTGGAGGCTGCCTCTTTTGAAGCTCCCAGCTGTATCCTGGCTCTAAGAGAAGTCTCGAGGCTACTTCACAGTTTGAAGTGCAGTAGGAAGAGGCTAACTATAAGCCTGAGATGTAAACTTGGACCATATTGCTTCGGACCCTACAAAGTTTGGTGTTGTAAGAAAGAGTTGCACTAAATTCTTCGAATCTGTTGCAAGGGATCATCTCCACATTACCATGTGGCCTCAGTTCTGTGTACCCCTACAGATAATTTCCTCTTATCTTTTGCACACTATTTTGCTTCTGATTTTGTTTTGATGACTTTTGATGTCAAATGTTCAGCTGACCCCAGCAACTTTGCAGAACTATATAGTTTGCATTTCAGGACATTAAACCTACTCTGATTACTTCCTTACCCTTATTTTCCCTTTGCTTCTATTTTACTAACAATTCTTATTTATTCTCTTACATTGTATATATTTCTGTAAAACATTTGAAATCCCAGAACAAACCTTTATACATTTAAACGGCAAGAGATTTACTTTTCTCTCACAATCAAACATAAAATCCCAGGGTAAGAGGCAACTTCTGGAACATTCAGTTTGTAGTTTCCTCCAAGAGAGTTGAACCATCTGCTTCAGGAAAGACCTGAAGTGTTTATTAAAAATGCCCAGACCCACAGGGTACCTGGGTGGCTCAATCCATTAAGCATCTGCCTTCAGATCAGGTGGGGCCGAGCCCCACCTTGGGCTCACCCTGGAAACTACCTTTCCCTATGCCTCTGCCTGCTGCTCCCCCTGCTTGTGCTCTCTCTCTCTCAAATAAATACATAAAAAGCTTAAAAAAAAAAAAAAAGTGCCTAGACCCACTGAATTTGAATCTTTCAAAGTGAATCCCAGGATTCTGTGGTTTTGTAACCCAGCTTTCCAGGTCATTCTTAGGCACCCCACAGTCTGGAGACTACTGCACTACCCCAGCCTATCTCAATTTGTGTTGCTTAGACAGCAAGGTTCTTTAGCTTTATCTTCAAAGAATTGGTTGGCAAATAATTAATCCAGCTCCTTCATTTTGAGATGAGAAAATGAAACTCATGGAGTATAAATGACTTGCTTCAGGTCCTACCTGTTTCATGCCTTTCTTCCATGCCTGATGTTTATTAGGAACTATCTTGCCCTAGCCAAAGTCTCTGAGACAGAGAAGAACAATTCAATGGCATTAATGGCTTATTCTACTATTGGCTTTTGGGGAAGAGAGAGCCCAAACTCATGGCCTTAGAGCAGCTACCCAAGGGCTGTAGCTACTGTGACTCGTGGCTCCAGCTTCCTTCTGGCTTCGTTCCCAGGATCTCCTCTAGAAAGTGTATTCAGTCTTTTTCTCCAGACTATCCCCACAACATGGCAAAACTACTTGGATTTGCTTCTCTTCTTACCCAATAAAAGGACTCCACAGGGACCCAGAAGATGACTTAATCAACTCATTTAGCTTTAAGTTCACAGCAAAGGCCAGTAAAACTGAGTAAGGGTGGTGATAAATTTCTACAACTCACTAAAGTCTACTTTCTGAGAACTAAAACAATGACAGACAAACCTTCATTCAAAGGAAAACCCGCTGGACACCACCTTAAAGTAGGATATGACTACTTAAAAAAAAAAAGTCTTTATTAAAACAATGCTGATATCTGAAAGTAGAATACAGTTTAGCAGAAGATGGGGTTCTCCATATTTTACAATTTTATAATAAGCGTGAAACTGAGAAGACTAATGTAAAATCTGATTAAAGTTCAGATTATGGCCCAAACTCGTGGATGTTAAATAAGTTGCATTAGAAAGAATTACTCTTGCCCTTGGCTACGCTCACACCTCCAAACAAAGTAATGTTGCTTGATGATCTCAATAAGTTACTAAACTGCCCTTAAAAAACTAATTTTGCATGAAACCCTGGAGCAAACACTTGGCAATGCTAAGATGCAGATTTTCCATGGAACAGCATACACTTACTTTGGGCCCTGCGGCTGTAAGCATTCATTTGATATGCATCATAAAGCTGGCAAGCAGCCCTTTGTCAGGAACCCAGCAGTTGCCAAACATGAAACGTGGAAACACTATGGGAACTGGTTCCAGTGTTTCAATTTACAGCTCAGCCCTTTCTTGTTGAGAGTTAGTCTGCCGTTGATGCTCAATATGTTTTGAGGGGCAATGGCAATAAATAAGGACCAAGTACCTTTGAATGTGAATTGAGGTACATTCTGGAGCAGTTATCTAAAAGCGCATTTGAACCTCTATGGTCTTGACACTCATGATTTATAGGTGTTCTCCAAAAGGGATCTATAATGTATTTCCCAAAATACAGAGTAGAACATCATCAATTTTTATCACACTGAACCAGGAACTTTGATAAAACTCAATCAAATTTTTCATATAAATTTTACCACTATATTCTAGATTAAAAAAAAGTTTGCCATAGGAAACGATATTTTATAAAAGACCATCTTTAAGAACATCAAATAATGGTGTGGAAAGTTGTCAGCATTTGGTGTCAGAAGGGAAGTGTTCTCTGAGTATACATAGGTGTTTTTCCTTTTGGTAACACAGTGTTTGGCAATAATAGGCACTCAATTTATGTCAAAGGGATGGTGAATTATACATTAAAAAAATCAAATAATCACTCAAAATAATTTCAACATCATGCATTCTCCATTGGAAAAATTAGTAATAGTTATATATCGTAGTCATTTTATTTATTATTTTTAAGCCTCTATCTGGCAACATTTTATTAATCTTTGTTTTCTTACCCCAGGTACCTGAAAGTAACACAGTTATTTTCTTTGGAAAATGTTCAACTAATTCAGCATTAACCTGGTCACACTGTTACCACTTTTCCCACAAGCTGTTTTCGATGAGTGAAATGTTGCCAGTAATCATAAGGGAGATACACAAATGTCAGTATGTCCCCAAATATGAATAGTACTACTTCAAATGTATATGTCTCTCTATATCTGTACACCTAAAACTCAAGGGAAAGGTAAAAATATTTGCTGAGCATTTATCTGGCTAGTGAGCTGGAAAATTCCAGTCTCCCAGAAGTTAACGCTTCACCTTTCCTCTCTGACAAACATCGTCAAAGAGGCAAAGGGAAAGAGCTGGCGCACAGATTATTTCTGTGACCTTCATCTCACATTCAGCGTTCATGGTCAAAACAAGTTGTGTATGGAGTTTATCCCTGACATTGAAAACTATACGCGGGGCATGGGGAAACATGCTTACCAATTCCAGCTTCTCCAACGATCCAGGAGAGGCGAATGAAGAGCATCACACCCCAGATGTTCAGCATGCATCTTACCTGTGGGTTGAAGGAGCATCAAAAGGGATGTGAGACACGAGAGTGGGGCAAAACCCAGCCCTCTCCATAATTCTGGTGTCCAGGCTTTGCTAACCCTGAATCCCCAAGGACACTGAACAAACAGATTTTATTTGGAAACATAGGAGCTTTCTCACCAGCACACCTTTCACCCATCCAAACTTCACAGCACCGGCTTTATCCTCCCCTTCCTTGTTTTCGGCTTCTTCATCTCCAGGCATCCCATCCCCGTTAGCAACCCTGTCAGCGGAACCTGGTGCCACTGCGACGTTCTGCGTTTTTACAGGTAGCAAAAGCATAATATTTGGTCAACACAGGGACCAGTAAAACTTTCAAAAGCAAATCAGAACAACTGACACAAAATTTTAGACACGCGCAAAAAAAAGAAACATATTCTAGCAATTGAATAAAATAATTTTTTTTTTTTTTTTTTTTTTTTTTTGCCCTGGGCGCTGATGGGTTTGTTTTGTGAGTGATTTCAGGCACAGCAAGGCTGCATGGGTGGTAAAGGAACTTGGGCAGTTCTACTGGTGAAAATATTACCTTAAAAAACCAGTTAGATTTGGGTACATTTAGAAGACAAAAAAGAACAAAGGAGAAAAAAAGAAACTCAAGGCAGGGTGCAAAGCCTATCAAAGTGAATGAGGGTCTTTGAGGCATAGTAGGAAGTTAATCTCATTGACGCAGACACTCTGGACTTCTTTCCAGTAACCTCCCTGGGCTTCACTTGATTCACTTAAAATAATGATAATAAAACTTCTCTAATCGTCATCTTTAAGAAGATTGAATGAAAGAACACACAAAGCGTTTCTTTAAAAACAAGAAGAAAGGGGTTACAGTTCCAAAGAGGTTTAAAGATGCTATCTGGTGACAAGAATGCTATTCCTGTAGAGGAAGTTTCTTTTACATTTGATATGTCTTTGCCTGAAAATTGCTGGATGTCCTAGTAGTCTTGTACAAAGGGTAAGAAGTCTCGTGACTGACTGACTACTAAAAAGGTAGGTTGAGTAGAAATAAGGAGTAAATTGTATAAAAAATGTCAAAAGCTTATTTAGTGTTTTTTTGTGACCTGATTTTGAAGACATTCCTTGTCAGTAGGATAATCTGAATTTAATGGGGGAAGAAAATAGCCCTGTTTCTCTCAAGTAAAGAACAAATCGAATTTCTCTTTTAGATATGACTTTGAATACTTTCAGATGCAGCCACTTGATTTAGCCTATCTGGCACCTACCTGACTCTGGCACCTGAGTTACCCACTGAGTTCCCCAAAACAATCTTATCCAATAAGGGGTGGAAACCACTGGGGATGTCTTTTAGATTCAGCACTTAATTACCATTATTAAAGAACAAGCTTATTCTATTTAAGTGCTCTAAATTAGTTTAAAGCTGGGACAACGTGTTCCCGCATTACTAGTTAAGGAGTCTCAGACAAGGACAATTGTTTCCCCCTCTAAAATGGGACTGGTATGAAATAAATATTCAGTATTTATTATAAGGACTTTATTTGAAGGTGATCAAAATCCTTGTCCTTACTATGCTCAAGGTTTATTGCTTCTTTGGGCTTTGATGTATCATTAACATACCCACTGTAAACTGACTCTAATTTGGGCTATTTGCTCCAAGTGACTGACTTCTTGTCTCCATGTTCTTCTACTGCTCTGTGTAAATAAGGATTTCCTCCAACTTTGTTTTCCCACAAGATTTTTTTCATACTAGTACGACACTTGGGTAACCAGTGCAATTCAGTTTGGTAAGTCATGGTATATTAACTGGGGGATGTGGGCTACTTCTCCTCAATGCCTGCCAAGAGCCAACCATATAGCAGGTCATCAAAAGAGTATTGAATCCATAAAGTGGATTTGAAGACCACCTGACCTCTACCATTGAAGAACAGATGACCTTGTTTCTTATTCATTTTTGCCTCCTATTTCTTTTCTCTTCCATCCCTATTGGGTATTACATTTCTCATGGTTTCCTCTATATAACCTACATTTGCAAAAGGGAGGGGGAAGAGAATGAATCTCAAGGCCGACCATCTTACTGTTTTTCCAAAAGAACTGGGAGTAAAATTCAGTGAAATGAATAGTTAAAATTTAGTCTTGAATTACCTGAGGAATATCTTAATTTTAAGCATCCCCAGTCCCTATTTGCACAGAAAATTGAAAACTGACATCATATGTTCACATCAGAGTAAGATACGGATAAAAAGAAGTCCACAGAAATCGAGGCTGAACGAGCAAGGCAGAAACTGATTATCTATACCAGCTAGAGATGCAAGTCATGTGTGTAATTCAAATATTTCCAGTAGCTCCTTCCAAAAAATTAAAGGGAAATTAAAAAAATAACTTGGGTTCAGATTTGGACCCTCAAGTTTTAAAAATATACTTAACTTTTTTTTTTTTTTTTTTTTTTAGAGATTTTATTTATTTATCAGAGAGAGAGAGAGAGAGAGGGAGAGAGAGTGAGCACAGGCAGACAGAATGGCAGACAGAGGCAGAGGGAGAAGCAGGCTCCCTGCCGAGCAAGGATCCCGATGTGGGACTCGTTCCCAGGATGCTGGGATCATGACCTGAGCCGAAGGCAGCTGCTTAACCAACTGAGCCACCCAGGCGTCCCTATACTTAACTTTTGAACAATATATTCTTAATGTTTGCAATTAATTCATTAGCTATAGTGGCATCCCACCTTGGAGGAGGAACCTGAAAATGGACTGTTTTAATAATATATTTAATAATATATTTTACTTAATAGACTTCTATAAAACATTATCATTTTAACATGAAAGCAATAAAAAAATTAATGAGACATTTTACATTGTTTTTCACACTATGCCTTTGAAATCTGGTCTGTAGTTTACACTGATAGCACATCTCAATTTGTACTAGCCACAGTTCAAGGGATCAAGGGCAGCAGGTGGCCAGGGTTATCCTATTGGAGCACACCTGTCTGTACACTGCAGTCTATTACAGATGGATGAAGCATTTGAGGTTTCTCTCCAGGCAATTAAAAATTCTATTTTTTCTCTGAATGGATTCTATACTCATAAGGCAGCTGAGTGATTCATATGTAACTTTCATTTTCCATAACTAGAAAATCAATGAAAGCACAGAATTGAGGAATGTGTTAAGATGCCCACGAATGTTGAATAGATTATTTCATTAAGAAATTCAGGGGCGCCTGGGTGGCTCAGTGGGTTAAGGTCTCTGCCTTTGGCTTGGGTCATGATCCCAGGGTCCTGGGATTGAACCCCACATCGGACTCTCTGCTCAGCAGGGAGCCTGCTTCCTCCTCTCTCTCTGCCTGCCTCTCTGCCTACTTGTGATCTCTGCCTGTCAAATAAATAAATAAAAATCTTAAAAAAAAAAAAAAAAAGAAAAGAAATTCATTTATTTGTGGGCGCCTGGGTGGCTCAGTGGGTTAAAACCCCTGCCTTCGGCTCTGGTCATGATCCCAGGGTGCTGGGATCCAGCCCCGCATCAGGCTCTCTGCTCAGTGGGGAGCCTGCTTCCCTCCCTTCTCGCTGCCTGCTTCTCTGCCTACTTGTGATCTCTGTCTGTCAAATGAATAAATAAATAATCTTAAACAAAAAAAAAATTCATTTATTTGACTTGGTTTGAGAAAAACTTTTAAAATTGTCAATATTCTAGTTAATCAAGATCTCCATGGCCAGACTCTCAACAGCTACTCATTCAGGGAGAAGGCAATTTCCTTTCCCTCAGTTAATTGTGGATCCCATGAGACAGAGCCCCTGGCCACTTGCTTTTTAAAGGCAATCTTGGGAATAAAACCTATGTTTTCTGATTAAACCTAAACTTGAGGGTTTGGTGCAGGAAATTGCTTTGTTCCTGGCTGAACTCCGGAGGTAACTGTGCCCCTTACATCTGGATTAATGGGAATACCAATGATTGTTTAAAAAAAAATAAAAAAACAACAACTTACAAAATAGGCTAAAGGATGAATAAGATATTTAAAATTTCTCCTTAAATGGGCATTTCTACCTGGCAGATGCCCTTCTTCTGAGCACAGTTTAACAGTTCTTCAATTTGTCATTAGGACATCACAATATGAAGCAAAAGGACTATTCTATGAGGGCACATCAGGGAACTCATCATATATGGAAGTTAGTAAGGCCATAATTTTTAAAAACTTCAAAAATAGAGCCAGTGTAGGATGTTCCACTCTTTCTTAGGTGAATATTTTCCATCTCCTAGAGTTTCAAAGTTTTTAATATATTTATGCCATAGAGGGGGAAAACCTTTAAATGTATATTTCTTCTCTTGACTATAAAGGACTGTAGTGAATTTTTAAGTACAGAATCCATTTCCATTGCTTACTCTCCTACAGGAGCTGAAAAATCACTGCACCATATAATCTAGGAGACTTGGAATCTGGTTTCAGCTATGCAATTAATTCAGGGTGTGTCCTCCAGCAAGTTACTTAACCTCTCCTGGATGCTGCCAAGGAGAATAAATCCAAGGGGTTTTCTGAAAATCTTGCTTTGAAATAATTTACTCTAAGGAAAAATCATTTTTCTGTGTTTGTCATCTTCTCTTCTAACATGGCAAAGCAAAACTTGGTTTCACTCTTTAATAGATGTCTCCTTTGTAAGCCCTACAGCAATTATAAAGTCAACTTATCATCAAAGTACTGAAAAGACTGGGTCGAGGGTTTGTGGGCACTTGATGGCTGAGAGCTATAACCAACCAGTGGCTGGCAGGCTTCTGGCTGGTTCATGTTCTTGAGACCAAAGTCTCAAAGACTAAAAGTTTCATGATTGCTGCCTGAAACCAGTTTTTTCCCTCATACTTTGGATTAATTTGTTTGTTCACACTCCATTACCATAAATGATGACCCACCACCTTTCGTAAATGCATTTTAAATTGCATGGCTTTAGGGAGTGATTATTTATTTATCGAAAGTTTTACCTGAGCATTAAGTTTTCGAGTAGGTAAAAGGAGATGCATTAGGAAGAAAGAAAGAAAGAGAGAGATAGAGAGAAAGAAAGAAAGGAAAATAAATAAATAAATAAATAAATAAAAGCCATTTCTCCCCTCCAATACTGATAAACTAGTGAAGTTTCAATCACATAAAATCTTTTACTTAATATAAAATGTGTGATTTTTCAGACCTCAGAAAAATGACAAATACCTTTCTAGCTGTCATCGAAGAAGAAAGAAATAAATATATTTATTCTTTAAATTCTAACTAGATAATATTTGCTACTATGCATGTCTTTAGGTTTTACCTTTTAATCTCAGGATGGTAGAAATCTTATCCCATCATTGAGAAATAGCTCCATAGATGTTTAGGACTACATGATTCCCTCCCAATTGTTTTAAACTTTCTCTTATTATTGAAATATTTAAATATATGCAGTAGTGGGGAGAATAAATAGATCTCATGTGCCTATCACTCAATTTCAACAATTACCAACATATGGCCAGTATTATTCTACTTAAACCTCTTACAACATTGGGATTTTTTTTTTTTAAAACCAATCCCAGTAAGGATCAGATAATTCCCAAGGTTCATTTCAGAATGAAAAGCACAAGTCTAATCACATGTCTATATTTTATTGATCAATGTTATTATAGTTGTACATTACTAGCCCTTTATGATAAAGGGGAGTATTTTAAATTTGGAAAATGAAGGGTTTTTTTTTTCTTGTTTTAACAGTTACTATAAACCATGCCTCTCAATTACTGCCAATGGTCACAATTTGTAATCACAATATTTTTACTGTACCTGAAAACACTTAGTTCACACACGAATTGACATATTTTTAGTAACTTAGGCCAAAAGGTGGCTACTGTGTGTAATAAAGAGCATAAAAAAACAAAACCAAAAGATTCTTAATATTTTCCACATATACTTCAAAGAAACTTCTACTTTACTTACCATCTATTACTGAATGCTAGAGACTACAGCTAAAACTTCTAACAAATATTAGAATGAGTCTTTAATTGCAGATTTTCACTCCAACAAATATTTTAGGCCACTGGTCCTTACTGACCTTCAAAGCATTTATTGCCTCAA
Source organism: Mustela nigripes (assembly GCF_022355385.1). Lineage (NCBI taxonomy): Eukaryota > Metazoa > Chordata > Mammalia > Carnivora > Mustelidae > Mustela > Mustela nigripes. The sequence goes on along the minus strand of NC_081569.1, from coordinate 66,376,677 downwards.
TTTTCATGTCTATTTTATTTGGCTTGGTGATATTTCTAATTTTGGATACCCCTAGTCTGAATGCTAAAGTTCCAAATTTGAACTTCAAAATACTTTAGAAAATATTATTTTCCAGAGAATGTATTTGTACACCTTTGTCTTTTTATAGACTATAAACACTTATACATCTGCCCATAATAATGCCGTTTGACATATAAAATAAATTCTGGGTAGTAGATATCAAATCTCTTTAACTGACTTTATACAGCAGCTCTTATAAACAAAAGCTTAATAAATGCTTTTGATAATGACAATGAAAAGGATTGAGACCGACAATTAATTCTATAGGAGAAGCAACATGATCTTAAGGAATCGGAATCTCCTGTTCTGCCCATCAGGACTGAGAAGCAATTTCTTCTTTGAGCTTGAATTCCACTATTTCCTATTTCCACTATTTCTTCTTCTTCTTATTCTTCTTATTATTATTCCTATCACTATCCACTACTTCCTATTTCCTAATTCCACTATTTCCTATTTCCAAAGTGCTATGGGAGAGCAGACTGAGGATGAAAAGTTCTGAAAAAGAACATGGACTCTAGAATCAGGCAGACACGGGTTCAACTTATTAGACACATGACCTTGGCTTCTTGACCTTGGAAGTATACTGACTTGAGTTTTTGTTTTCTCTTCAAAAGGATCCATAGGATTTTATGAAACCTTTGCTATCTATAAAATAGCAATAATAACATTAGTTACCCTGAAGTGTTGTTCTAAGGACTGAATGAGAATTTGCCAAGTGTGAGCATCCCATCTGATACATTAAAAAATGCTCAATAAAAAGTTTGTTTTTACACCAGAGCGTGTGTTTTGGTTTTTATTCACAAATTACTTTTTCTAATGCTTTTTATTCACAAATTACTTTTTATCGATGATAGCCTAATGGCCCCAATGTGAAGTCACCCCATTGTTTTTATTTTGGAAGAGTTTGTAAATGGTTGGTTTCCTTTAAAATAATAGTTCTGTCTTAATTTTTACATTATTTTATACTTTTCATAGACAGTTTATTTCAATAACATGAGAATGCTGACTTTGATTGAAAGGCTGGATATTTTCCTGATTTCTATATAATTATATTTTTCTGAAATGCTGACAACAATGGTGGTTAGTAAGGCTGAAAACGAATTTCATTTTGGTTAGCCCTGTAGTTAGGAACTGTGTACTAAAAGGTAGCCACAGGAGTATACTGGACACTAAAAGTGGAATTATTTTTACAAAGTAAAAATACGAGATTAAACTTGTCAGATGTCCAACAATCATTATACATGTTTTGATATGAAAAGACCTCCAATGTATATTACTTAGTGAAAATAGTAGCATGCAAGGCAATGTGTAAAGTATGTTTCAATATGTGTTTGAAAAAAATTACAGACAGAAAATTAAATTGATAGGAATAGAGAGACATAGATATATTTGTATGTTTGTATAAGCATAGAAAATTTCTGGGAGGATTTATAAGAAACTGCCAGTAATGATTGTCCTACAGAGAATAACTGAAGATCTATCTTAGATAAGAAACATTTATATATATTTTTAGTACTTGTTAAATATGTTATCAGTGCATATTTTACTTTTTAAATAAAAATCAGCTAATATGAAAATTACCATCATTATTATCAACAACCTTTTATTGAGTTTCTAACAATTGTAGGCACTGTACTACACTTTGCATACATATAAACTCAAGTATTTACAAACATCCTACAATATCAGTTGAAATTATGTAGCTTGTATAGTATTGCAGAGAAAGTAAAGGATGGAGTCATTATTTTCCTGCTTTTGACTAGTTTTTGGAAATCCATAATTCATAGCCACCTGTATAGGCATTTAGCTCTTTACTACACAGAAAATGAAAAGATTTCTTCAACTCTGATCGCAAATCATTGGGATTACAAGTTTTGTCAATATGTATTACTCCTAGAGTTTCAGTTAAGGTAGAGACTTAAAATAATGTCTTTCAAATCTATTTTTCATTTCAACTATAAGGAAAACCTTTCACATTTTTTTTTCTGACTTGGAAGTTCTAACTTGGATTTGCACAAAATCCAAATAGTCTCTGTCTAAATATGTTCTGTCATGTAGTATGAATGTACGATTCTCATATGGCTTTTTAAAGCATTAGAATCATGGGTACAAAAAAAAATGTCACTCGGGTGCCTGGGTGGCTCAGTTGGTTAAATGGCCTTCAGCTTAGGTCATGATCCTGGAGTCCCGGGATAGAGAAGCGCATCCGGCTCCCTGCTCCACGGGGAGTCTGCATCTCCCTCTGACCTTCTCCCCTCTCATGCTCTTTCTCACTTTCTCTCTCAAATAAATAAATAAAATCTTTAAAAAAAAAAAAGTCACTTGTACTATGTTAATTGGTTCCCACTTTTAAATTGTTTAGGTAAACATTATCATTTATAATTTTTTGCATACAAAATCTGTGATGTGTCTGGGTATTATTACACAGCATTTGCTCTATTGATCGTTCCTAGTTGTAGTCTGAGGGACCGCCATTAAAATGTCAAGGGCCAGGAAGGAGCAGCAAGCATAGCTACATTCCACTACAGGTCCTCATCTATTATGCTGTGAAGCAGGGGAAAATAGAATCAAATTCACTAACAAAGAAGAAAGAGATGAATTGAAGAAGGCCTGGATGATTCATGTTTGATATCGAAGGAGAGCACAGAAGTAGAACATGTGGAGAGGTGAACGGGGCCCTACAATTTTAGAAACATTAGAATGTGTATTCCACTGTTGAATTTGAATTCTGCTCCTAGTTTAGCTATGTGGATATTTCTGTATGATTTAATCAAGATGAGTAAGATCTTGGTAAGTAAGGGTTGGATTCATAAAAAGAGTGACTTATTACTATACCTTATTCAGGGCATTGGGCCTAAACCTGATTTTTTTTTTTTTTTAAGATTTTTATTTGTTTATTTGACAGAGACAGATCACAAGCAGGCAGAGAGGCAGGCAGAGAGGGGGAAGCAGGCTCCCCGCTGAGCAGAGAACCCGATGCGGGGCTCGATCCCAGGACCCTGAGATCATGACCTGAGCCGAAGGCAGAGGCTTAACCACTGAGCCACCCAGGCGCCCGTAAACCTGATTTTTTAAAAAAAGTTTTAATTATTTTAGAGAGAGAGAGCACAAGCAAGAGGGGCAGAGAGAGAGGGACAAAGAATCTCAAGCAGATTCTGCACCGAGAGCAAAAGCCACCACAGGGCTCAGTCTCATGATCCTGAGATTAGGACCGAGCCTAAACAGAGTGGCATATTTAATGGACTGATATTTAATATTTAATGCCATCCAAGCACCCCGGGCCGAAACCTAATTTTTAAACTCTTTAATTTGCTACTTCTTTGTAGCTGAGAAAAAAGTGTTTGAGGTCAAGGTTCAGTCCTTTGTCTCATTACATCTTTCCAAAAAGAATATGATATCCCAAACAGCTGTGCAATCCGTCAAATACAGCTACTTCATTTCGACCCTGGTCATTCAGATGGCTTTGGAACAACCAACCCGACTATTGTTCCCTGAGAGGTTTTCTCCCCTAACATAAAGATTGCCTTGAACTGTGGCTTTGGGAATTGTAAACAAGCTACATATCACGCTCAGTATCGGTCCAAAGAACAATGCGAGTTTGCTCCATTTCCTTTTTAATGGAATTAGAGTTTTATTTTGTTTTGTTGTAAATGAGGAGAGGAATGTGAGTGAGGATATTTAAATTTTGATGGCAGTTTTGTGAAAGATGCAGGTTTTAAAAATTATCATGTGTAATGAGGTTGATTATGGTAGGAGAGAATTTCAGGTCTTTTAAAAGTCTCATTTTCCTTCTTCAGAATAAATTGAAACCTCTTTAGAAGGCCCTAAATTTCTTCTTCTGCCCTTCCCGTATCTTGAAAATTTCTCTCCTCTTGAAACCCACTTCTCATTCTTTGCCTTCTCCCCTTTCTCTCTTCTTTCCTCTCTCCTACATGATGCAAAGTGACACCTCAGTCTGATTTCGGGAGCTTCAAATCAACCTCCTTCTCAACATTCTTAATGGGGGCTGCCATTTTTTTTTCACATTGTCACCTTGCTAACATCTTTTGATGAAAATGTCAAATATCCCAGACAAATTCTAAATCTTCTATCTGTAAAGAAACCAGCCTTTCAGCCCAGTGTTTGCCAGTATGGTCCATGGGACAAGTAAGGCGTGGTGGGGAGAAGGGATAAGGGTACAGAGTTCACAGCATAGTCTCCCCTCAGGAAGTCTCTCAGTCTCTGCTAGTAGGATGCAGAGTCAGGGAAGCTGGGAATAAGGGGAATAAGTTTTAAAGATGGGTGTCCTTGTGGAAAAAAGAATGAGCAGAAACTAAAGGGAAATCTTCAACTTTATCGGCATCTCTCTTGGGAGCAATATTCTAAGACTCCCCAGAGTGGGTGATCATTTGATTAGGAAAAAAAAAAATTGTTAAATGAATGAATATGAAAGGAATTGTTTCAGTTAATTTTTTCTTTCACCTCAAAAGCTGAGCAAAAGTAAACTACATTTGGCTATGTGACAGCTAATTATTCTTTTGAGCAAGTAGTTATATCCATAAAGAATGATATTCATTCCAAACCCTGTTCCAGAAGAGCAGAAAGATAAAGTGCTTCAACCTATTTTGGAGCAAGGTATAGAAGAAGCAATCTACTGAGTTTATAACTGATTGCTACAAGATTAGAAAAAGTGCTGCCTCATGCTTCTAGCAGATTTGGGAACCCTGGCTATATTCCTTAAATAATGAAAAGTTTAGCCATGTCTGTTGCTTCTGTACTTAAATTTAATTTAGTTACTTTTACATGCTTAAGAGCATTCAGGAGCCTTAGGCAAAGTTTTGAAGAAGAAGGGATAAAATGCTTAATCTTATAAATCTTTGCTCTCTCTTTAAAGAATATAAAATACCCATGTGCTCCAAAGGCTTGCATCACGGTATGAAGTACAGCAAGGGCCTGTGATTGTTTCTTTTTTTTGCAACAGCTGCGGAGGCCTTAATACTAAGGTGAAACCAGCTTAGTATTTAGCTCGACATGTTTAACCAAGTGTGCATTGAGCAGACCATAACGGTAAACAAGATACGACACATTGCCTAACTTTCAGAGCTAATTTTTTCTTTCTCTGTGCTCAGTCCATGAACGTTCGTGAGTCACTTCTGTGCATTTTCTGGTTATCGGGAAGTAAGGGGGCACCTGGGTGGCTCAGGGAAGTAGGGACAATCATGTCAGGAAGAAGGGTGGTTCGGAATAGACCTCTCCACCAGACATGGTGACATTCAGTGCGTTCTTAGAGAGCAGGAGATCGCCTGAAGGAGCAAAGGAGGGCACGTGCCTGTGCCCTGAAACTTACCTTTGCAAGTTGCTCATGAATCTCAAGCAGGCTGGGTCGGTTGACCTTGGGCCCACTGATGCTACCGGTGTTGCGATAGTACTCAATCTTGGGAACGGCATCCACCGTGTTGTGGCCAAAGGTTTGTAGGTAGTATGTGTTTGTGTGAGAATCGTAAGCATGAAAACTGGCATCTGTTTTAGCGTTTTCTCCATTTTGGAGGAAATTGTCATAGCACTCCTGATTCCCAGGCCTAAAGCTGATTCTGAATCTGTTATGGGTTTCATCCCCAAAAGAGGTTTCCTCATAATGTGGAGGGTCGGCATTGTTATCCACAGCTGCGCTGCTTTCATGACTCTCGTTTATGACATTAACTTGAAAGCGATTGCTATTCCCTGGCACTGAATCCAGAAATACATTGGAAGTGTTGTTCAGAGACATCTTCCAAAGTGGATTTTTTGTTTTTGTTTTTGTTTTTTGGACTAGGCTGTCTACTTTGTGGTTGCTTTTTTTTTTTTTTTTAATCTATGTCTTTTCTCCTCAAAATAAACTCTATGTGTTTACTTTAGGGAGTTCCTGGCTTTTGTTTTAGAAGGACTCAATAAATAGATTCTTGATGCATTGTCTCCTATACAGTCTTCAGAATGTTCTTCAAAGCTGTCATTGAAAAAGAAAAATAAACTTGTTTCAAGAAATATAAATACATTTAAGTAGGGATGGGGCTATGAGGAAACAGTTTTATGTCACAAGACATACAATTTTAAGTTTGTTTCATTAAAAACTACCTGTCCAGGAACTTTAGTCACCGGAACAATTAAATCCCATAGTAAATAACTGGAGAACTGTTTCAGCAAACATAATTTTCAATGCAGTCACCAAACTGTTATATGTGTTTGTAGTATTTGTTTAGACTCAGTGCAGTTGGATTTAACGTGATTTTAGAAAAGATATAACTCTACCAACTGAGTACAGGAAGAGCTGATGAGAATAGTCTCAGTTCTCAGTCTGAAACACAGTTCATTGACCATACTAAATGTTGAAACTGCAATCTATTTTATTACTGCTATGAATACATATTATGTGATAGTGATAATTTTATTATATGATGATTATAAAATTTTAAAAATATTTTTAAAACTTCTAAGAAATACATGCTATTAGTTTATAAAAATACATCCTGTGAAGAAGATAGCTTTGTAAATTTCTGGATTTTTAAAAAATTTCTGGATCTTTTACTGGCCTTTTTTTTTGCTCATACATTTATATTTTACAAATGCTATCATGGAATCTTTAAAAAAAATATGAATATTAGGATAAGGAAATAAATTTCAGTCCTTAATAAAGTTGTATGCTATATTTAGGTAAAAATCACACCCTATTGATTCCCTTTAATGAAATAGTCTCAAATACATAGAGAAGCTTATATTTAGCCATGAGATAAATAGATTACATAATCACTTTACAATCCATGAGCCCATCTTAGAACATTCTTTAATTAGAATAATATTTCTTTATTGATACCTTAAATTTTGGCTTTTTAGAAAAACAGACAAATACAAACAAAACCTGCCTCTCTCCTAAAGTTCTTAAGCTATCTATTTGAACTAAAAACAAAAAACAAAAAAAAAAAGAAAGAAAGAAAGAAAGAAAATTTTAACTTTAACTTGCAAATAAACTTTTATGGGGGAAATTATAAGTGAAGTTGTCATCTCTTTATTTTTTATAGAATATACCACTTATTATTGTAGTCTTCAACATCTTTTACTTCTACTCCACTCCTCAGAATCTACTTTATGACATAATATTAAGTGTGATTTTTACCCCACCCAACAATGTTTAACTTACCACCAGAAGAAGGAGAGTTCTTCTCAGGAAATGTTACCTGTTTCAACATCACCCAGACATATATGGGGCACTCAGCTTTCAGCCCAGAATCGTAGGCTTCTTCTCATTGGTTGGAATCTTCCTTGAAAGAGATGATTGAGCAGTGATTGGTGTGGGATCAAACTGTGGGCGCTGCCCAGTCATTAGCCCTGAGGAAACTTAAGTAACGCCTCAGCTAGTAACCAGTAGTAAACCATTAATCCGTTTAGATAGGAAGTCATATAAAGTTTCTTTAATTCATAAGGGGAGTTGGATTGCTCAACAGTAATCATCCAATAAAATATAAGCAGTGCTTCAGTCGTTCGTTGCTAAGTAAATTGAATCCCATTGTCTTCACATGATTCCTGGTGACTTCTTATTGTTTAGCATGTATAGCAAAATCTAGGCTTCCAGAGGTAATTTCTATACTTTGTAACTAGAATATGGTAGTTGAGGTCATTTCATCTTGCTTATAGTAGATATTAGCTTAATTCTTCTCTGCATGGGAAGTGAGCAGATTGAATGTAGACTCAGTGATTTACTGAAAATATTTCTTAGTGGGAAAACCGCTTCAGGCAAGAATGAAACTATGTTAAGTTTCCCAGTGGCCTTTTTGTCTCTACCTGACAAAACATTTATTTCAAACCCAGTTTTTTAGTTTTGTTGAGGGAAAGGTTTTGTTCAAATCTGTGAGGTGCTGATTATTAAGAGAGCACAAACAATTCCTCTGTGCAAGTTCTGTCACTGGTTTTCGATCGGGTGACGATCGGGGTGACTGAATGAATCCTCCTCGTCTTTTATAGAAGAAGCTGTCCAAGTGATTTCCAGCTATCTGAGCAGCATGATTGTAGCTTGATGCAGTGCCTAGGAGCAAGACTCTGAAGTCTGTATACTCAACTCACATCCAGTTTTGCCACTTCCTGTGTGAGCTCTGGCAAATTGGATGATCTCTCTGTGTCTTGACTTTCTCAACTATAAAATGCACTTGTGAATAATAATGATACCCACCTTGCTGTAAAGTTATCAAGGGGATAAAATGAGTTAATTTGTGTTGGATTTAGACCAGTCCTCGTTTGTACTTAAGCACTTTCACTGTTTTGGAAATATTTACAATTCACTGATGATTTTACTTAGTCACATCGGAGATTCCAGGGTGAATCATTAGAGATTGAGAGAGGTACTATGCCTATTAAAGTAGGAGAAAAGGTAGGTCAGTGAACCAATGCTGGATTGTAGAAAAGGGTCTGCAGATACCTAAGTAAAACCCCTTAGATGTTAGGCGAATGCCATGTGAATCAATCAGGCTAATGTCATGAGGCTGTTTCAGAAATAGAGACAGAATTACAACTATGTACCACTAACTCACTCTGCTCTTAAGTACAAGGCATTTATCTGTTCAACAAAAGGTTCTGAGTCTCCACACAGAAGGCACAGATTCAAATTCATTTGAGATTATTCCAGCTCTTGCTATTATTTAAACAGCTAAGATGGGGCTGGGACTCAAAACAAGCCCTCATCACTGGCCCTGGATGGAAGCTGTGAACTCACTGGCAGTTACTTCTGCTACTTCTAGTCCCCTTTTCCTTCAACCATTCCTTCAGCACCCCCCCCCCTTTCAGGAACCCACCTATTTATTCCTTAATCTTTTTCCTCTGCCGAAGATTGGGAATGTGTCCTATAGTGGTCAATTTCCTTTTTCCTTGCTGCTTGTCTGCCTGACTACAGTGTCGTGTGAGTTAGTTTTAGTCTTGGTCTTATATCAATCAGACATTTTCATTCTAAGCCTTTTATCTGTAACTGTGAAATGAAAGTCTTTGTTCTCTATTAAGGGGATTCAGACGTTCTGGAGCAGATGGGAGATGGTTTGGGGGATATGGATGAAATTATACCATCCATAAAGCCAACCTTGAAAGGTAAACCCAAATTGGGCTTTTCAGACATGTGGGTAAAGTAACAGGAGGAAAATGTCTGGAGGTATGCTCCTCTATTTTCTCTCTTGTCTTTTCTGATGGGGCTCTCAGGAAGGGGCAGCTAGGGGATCATCTGACTGTAACATTGGACATTCCTAGAAGAATTAGCATCTCATGAAGTTTTCATGATGTATGCATACTGTAACCATTCTTCATATTTTTTATATTGTTTCTGGCTCTGAAAAAAAAGACACTGATGATTCTTTCCCTGCTGCTACCCTCCAAAAGTCTAAGGTAAACAACAGATCATGAATAAATGCTATGGATGAAGAGATGTTTGGTTAAAAGATTTTCATTTAGTGGGACTGAAAATAATACTATGGTGGAATTGATGATATCTGAAAAGCTTTCGAGTGTTGAACTTTCAGAAACAAGGCTCATATGTCATAAACTTTTCTTGTGTTTTGGGTTTTATGGTCTTTATTCTTTTCGAAAGAAAAATTTGTCCTTGTTATGTTCTAGTCACCAAAATGGAGGGTCTTGCTGGGTATCCTCCTTGGGGGACAAATGGTGCATCTCATACTTGGATGTATATCTTAATAAATACTTAAGAAGCCTGGGTCTCAAAGGAGATGCTTAGTGTTCTGGGCACACATAATTTTCAGTACATCCAGCTGACTTGGCTCAATGAGATGTTCTTGGACAAAACTAACTGGCTATAAGGTGTCCCAGGCCCACACTCCTGTACCTACTGGAGTTCAAAGAGCTCCTTGAGGTGTGGATTTGGTCCAGAAGATTAACACCGATGTGTTCTAAGTCTACTGGGAGATAGAAAGTATCAGGAATGAGACAACTTGTTTTGGAATGTCATAGACTTGAGCAATAACCATACTTGTAAGGTGTACAGAAATTCTCAGGATAGTGTCTTGGAGTACATCATGGTCTTTATAAACAAGGCATCTGACATTGGACTGCCCATGTTCAATTCCTTAATCCACTGAGCCACCCAGGTGCCTGCCCATGTTCAATTCCTAACACAACCACTCTCTCACTTGATGACCTTGGAAAGTTATTTAATCTCTCTCAGCTTTAGCTCCTCATCTGTGACATTAATATAATAAAATGGAAATAGTAGTATTGAACTCAGAGGATTCATAAGGGTATCAAATCACATAATAAATGGAAAGCACTCAATTTAGTGCTAACTCATAGTAAATATTAGCCTTTTTTTTTAGTGTGTTTGGCAGTTTTGTGTTCTGGTGACACAAATAGTTTTGTATTTATTTATCTCCTACTATCTTCTTCCATTTGTTAATCAGAAAGAATTTCATAGTTGGAAAGAATTTTAGAGTAATATAATTCTATCTTTTCATACATCAAATGAAGAGAATGAAGATTGAAGAGGAATAACTTACACTAAACCATTCCTTCTTGAGGTTTGAGAATCTCTATTTCTATTGCCAATGAGGGTAATAAATAATGATGGCATGGTATGTTCCAACAATATTTTATGATTTTCAAGTTGCTTTCACATTCATTACACATCACTTGGTCCTCTCAACATCCCTGTAAAATATGCAGGATAGGTTTCTTTATCCTTGTTTTGCAGATCTGGAAAAGTGTTCCTTAGTCATAAGGCTAGTTCTTGACTAAGTCAACATTAGAATTCAAATCACAAGAGATTAGACTCCTAAACTGAAAAACATCTAATGACATCTTAAATCTTCATTCTTCTCAGGTCTCTGGCTTCCAGATACATTCACTGGGTTCATAGGGCACTAGAATCGAAAGGGACATTAAAAATGCTTTAATTAGCCTCTTCCTTGAAGTCCATACAGGTTAGGTGACTTGTCCAACCACACGTGTTTATTGAATTTACTGAATGAAATGAGCTTCTTCCAGCATGCTCAAGGAAATTACAATTGTATCTTCCATGTGTCGTAGTGGCATAGCCCTAAAAGCCTGAATGGTGGAACTCTCACGCAAGTGCGTATTCAAATGTCCCTTTATCAAACTCTTCAACTTCATCTTCCCATGTAGAGGAAGGCATGCTACTATATGGGTCTAAGAGGATTTTGAAGCATCTGATAATAAGAAGTCCCAAGAATATACACAAAATCCCAACAAAAGCAAAGCCAGTTTTTTGCTCCAGAGTCAATGAAAAAGCTGATACTTCGTTGACACTCATCTTAGTTGAAGAGTTGCCACAATAGGTACTACTCATTATTCACTGTCACAGCATTATGGCTCTTCAGAAGTGCTGAGGGAGTCACCTCTTGACCTAGACACAAAATTGGACTCAGTTTAGTGTTATTCGTGTATGGTATTGAGCAGGTAACCTTTCTAAAATCTGGCAGTTTTCAAACTCTCTTGACTTAGCTCACAAAAGACATGTGAAAACATCAGATATGGATCAGGATCAAATTGGCATTGGAGATGTTACTTCTATTGTACTCATTACGGAGTTGCCTTTGGGGACGCCTGAAACTACCCATACGCACTGAATATAAAATCAGGTATGAAAGTGAATATTCAAATAATTAGCCCCAGAAGCTTTTGGTTCAGTGTAAGATGGTTAAGTCATGGCTTCCTTGACCTGAATTGTCACCTAATATTTACTTTGATTTTTGTATGTGTAGATAACATCATAAATAATCATGGGGTGTAGGCTGGTCACACCCAGGTCACCTGGTGACCCTGTAGGCTGGTCACACCATGTTTTAAGGTCTCTCTCCAGTGCCATTTTGTCTGATGCAGATTCTGATCCTTTTAAATAGGTGCAATGTCTTCTCTCTTTTTCATTCTCTTAGCTTTTAGACTTATATACCTGTGTTTTCTTTCCCACGACCGCTCCATATGCTAAATATTAATTTCTTAAAGAGATAGATTGTGTTTACAAAATTATTTTAATAAGAGCAGTATCCAATATAGCATCTTGTAAGTAGTAAGCAGCAGTATCTGTGCATTAACCGTCTCCCCACCAGCCCCATTAGCTTTCAGCACCCTAAATAAACATAAAACCAAGTGAAACAGCATTATTTGCTATAAACATTCAGCTTCAAGATGAGATCCCCAGTTCTCTTCCCAAACAGATTTCCAGTCCTAAGCTCCTTCTGTACTGAGATTTTAAAACTACAGCAAAAGTATTCACAAAGTATGTGTTGGATTGAAGCAAAACAGATTTTCCCATTTGATGTCTTAATGTTAATTAAATTAAGATTGTTTAATTAAATCAAATGGTTACTAACCCATAGCCACCCTTCTTGAGTGGACTTCTAGCAAGTAACTTGTCATCCAGTAACAAAGAATAATAAATTTTTCTTGTTTGCATTTTTATTACTGCTTTTTCTTATAATTTTTAAGAATTACTTACTAAAATGGCTTGACCAAATTTTTTTGGATTCGATTTTCAGAAAACGACGGATACAGAAGAGATACGGGATGTAAAGAGTAAAAGGAAGTAACTAATAAGAACAAACTTGTAGCTTTCACAGTTATTCACTAATGAATAAGCCAGTTAATATTAAACAATATTTTACTTTATAATAGTTTGGATTACAAAACAGCTCTACCTTCAAACCTTAAGTGTCAGGAATATTTAATACATTGTGCAGTATGCAGTAACCGAAAAATATTGTTTCAAACTTCTCTGTTACACTTCATCCCATCAAATCATTTTTTTTCTTCCTTAATATGTATAGTACAGTGACTATACTTTAATTTTTTAAAAATTTAGTATCACTTAGATGGATCAGAGTGATTTTTCTGATTGAGCTCTTGTACGATTTATCCTGTAGAAGACATGAGACTGGACTGAATATCTAATGACCTTGGGACTTAACAAGAACTTTTTTCCCTGAGGAAATCTCCACTTTTATTGCTTTTATCAGTTAAAGGTCTTTTGCTGAGATCCATACATTCTCTGGTTCATTTGTTTAACAAGTGAAGACACGAAAAGCAGGATGTTTCTACATGGACATGCTGAACCAAACCTTTGTTGTGTAACTGATTCAGCCAAGTAGCTAGTTTGAACTATTTTTTTCATTAGAGTCTTGACTTTGCTAGGCTGTATCATTTGACTATTTCAGAGGATATGCTGATAAGAGGAAGCAATAAACCTGCTTTACTGGTGGATGTGTGTGGTGTGTCTAACAGGCTCCCTTCAACGCAGGACTTCTTGCCCAGAAGCTGGGAGTGCTGCCACTAGATAATCTTCAGCTGTATGTAGCCCCTTTCGTGGGGAGCTGCCTGCCTCATGCAAGGTCACAGTCTGTTCCCAGGGCAGACCATTTCTAATGACTGATTGATGCAAAATTAAAAAGCCCGGTCATTTCGACTCAATAGAGCACAACTCTGAAAGACCATTCTAGGTCTAGAGTTGTATATACAGTAAACTAAGACTGCACTGGTTCTACATTATAGTTCAACTTCTGCACACTCCTGCCTATTCCCCACTCTTCCACAAGTGTTGGGCCCTAGGGCACCACTTAATAAATGTCCTCACACTGAACTCTGCCTCAGAGACCAGTTTCTGAGGAACACACTTGCAACAATTGCTAATGCAAAAGTTAAAACATCTGGGCAGTTTTAGTAATAATCTGTACATTTTTCAACTGGTCCATATTGACATTATGTAGAAAAACCTAAACTATGTATAATTATGATATTAGTTCAATTTATTTATGTTGTAAAAAATCATACCGCAGACAGAAACAAAGGGTTGTAGCTAAGCATTAAAAGAGTTGTCAGTTAGCTCCTAATGAATAATCCGCTAGTCTCTGTTATTTATATTAAAGCCCATCAATTGACCAAACAAACAAACAAAAAGAGGCATTTTCTAGCTGTAGCAATAAAACATTTATCTCATTTGTCACTATTAAAATTAAAACACAGTATCTTCCAAGTTTGAGATACAAGATATCTTATTAAATTACCTAACACACCAGATAATGCCTCCTCCTGAGAGTCTCAGACAATCTGAATTACTTTCCTTTTTAATGCAAAAATAACTAGTTTTCAAGTACTAATTACAGCTCTCAGCTTCTATCATAGTTATCCAAAAAATATCTGAACTGAATCAAAATAAATGTATTGAAAAATCTAATTTTTGATGAATAAAGTTCTGGTTTCTGAAAATCTGATTTTTAGGCATCCAGAAAACATGTCAAAAAATATTTAACATTTAGTTGAAGTGAATAAGAAAACTTCTGTTTGATTTTAAAAAATTGGCCTCGGAGATAAATATCAAAATTCAGCAGCTCAGAGTTCAGTGTTTCTTATTTATTTTTATCAGATTGATTAATGATAGCATTCCTAGAAAGATTCACATGATTTTTACTCTAGGTGATTCCAACCCGTAAGGGCAAGGGTCCATGCACAAACAGGAAGAAAACAGCATCGGTTTCTACAAAGGCAATAGAAGGGAAGAGGGATGGGGCGCCTGGGTGGCTCAGTGGGTTAAAGCCTCTACCTTCGGCTCAGGTCATGGTCCCAGGGTCCTGGGATCAGCCCCACATCAGGCTCTCTGCTTGGCAGGGAGCCTGCTTCCTCCTCTCTCTCTCTCTGCCTGCCTCTCTGCCTACTCATGATCTCTCTGTCAAATAAATAAATAAAATCTTAAAAAAAAAAAAAAGAAGGGAAGAGGGAATAAGCTTGTATTTAGCATACACCATATACCAAACATTGCTTTACATCTATTATTTTTATTTAACCCCCATAATAACCATACAAGGTTAATATTATTATCTTTAATATCCTGACAACAGAAGAGATGCAAAGCCAACAAATTTAGAGGAAATAGAGATTTCACTCATTTAAGGATCAGGAAAGAGATTGTAAGAAATTGTATTTGAGCTTAGTCTTGAAAAACAGAAGATTTAGGTATGTGCAGAAGGAAACAGCATGACAATAAACACGAAGGTAGAAAAGTGCTGAATTTGTTCACAGTTTGGCACAAGTAAAGCGGAGTATGGGAAACAGTACATTAGAAAGGTAGGTTGAGCCAAGATGGGAAATTCTTTGACTGTTAGGCTGAGTTTGCAATTTATTTGCCTAAAGGTTGAGTTGCTTGATGATGAGGCCAAAATAGACAAAGATTTCAGGGAGCGAGCACCATGAGAGAAATGGTCCAGGTGAGAAGCAATGAGGGCTTGGACTAACAAAATAGATATGTGGGAGAGGAAATGGGTTTTGCAGATGTTTGTAAAGATATTGGGGAAGTTCTGGCAAATGATGGAAGGTAGAGAGCCATGGAGAGAGAGGTATCAAAGATGACTCCACTCTATTAAGCCTGGACAAGTGTAAAGACAGTGCTTTCATTAATCAAAATTAAGAAAATATGTACAAAGTGTCAATTTAGAAAGTAAATGAAGAGTTTAGTTCTGTGCTTAGCGAACTTATGGTGTCCATACCTGGGACATAGTAGATACTCAATAGGCAGTTTTAAACAAATTAACCCAGATCATGTTGTTTAGCATAAAATTACTGGTGAGAAGAATATCTTAAGGATATTACTGACAAATAAAATTTGTGTGGAAAAATAGCTCCAGGATGAAGAGAGTTTAATACACAGAATTTATAGATCAAAACTTAAGAGAAAGAAAGAGTTGCTGAGTTTTGCAGAAAAGGAAGACCAAGGAGGGTGCTAACTGCATTCAGATATTTGAAATGTTACTGTAGGAAGCCAGATCTACTTGTTCTGGATTGATCCAGAAAGCAATTTTTATGTCATCCCATTAAGGTTCTATTTGCAGTCACCAAAAAGGATTGAAGATGAAAGAAACCTAGCAATGAACCTCTGAGAATCCTTCTCTTACAAGAGGAAAGCAGGATCTGCTAGTGGAGTTGCATTAGGAATGATCAGAGTCATAAGTGACTCTGTAGTAGGAAGTTCACTTAGAACAAAGGAAGCTAGAGTTTCTAAAGATATTGGTAAACATTGTCAAATTCTGCAGTGGTGATAGAAACTACGTGCTGAAAAACAGGGCCTTGGGTTTGGCCTTCAGAATATTTTCATTACTTTAAAAATTGTGGTGGAATGTCCAGGAGGGACACTAAATTGAAGAGGGTTTTGGAGTGATGGGTAATGAATAAATAAAGCCAAATGATAAAAGAAACTTGACAAAAAAGATGTTTTACTTGCACAAAAATTTAAGTGCAAAAGTTTAGATCTAAAAAACAATTATTTCTAATAATAAGGACATGATTATATATTCAAATTTTAAAAGTAGAACCAAATAAATTCAGTTGGGGTTCAAAGAACTGGGGAATTTCTATTTTTAGCCAGAAATTGGGGAGATAAAGAACAGAGGTTTTATTAATATCTTAAAAGAATTTGGACTTTTAAATTCATTTTAAAATTCTATCTATACTAAAGATGAAAACAAGGTACAAGTCAAGGTAAACAATTTAAGGGTAGTATTTAAGATGGGAAAAAAGTCTGACCATTGCTGCAGGCTGTCTCCATAAGCAAATAAATAAAAAGTTAAGCAATTGCCTAACAATATGTTCAGCAAATAGATGCCCTTGGTAATTTAAGCCATAGGTGTAGCAAATGAAATACCAATATTTTCAGGCCTATTTTTTCTTCAAACATTTGCCCAAACTTTCCATTTTACTTGCTGTGTGAAATGAACAACTTGTCTCATTTCAACAGCAAGTTCTAAAGTTTTTGAGATTATATAGTAAGTGCAATGAGCTTTGTACTTTTCTATTGATATAGAGCATAATTTGATGAAAGAAAGTATTGCTAGTAACAAAATACTGTTAAAAATAATAGAACTCTCCACTTAAAATACTGACTTCTTCATAATCAATAAGATATCTGAAATTACTCGATGAATGTGGATAAAAGATACATTTTCACTTTCTCTAGTCTGTGACAGAGATGGAAAAGCAAAATAAATCATTAGGTTCTGTAAAACAGACATTTTAATGCCTACCTCAGAAGGAAAACATCATCTTAATATCTTGTTTACTGGGAAATAGAAAAATGAGAGACATTTAGACCATGAAGTTATAATACCAGGACAAATAAACCCTGTTGAGAAAAAAGAAATGAATTTTCAAAAAAAGAGTAGATGTAAAATTGTGCAGTAGAAGTTATTTTAAATATGCTACACCACAAAAAATGAACAAGATCAACATATAGGTACTTTAGAAATGAGCAATTGAGTTGAAAGTACATCATTTCCTTCATGACAACTGTCAGGTACTAAGATTTTTAAGTCCTGATGAATCATAGGATTGGGCCAACAGTATAGCTGTAGACCTAAAGGCCAAAATCTCACTCAATAGCTTTGTAATTAATAACCAATAAACAAAGTCTTTCTATGATCATACAAATCATACCATTGTGAGTAGTCAAAGATACCAGTATTTTTATACCATATATATGTGTGTGTATGTATATAATATGCATATACATACACACACATATATATATAGCCACATACGACATGGATGTTGTATGTGGTTTTTTTCTTCTGTGAATAAGTTACTGATTAGAAATATAAAATTTCACTTTTCAGAAACCTATAGTTCGTTTGCATGCCACAATGTTGCAACTGTAGAAACCAATATTGAAAAGTATATGCCCATTTAAAAAAAAAAGAGAGAGAACCTCTTGTATTTTATTTTAATCAACAGGTTTTTTTCCCTCTGGTATATTTATCTAGTAATGATAGTCCAAACAGTATATCTGAAATGACAACTATTATAGTGGAATATGGTATTCTCGGTGAAAAGTATTTTGATACTGGATATCAGATATAGTGATCTTTAATGCTAATAATATGAACACACATGATTTCATAAAATGAGACATGTAAGAAAACCTAGGCTAAAAAATGATGACTCCTCCCATATACACATATATACACCCCCCACCAAATATCAAGGTTATTAAATCCCATTCAAAGTAAACAGGGAAATGAAGCATTGTTCAGACCATTTCTGCACAGACTAGTTAATCATTAGGAATGGAATGTGTTGGAATTAAAGGAAAACCTTAAATTACAAACCCAGATGTCGTCATAATGGTGAAGTACATACATTTCAGGCCTTGCCAGAGATCCAGAACCCTGGGATCTGCCAAAACCAATACCCTCCCCTCAACCTTTCAGATTTCAACCTTTAGAGAATCTTCGTATGACTCCCCAAGGACTCTGACATTGGATCTTTTCAAATACTGGATATCTGGTCGGAAATTTTTCAAAATGTCTCACTAGAGAAACCTGGACTGTCATTATCGTTCTGCTTTGTCTCCAGTTCTCTTTGGACATAGTAAACTAAAGAAGCGTAGAAACCTCCTACAAAACATGGGAGAAGCATCAGAAAGCTAACTGCAAACACAAAACACATTTTATTTTTTCTTTTTGACAACAGCAGCAGCAGCAGCAGCAGCAGCAGCAGCAGCAACATCAGGGCTCTTTTCTCCTTTAGAATTTGAACTGACCAGACCTGCAGGCTGTATCCCCCCACCCCCCTCCCCTTTCCGGCTTCCTAGCTTCAGAAATACAAGAGAATGAGAACAGGCTTCTCCTCTGGACCTTCACTGAAACCCTGTCAGTCAATGCGGAGGGTAGGGGGAGAAAGTTACTTCGCAGGCAGCGATGTCTCACCTTCCATGCTTGTTGCCATGGAGATG
Organism: Mustela nigripes; assembly: GCF_022355385.1. Lineage (NCBI taxonomy): Eukaryota > Metazoa > Chordata > Mammalia > Carnivora > Mustelidae > Mustela > Mustela nigripes. The sequence goes on along the minus strand of NC_081569.1, from coordinate 66,357,893 downwards.
AAATCCAGCGAGTAGACTTAAGTGTTGGCAGGTTTGTCTGTGTTCGCTGATCGGTTCAGTAACAGTGTAAAAGGCGTGTCCTGGGAAACTGCGTGGAGTCACAGGACCGTGGTTAGCGCTCTCCTGGCCTAGGTGTGTAAATGTCTGTATCTGTCAGGGAGAGACAGAGGACGTGGGCGCCCGCGAAGTACGTGTGCGCGCGCTAGTGTATTTGCAGGAAAATGTGCCTGGATTTATTCGATGTGGCAGAGTGTAAATATTTGCGCGCGCGCGCGTGTATGTGAAGGCGTCTGTGTTTGTGACACAGAGGAGTTGGGAAATGAGAGGGGGGCGGGGAATGGGTCACCGCAGCAACAGGCTCTATTCCTCAGTGTTTCTAAAAAGAAAAGGAAAAAAAAAAGGTGCTCATTTTCACTATCACACTGCAGGGTAGCAATCGGAGTTCATCATTCATCTGGCTTCCCAAGGCAGTGGAGGTTTAATTAATTTATTCTTAAAATCCGTGTTTTCCTCTGCTCTGCATCCGTAGCTGTGCCGCGGGCATTTTGTTGTACTGGTTGACCGCAGTCTCAGCCGAGGAGTTGACGCTAAATACGTCTTCCTTCTCGTCTGATAAGAGAAAGACGAGAGTGAAAGTGTGTTGGTTTAACTGGGGACCGCATGCGTCATTTGGAGTTATTTTTCCCTATTCTTCACCTTTTCTTTTCTGCGCAAACCCAACCGGATCCTGCCCTCCCTGCCCGCCCCTGCTTTTTAGGGATTGGCGTCTAGGCGCTGTCCGTAGTGCTGAAAAATTGCGTAGTAAGACCTACCAAGGAGCGAGAATACACCAAGACAGGAATGTTCCATAAAAGCCCATATGTGATTGCATGGCACGTTTTCTAAACACTGTTCAGTACATAGACTCTAAACTTAAACGGCATTGAAAGCAAAACAAAAACAAAACAAAAGAAAACAACAACAATACAATCTCTTCCTGCATTCTTACTTGGGGGGCTTGTCCAACTCAATTATAAGGGTCCAATTCTATTTATGTTTGGATACTATATTCAGAACCTTCAAATTGCAAACACCTGTAGATTCTCTAAAAACTTAATTATTAGTCCTGTATGTTATTAAATTGTCAGCAATTGGGGGAAACGTTGGTGCAGAATTGGGTCATTGTTAGTGTAAAAAATGCTGAAAGCCCATGATGTAAAGATGAGTTAGAATTCAACAATAAAGTGAAGACAATGTATTTAGAGTATTTACTAATTTAGGAAATTTCATGGTCTTACAAGAAATGGGCAATGTATAAATGGGAGTTCATACAAGACTATACTGAAAAATACTTATTCTTTTTCATTTAAACCTTTTAAACACCCTGGGGATACACAGGTGGTTCAATTGTTTAAGTGCCCAACTCTTGATTTCTGCTCAGGTCATGATCTCAGATTGGTGAGATTGAGCCCCACAGTGGGCTCAGCACTTAGCCTGGAGCCTGCTTGGAAATCTCTCTCACCTATTCCTCTCTCTCAAATAAATAAATAAATAAATATAAATCTTAAAAAAACAAAACAAAACAAAACACCAAAACTATTAAACACTCTATAATATAGGTGGACTGCCCACCAATGAAGAAAGTGGAAGAAGTTCTTCTAGTAACATGTTCCTAGCCATGTCTTTATCGACTTTAAAAAAAAAAAAAAACTTGCTAAGGGGGGCGCCCGGGTGGCTCAGTGGGCTAAAGCCTCTGCCTTTGGCTCAGTCATGATCCCAGGGTCCTGGGATGATGAGATACATTGTAAAACAACATCCTTTCTGCTCAGTGGGGAGCCTGCTTCCTCCTCTCACTCTGTCTGCCTCTCTGCCTACTTGTGATATCTCTCTCCGTGTCAAATCAATAAATAAAATCTTAAAAATAAAATAAAATAAAACTTGCTAAGGGCCCCCATCCTATTTTGGTAGTATATGCTAGAGCAGTGCCTCCTGAAATTTAATGTGCATATGAAACCCCTCAGGAACTTGAAAAAAATGCAGGTTTTCATTCAGCAAGAATGAGTTTGGGTCTCAGATTCTGCATTTCTAATATCCACGTGATGCCAGAGGTTGCTAGTTCAGGACCACACTTCAAGCAACAAGTTCCAGAAATATTGTGTCCTGGCAATACAGTCACTCATAGAGTATGGGAAAGGAGGTCATTTTCTTCCATCTATTATTCTATGTATGTTTCTAGACTGTTGCAAGAATGTTCTATTCAAATAAGTTCACAGGTTAACCATTTAATTTACACATTTAATTTACACAATATTAACCAACTGTTTGTATCTCAAACTGCTTTTAAATTTGTTCATTTGGTTTTGATTTTGACACTGTCTACCGCAGTTTACATCACCCTATATTTTCATACTATAACTGGCAATTATTCATTCTCTTTGCATTCCAAACTCAAGGAAAAAAAAAAAAAAACCCTAAGTAACTGATTTTACTGCTGTATGGGCCCCACACCAAGGATTTATTCTCATGATTTTGACTTGTCATTTTATGACTTTTAGTATGGCTTCATACTAAATGCTCATTATACTGACTTTACAAATCTGAATGTTACAATCTAATTCTCATCCAACTTCGAACGTGAGATAGGGCTATTGTTTCATAGATCATTTGAGTAAATGCTGATCTGTCATGTCACTGACATAGCCTAAGTATAGTTAGATTTTGAAGATTCTTCTGGATGGTTTCCTCCTCCTCCTCCTTCTTTTTAAATTCATACATATATCAGTTGATACTCTGTTTTTAGTCAATATTTTTGAATTGAAGCAAAAGATAAGTTTTGACTATATATTAAGTTCCTTGGTGTTAGTTTATGCATGATCTTGACCTTTCTCAAGCTATATGAAAGGTGATGATGTTCTGGAAAGTCTGCAAAATGGCTCACTTAGGAAAATATAATGAATTAAAATCCATTATGTTCTACTTCCTTTCCTAGTGGCTGGGTTACAAAGATAGATGATCTTTGGTCTCTGACCTTGATGAGATACATTGCAAAACAACATGGCAAGTCTACTACGTTTTATAGAAGTGCAGAGATTAGTAATTTCTATTCTATTCTCCATTGCCAAAGAAGTGATGAAGAATAGCAAAATAGACAAAACCCAGAATACCTGCATTTCAGGTCCTTGTCAATGCCTGCTGCTTAATTTTTATTTTAAAAAATTATTGACAGATAAGAAACATATAAATGCTTTTCTAAAGCACACATGATTAATCCATACTTCTGGATAGTCTATTATTTATTTTCAAACAATACAAATTATTGGAAAGGTAAATATATAGGTAGCATTGTTTAGACCTCCTCCAAACTGAATTGCCTTTCCTATGCTTCAACATTCTACTTTCAGCTTATATGCAAATATTCTGTATAAAACAATCCTCAGTTTACATGCCCTGCTCAATATGTACTATAGGGTTGTTACTACAGACTCGGATTTGCCCAACACATCACTTAATGTTCCTTATATTAAATCTCTTCAAAAACATTTTTTTCATTGACAGTTTCCTGAATTGAACTCTCATACTCCTCCTCACTTAAACCATCCAAAGTTAAGTGGGGTGTTCTCTTATACACAATGTGCATCATAAAATTGATCCCCTTTGCTTTTTCTTTTAGTCACTAGGGATGGCCAAGTAAAATTAATATCTAGAAATTAATAACTGTGTAAAATATTAAGGCCTTTATGGTTTTTTTCCTCTATTGCCTTGACTACTGCAATTTTGTTTTCTCATGTATTGGTATATTACTTTTTTTTCATTATCTGTTTTAATGTGTGTCCTATATAAATGTCCTCACAAAATCAGAAATGAAGTAAAGAAATTAGAAGTAAGTAAATACATTTATTTTTCTACATTTATTTTTCTGCTTTTTGGCCAAAAATGTTGACTACTGTGTGGGTATATATAGCTAGTTGTTCTAAAAGTTTATTTTTAATAAGACACTAAAATATAGAAAAAATCATATAGTTAGCTATGAAGATAAACATATAATTTATTATGACTACATAAATGTTAAGCTAGTGGAAGAAATTTTAACTTAGATGACTATAGATCAGGTTTGTTTTAAAACACTTTGTTTCTCTGTCTATATGCTAAATAGTATCCTTTGTATGAGTAGGACTTGCAGAAGTGTTGATTATCCAACTTCCTAGAAGATGTGGCAACTATAGAAATTTAAGGAACATGACAGCCCCACTTTTATGAACATACATTAAAATAATAGTGCAACAAAGGAACTAAAATCAAGAATTTCTTCTAACAAGCTGGCTCAGGATACTTTTCAGAGGGAAATTTTCCTTGCTGTGAATTCTTGCTACCCTGGCTCCAGCTGAATTCTTGCGCTCATGTTTTCTATGGTGAGATCATCTCTTGAACTTATTAGGCCAACATGTTACCTTCAGCTTTTTGTGGAAACCTACATCTTGTCTGGTTGAAGTTTGATTATTCTTTCTAAACTAAAATGTCTTAATATAGCTGGGTCTTTTTATTTGAAGTATTGCTATTTTCTCAACTACTGAACTCTAAAAAATGTATTAAAGACAAATATAAATTATTTTTGCTATAAACACTAAAAAATTAATCCAATGCTTATTTGGCTTTAGATGGTAGGCAATAATTAGCTATATCCAAAAGTCCCTTTTATCTTTAAACGTACATTCTTACCTATTCTAGTGTCATTTTTATCTAGCCATGCCCTTTTCTCATGTGAGTGGTTTTAATTTTTTTTGAGTGTTAAGATTGATTGAAAATACCATAAGAAATACATGACCTCTACCTAAAAAAAATTCTGCTCACAGCTTAGAGCATTCAGGGGGCTTGGAAGTCCATTTCTATTATCCCAAAGTAATTCAAGGAACAATCTAAAAACCTCAGCAAAAATGAATGGTCCATGGTCTTGTTCTCAGTCTTGTAACTTAGTGTTGACTGGCTTAAAGTCCTATACTTTTTTTGTTTTAACCATCCTATTAGTTTTCTATTTTCTTTCCTTGGAGTTCTTCCTCTAGGTCATTTTACCATCTGATCTCTAGAGAATAGCCAATGCTGAATATGCTGACATAAGATTAGAGAGTGCAGGGGTGCCTGGGTGGCTCAGTGGGTTAAGCCTCTGCCTTCGGCTCAGGTCATGATCTCAGGGTCCTGGGATCAAGCCCTGCATCAGGCTCTCTGCTCAGCAGGGAGCCTGCTTCCTCCTCTCTCTCTGCCTGCCTCTCTGCCTACTTGTGATCTCTGTCTGTCAAATAAATAAATAAAATAAAATAAAAATTAGGTAGTCCTCTCCCGATTTTACATACGTTAAAAAAAAAAAAAGATTAGAGAGTACAATAATAGGATGATTAGATTTGATTAGAAAATGACTGTGGGATTTTTGTCAACAGTGAAGAAATTATCTAAAGTAACTGGACTCATAAGTGAATTGAGCATGATGACACTTCAGTGTGGATAATGATCTAATGCTGCTCTGTTTGATGAGCACCCTTGGAAATGAGATGTTATGTTTTGCTGGTAAACTTTTCTGCAAAGAAAAAAATGTGCTAAATGCTTCAGTTCAGAGTGATCTATTTGAATGAAGTTTCATTTAATTGGCTTTAATTTATAGCCCATAAGCCTTAAATTGTTTCATTTAAAGTATACTTGAAGCGCTCTACTATATTTACTGTTGAATCTAATGAGTATGAAAGGATACCTTGGGCACAATCTCCATAAATGTGTGAGCAATAACCAGGGTATAATATATTAAATTGGTTTATTTTACTGGGTTAAAGAAACAAAGAAACAGAAGGAGTTTATTTTGCTGCAGTGCATGTGTCAGTACTATGAATCAGTTAATACATAATTGGCAAATAAGTATGTCAATAGCATGTGGAAATCAATTGATTTATATACAGTTTTCCTCCAAATGTTAGGGCTTGACTATCAAGTGAAAGCGGCTTGAACCCAAGTCTACATTAACACAGCTGAATGCAGTGAACTGTGGAGGAAAGCAGTCCTATACACATGCCCATTTCACTCCTTCTTACTCTTGGCTCAGTCTGGCCATGTGCTCTGTCTTGTAAATGCATACATATCAGTTTTTCCTGGTCTTTGTGCATTGGTCCCTATATTCATAATTCAAACTTTCTTTACACTTTTTCTATCATTCTTTCCTAACTAAAAATTTTCTTGTGAGGTTCTAGTTATATTGTAATGTATATTTTTAACTATGTTAGATTTTCATTTTTTGTAAATGTTTTTTGTGGTGTTCAGGCTGTGAAGATGAACGGGTTTTACATTTTCCCCCCAATGTGATTTTTTTCTCCTAAATATTTTCAGTTTCTTTTAATTGAGTGGGCTTTATTTTTAATTTTAATTTTTTTTCTGGGATGGGGGCAGAGGGAGAGAAAGAATCTTAAGCAGGCTCCACACCCAGCACAGCCCGGGTGCAGCTCAATCTCACAACCCTGAGATCATAACCTGAGCCAAAATGAAGTCTGATGCTTAACTGACTGAGCCACCCAGGCATCCCAAGTGGGCTTTATTTTTTAGAGAAGTTTTAGTATTACAGAAAAATGGATCAGAAAGTACAGCAAGTTCCCAAATGCCTCTTCTCCCCTTGCCCTACAATTTCATCTACTATCAACATATTGCATTAACATATTGCATATAACATATTAACATATTGCATATGGTGCATTTGGTACAATTGGTAAACCAATATCGATACATTATTATTAACTAAAGTCCATAGTTTAGAGTTCCTCTTTGTGTTTCAGTTCTATGGGTTTTGACAAATGTTTAATGTTACCCATCCACCATTATAGTATTATAATAGTTTTACTTCTTTAAATATCTGGTGCCCCACTTACTTATTTTCTCCCCTCCCTTCCACCCACCTGCAGCACGAACCCCTGGAAACTATTGATCTTTCTACTGTTTCTATAGTTTTTCTTTTCCAGAATTGTATATACGGAGTCATATAGACTGTTACTTTTTCAGGACAGCTTTTTTCACTTAGCAATTTGCATTTAAGTTTCCCTCCTGACTTTTCATGATTTGATCCCTCATTTCTTTTTTTTAAAAAATATTATTTATTTGAGAGAGAAGGACAGATTAAGCATGAGAGAGCACAAGCTGGGGGAGAAACAGAGGGAGAGGGAAAAGCAGACTCCATGCTGAGCAAGGAGCCTGATGCAGGACTCGATTCCTGGACCCTGGGATCATGACCTGAGCTGAAGGCAGATGCTTAACTGACTGAGCCACCCAGACGCCCTCATTTCTTTTTATTGCCTAACAACGTTTCACTGCATGGTTATACCACAGTTCAGCCATTCACTTATTGAAGGACAGCTTGGTTGCTTCCAATTTTTGAAAATTATGAATAAAGATGCTATAAATGTTCATGTACATGTGTGGACATAAATTCATTTTGGTAAATAACCCAAGAGTTCGATTGCTGGGTTGAATGCTAAGACTATGTTTAGCTTTGTAAGAAACCGCCATACTGTCCTTCCAAGTGACTATACCATTTTGCATTCTTACCAGCAATGAATGAGAGTAAAGTTCATGACCAGCATTTGGTATTGTCAATGTTTGGATTCTAACCATTAATCATCATATCTCATTGTTTTAATTTTCAATTCTCTAATGATATAAGATTTGGAACATCTTATGCTTATTTTCCATCTTTGTATCTTCTTTGGTGAGGTGTCTGTTCAGATCTTTTTTTTAGTTTTTAATTGGGTTGTTGCTTTCTTATCATTGAGTTTTGAATATTTTGGATAAGTGTTCTTTATCATATATGTGTTTTGCAAAGATCTTATCCCAGTCTGTCTTTTTACTTTTTTAAGTGGCTAGTTATTTTCCGGGGATAATTTTTTAGAACAGGAATTTTTCCCCCCAACCCCCTCCAGGAATGTGTGCATTGTTAAAGAAGAAGCACTTGTATAATTGATATCAGATTTCTACAACTAAGCTAGACAAGTAACACTCACACTTCTCATATTCTAAGTAAAACTAAACTGTATGAGTGTTTAATCACTTTAGGCAACTATAGACGTTAACTAGAAAGGCCTACATAGGGACCCTATCTTTCAATACTACCTAAAAATCAGTAAAATAAGTTCAAGTTAGTGAGTAGAGCACAAGGGGATACTTGAAAGTATGAAAATTCTAAGGAGAAAATATAAACCTAATGTTATGAGGACTGATTAATTTTATAATTTTTATATAATCTATATAGTAGTTCTTAGTTAACTGTTCTTAGATGATACTCAAAGCAATAAACCGTTGGGAAGAATGAGGTATGATTTTTCAGAAATATTTTTGACACTGGCTTCCAGAAATATTAAGAGTCTATATGTGGAAATCTAGGTTGAAGTAAATGGAAATTTATGTACACCTAAATTTCCTCAATGACTCTGGGACTATCAGAACAATGACCTTAACAGTACTACCATGCAGTTTCCTTAAAAATCTGAAGGATAGCTCAAAGCACTCACAATTGAGATTTGTTGATGTAGTCAAAAGAGTAACATTGCTGGGGCGCCTGGGTGGCTCAGTGGGTTAAGCCCCTGCCTTCGGCTCAGGTCTTGATCCCAGGACCTTGGGATGGAGCCCTGCATCTGGTTCTCTGCTCAGCAGGGAGCCTGCTTTCCCCCTATTCTGCCCCCCCCCCGCCCCCACCTATCTGCCTGCTTGTGATCCATGTCTGTCAAATAAATAAATAAAATCTTTTAAAAAAAAAGTTAAAAAAACCAGTAACATTGCTCTAAGTATTTTTACATATTTAACCTTATTTAGAGGCACAGACATTCCTAAATTTAACAGATACAGTGAATGAACTGATGAATGAAAAAATGGACATCGTAATTCTCTCTTTTGTTTTGGTGTACCTCAGAATATATACTAAATGGCCTAGACACTGTGCCAAATATGATTAACTGGTACCCAGCCCCATCTCCTTTATGAGACATCTCAGATTCTGTAGCCTGCAGTAGTTCAATGTAAATTATACCAATGAGAGGCACTGGTTTAAAATTTAAGATGGGGGGGAAAGAAAAAGAAATCTTTAATCTCACTAAACTTATAGTTATTAGCAAGTGGCAGGTGAGGTGTTACACCAGCAGTTTTGGGGTGTTAGTAAGCTCTGAGACTTAACTTTCTCCTATAGGCATAGGGCTCACTGGTGATAGATTCTCCATGATTCCTGCTCTTCCCAATTTTTCAAATTCTAGCAGTAGCTCCTAGACCTTTTTTTTCACCAGCCCTAATTATTGTGTAAACCTCAGTCTTTCTGCATTAAAACTTACATGAACTATCTACCATGTTTGGTTGGATATTGGTTAATATTTTTAGCATGTTTAGTTTGTGAATAGAAATGTAATGACATGAAATCACTCCAGCCTACCATTCTGTAATACACTATGAAAAAATGTACCACATTTGTATACTACCAAAAACCATTGCTTCCGATGAACTAGGCTCATAAGCAGCCATCAGGAATGGTGTGTCCTTTGTTACAAAAGGTAGTAAGAGGGTAGGATTTTTGAATTCTGTTCAGTTTCATGAAACTGAGGTAACAGAAATCCAACAACAATGTCTAAGGTAAAGGAAGTTATTTTTCTCCCCAAATAAGAAGTTTGAGTGAGTATAGGCAGGCTGGGAGTTTTACAATGGCTCTGTAAGATCCTAAGTGTTTCAGTCCCCTGTTTTTCTGATCTGTCATCCTTAGCTGTGGGTTTTGTTCTCATTCCTATTCTCTCAAGGTTTCCAAAGGGATACTCTACCCTCTAGCCTCACAGGAAAGAAAGAAGGCAAATAACTTGTTAAGAAAGACCCCCTGGAATCCCCAGTGTATTTCTCCTTACAGCTTCTTAGGTAGAGTTGTGTTCCAAAGCCACTCCCAGGATTTTAGCTGGGCACATTGCTAGTTTAACCAAAACCGTGGTTCTGTCAGTAAGGAAAAAAGGGAGAATGAATACCATATAGGTAATTTATAGTGTTCTAAACCATAAAGCAAAGGAGCAAACAAAAACCAATGTAAATGATGTCTTCAGAAAAAAACATTTTTAAAAGTAGTGTTGTGTGACCGCAGTGTAGAAGAAACTATTAAAGTAACTCAGTCATTTCTATAAAAATACTGATCATCAGGATTAAGTTTAGCTGTATAGAAGAAGAAGACTCCAAATAGTAGCAATTTAATTAGGATAGAAATTTATTTCCTCCTTTTGACAACAGTTTTGGGTGGGAATGTGAAGGTTGTTACTGTGGCTATCTAAGGATGGGCTGATTAATCTATTAGTCTATTTTCTTTCTTTTTTTTTTTTTTTCTTATTAGTCTATTTTCAAGTTCCATCATCCTTAGCACTTAGTTTCCAATCACAAAATTACTTTATGGTCAAACATGGTTGCTACTGCTATAGACATCATTTTTTCATTTAAAGCCAGCCAGCAGCAGGCAGCAAGGGAGGACAAAAAAGTCCATTCTTCCAATTAAGTCAGTTCTTTCTAAGGAACCTCCTGTTCGGTCCTCACAACCTTTCTGCTTATATTTTCCTAGTCAGAACAGAGTTACTTGGTCATGGAGAGCTATAAGTGAGACTAGGGAATAGGGACTTTTATCAATTTTCATAGTCACCTTAAATCAATTTCTATTATCAAACAAGAAGAGGAATATGGATTATGTTAGTTATTATCTCTATCACCACGATTTATAGGATTATCTTCAAATATGTGGGGAAACATATGGATTGAATCTTATTCATCACTGTAAGAAATCTATTTTCTCTTCCAAATGTTGTAGTTGAAAACTGAGAATAATAGTTCTAAAAAAAGTAATTATTTAAATGAAAAACAATATTTGTTATAATCATTTTCATTAGTATTCTTTAGATTAGGACTAAACTTAAAATAATTAAAATAATATTACCATACAATACTCATTGCCTTGGACAGAGGAAGCCCAGTTCATTGGATTATTAAAGAAGAGGGAGCAGGGCACCTGGGTGGCTCAGTGGGTTAAGCCGCTGCCTTCGGCTCAGGTCATGATCTCAGGGTCCTAGGATCGAGTCCTGCATCGGGCTCTCTGCTCAGTGGGGAGCCTGCTTCCTCCTCTCTCTCTCTGCCTGCCTCTCTGCCTACTTGTGATCTCTCTCTGTCAAATAAATAAAATCTTAAAAAAAAAAGAAGAGGGAGCAACTAAGCCTATAGGCAGAAAAGCAGGGCAGAAACCTTAGAAATTGGCTCTTCTGAGCCACCTTTTAATGGAGTTACTGGGGTGAGATTGAGGAAAAAGCAGGATGATTTAAGAAATTAGAAAGTGGACAAAAATTGAGACAAGTAAATGTATAGGAGTTATAGGAGTCTTTAGTCTTCAAGGAAAAAAATGTCCAAATATTGCTTATAAAAATCAAAAGTAAATTTGTGATTGGGTGATGACCCTGGCATTGTAAAGTTGAAAAATGAATCAGTTACCCAAGGAATTCAAGCAAAACCCTTTGTATTATCTGAGTTATTTGAATAATTGAGGTGAACGTGGGATTTCTGCCTGGATTATTCAGATAATTGCCTTAATTCCAAGATTCATTTAGTTGGTGGAGACCTTTCCTTAGGATGTATTTTTAGAATGCTAAATGTGAAAAATTAGATTCCTAAATTAAGCAGAGCAATAGAATGAGGGAATGTGGGAGGAGAGAGAGAGAAACAATGAGAGAGAGGGGAGAGAAGAGAGAGAGAAATATAACCAGTTCATTGTCAGAATAAACCATACTTTTCCCCACACTTTTTCTAATGACAATAACTGGCATCCACTTTTTCATCATACAATGAACTTCCATGATGAGAAAAGGAAATATATATGGATCTCAGATACAACCCATGGTATTTCCTGAAGTTATAAATTCCTTTTTGGGTTTCAATTCTTTAAAAGTGTGGAAACTTAGTGGCTCCAAATTCAGCCATTTAATTTTACAAAGCCAAGTAAATTGACTTAAAAATCATACTGTACTGGGGCGCCTGGGTGGCTCAGTAGGTTAAAGCCTCTGCCTTCGGCTCAGGTCATGGTCTCAGGGTCATGGGATCGAGCCCCGCATCAGGCTCTCTGCTCCACGGAAAGCCTGCTTCCCTTCCTCTCTCTCTGCCTGCCTCTCTACCTGCTTGTGATCTGTCTGTCAAATAAATAAATAAAATCGTAAAAAAAAAATCATGCTGTACTGTTTGTACTGTTAAAACAAATTAAAAGGATTATCATATTAAATTGACACTCCATTCTCTTCTTTGGAAACACAACCCTGGGCAGTGAACCCAACTGGGAAATTATTTGCCCACCTCCCTTATAGCTGAGTGTGTCATATTACTAAGTTTTGACCCATGATGGAAGTGTTGTTTGATGTAAGGACCTACTTAGCAAGAGGCTTTCATTAAAGTTAAACTGTCCCGCTCCCCTTCCCCCAGGGAACAAGGCCGGAAACCAGCTCCAGGTAACAAAGCCCAGATACAAGGGTGGGTCAGGCCAGGTGGAGACATCCGATCAGTGGGGGGGGGATGCATACTGTCTCCCTGGTTACCAAGGAGTATGGGCCCCGCCCTTTGGGAGCCTTTTGGGTGCCAATCCCAAACAAGGTGATAGGCTGGGTCAAATGTCTACTAGGGTAAATTGTAACTCAATTGGTCACCTAGCATCACTGTGGAGTTTCCTGTGTGTGTTACAATCTCATTAGTCACCTGTGCGCGGCCAGACCTGACAGCATGGCCTTTGCCCTTAAAAGCTAGACTGTGAAACAGAGAAGGGTCGCATGTCTTGTAAGAGGTGCGTCCCCAAACGTTCAGTCAGATTCTTGATGCTTGGCGTGAAATAAAGCTTTGCTTGACCTTCACTTTCTATCAGTCTTGCTCCTTTAATCATGGACCCATTATTGGGGCATAACATTTGAGACTTCTAGATAGGATCCCCCTTTTCTGAACTACTTCTGGCCTCCAGTGAGTTCAAGATGCCTAGATCTCCAGTAGCCATTTTGGGCCATAACATTGGAAGCCACACACAAGGATGGTGCAAGATTTAGAAGGAACCTTCGCCCATGATGACCATACCTGCTCTGTGATGCCTACTTCTGCACCACTTTTACTTAAGAAAGTAGTAACTTCTATTTTTTTGAAGACACAATTATTTCTAGTCTTTATTACTAGCAGGTGAACACAATTCCTAAATAACACACACATTAAAGTATTGATTGAAAATATTTTGGAATTTTAGGCTTAAATTTCCAGATATGTATAATGGCCTCTTTCAATCTACCCCTCCCTTCACACACACACACACACACACACACACCCCAACTAAGTGGTTATGTGATGTTGTACCAGTTATACATTTTCTGCAATTGCAAATAATAACATTTGCAGTGGGAATTGTGAGAAGATAAAAACTAAAGCATTACTCAAGAATTTTTCAGTATGTATACATAGACTTAAAAAAAAAAAACAGTGGAGGGAAGGAAGGACAATAGAGAAATAGAATGTAGTAATAGAATGTTAATAACGATTTTTTATTTTTACAGATTTAGCTAAGGTAATTATAATATTGATAACATGAGAGGAAGGAAACATCATAGAGCAATCTAATGCAGTAGTATTAATTATTTTCTCTTTAGAAGCTGCCCCAATTCTCTTCATCTTTTAAAGATCCAGCTCTTCCATGAAATGCTCACCAATCCCTCTTCAGAAAGTAGCCTCTCCCCTTTGTTGCATTTATTAGGGCCAGGACTAAGTTACAGTAAGGGAAATATTTGTTTTAGGCACAACATTTTAAGGGGTACCAAAAAAGCTCAGCAGTCAACAAAAATATTTTAATGGAATATTTTAATTAACACACTACACCAAGCAGATCAGTCTCTTGGTAAATAAAATTTTTTATAAATAAATTTTTAATTATGCTTCACATTTATCTCTGCTTTAGCACTCAAATAATACTTTTTATAAATGTTCTCCCCAACAGTGTTATATGCATTTTCATATTCCTCATGTGCTTACTACTTTGTTTTAAGCATAAAGTTCTCTTAAAAATATTAAATTCCATCTATTGAAAGATTTTGCAAGAATATCCTGTATTAGGGACAGCTGGATTATGTTTTCAACATTAAAGTCAACTATAGCAAAAGAATAATAGAGGGTGATCAATGTTTGAAATTACTTATAGTTCAGTTCTATGGAAAAATCACCTGACTTCTCTTTGACTAAAACCCTGCTCAGCCTGGAGAGATAAGGAATTCTAATACTATTTTATATTCATATAGCATTTTGCCCTACATAAAGTGTTTTCTTTTAATTCTCACCTTAATCCTCCTTATTTATTACAGAAAGATTGAGAAGTTAAGTGACCTGCCCAAGGAGTAACAGGCAGAAGTGGCAGAGCTGGGGTTCAAACCCAGGTTTTCTGTGTCAGAATTCAATGCCTTTCTGCTATTCCAAATGCTGAGTTTTGGGATTGACTGAAGATAAGGAATTCATGAAGCAACTACAACAGCATGTGTTGTGTTTATGAAATAATGTCAATAGCACCCAAAACAGTAGTATTTTACCAACTGTATTGCTCAGGACCAAGACTGTTCCGATTTTTTAATGTGTGTATGTTTGATGAAGTAGTGCAACTCTTCTGTTCCAAGGTATTTTTTTGGTTAAGGGCAGAAATCTACATAATTAAAATGCCAAAGAACGGGGGAAAATGAGGAAATTATGTATTTCTTGAATATTAGTTTCTAACTACCACTTTACCACTAATCTGTGTGTGATAGTCTGCAAAGCATGTAAACCATGTGTTAGCTTCTTTTGGGAAAGTCTTTAAACTTTTCGGCTGACAAAGGTTATTTAAATGTGAAATATTATTACAGTACTCAGGAGTTAGGAGTTGATTAAGTTTAACGGGTTACTTTTTCATATTTAGGGGGAAAAATCTGACTATATTTTAAAACTCCACATGGTAATTAAATGTTTGAAAACCTATTAACTGCTTCAAATATAATTTTCATCAACATAAAATAAACAGAACTCCAAACCAAAATATCCATTATCAGCCATTCTAGAAGATTTCTTATTAAAATTATAGATTCTCCTCATTGGTGGCTGCCCAGAGAATTCAAAAACTTCAGTCTTCTTTTTGTAAGCTGATAGCCCAGTTCTAAAGGAAAGCCTCCTTCTTAAGAAAAACCAGAATTCAAAGAAATTCAAAGCTATTCATTTTGGTGAATTGCAACCTGTCATCAATAACTATTTATTGAATGTCCACAGGGTGCCTAGGCATTCAAGTGGCAAGTGATTTATTTGCATTATTCAAAGGATTTCTAAGGAGAGTCTGAAGATTTGCAGATGTCTTTAAAGATGCAAAGTGGTATGTGCCTCTTTAATTTAAACTGCCCCTACCAGGGATGAATTGCATAGTCTGGGTTTCAGAGCTCTAGGGATTTCTAGCACTCAGAGCCGACTTCTGTAAGCGAAGACCCCATTGGGTGCCAAGCGACAGGCAGGCTGGTGGTCAGAACAAGGCCCCACCGGGGGATTCTGGACAAGTCAAGACCTCCCCGGGCTGAGGCAGGGCGGACCGCCGCAATGGCAGCCCTGACCCGCCGCCACCCCATCCCTCCCCCCTACCCCTCCACTCCCACCCCCGACATCAGGCTCACACCCTCTCCCAGTCTCCCAGCTCCGACCGGTTCTCGCGAGATCCGGGCAACTGAGCGCTCGGGGCCTTTTCAAATCGGGATCCGTTACCGCTTTCGCGGCCGCCGCCATTGTAGCGCTCGGAGCCCCTCAGCGCAGGCGGCTGAGGGGGAGGCGGAGGCAGCGGGAGCGGGATGGCGGACGCCGACAAGCCCGAGGTGCTTCGGGCCGCTGGCGACGACAGTCCGCATCAGCAGCCCGTGGAGCAGCCGGGCGAGCCGCGGCGAGAACCGCACCCGCCGGAGCCGGAGAAGCAGCCGCCGCAACACAGCAGCAGCTCCAATGGCGTTAAAATGTATTGTCTTTTTCTCCGGGGACCGGGGCGAGGTGGGGGGTGGGGAGTCGGCCTGTGGCGGGCGGGCGTGTGTGTGTGTGTGTGGGGGGGGTCGAAGCCGGCCTGGGCCTCGGTGAAGGATAACCGCCCCAGGGCCGTGGGCGGCGGGAGGAGCAGGTGCAAGCCGGGCGGCTCCCAGGCCTTACCCTCCCGCACGGTGCCGGGGGAGCCGGGGTGCGAGCCCGGGGCCGACGCCCCTCCCCTGTTGATCCTCCCGAGACTGCGGGTCACCCCTTCTTCTCAGACTTCAGCTGGAGAACCTTTGAGCAAAGCTCCGCGGCCACCACGGTCTGCAGGAAAATGGTCCCCCTTTTAAAGCCCAGTACTGTAGTTAGTGTTCATCACTAGGGAGTATCTAGGGATGACATCATCGGACATTTCCTCTTAACTACAGAGAACGTATTTCAAAGGAATATTGCCCTTTCTCCTGGCCTTATTCTGAGCTTTAGAAGTTCAGTGTTTACTGTGGCTTTCCAAAGGATATATTAATTTCTGAACTGATACATACCAAGAGGAAGTTTAATAGTGTGCTGTTAGACTGAATCCATTGTGTTATTCTTGAATTGGTAGGAGGTTATTCTGAAAGGGAAAAGGCGCGTGGTGTCTTGCTCCCCTCCCACTCCCTACCCCGCAAATGTTTCTAAGTCATGCAGGTTCTTTTTTAAGAACTCATCGTGTGATGGTTTATTCTTAATTTTGGTAAGTTGGTAAAATAAGATTTTGTTTTTTAATTGAAGAAAACCCACTACTTCTAAGATTGCCCCAGTCATCAGGGCTTATAAAGAATTTAGTTAGCTCGAATCCATAATTTCTAGTTATAAGAAAATACCATGCTTCCCATTGTTCTTGTTATGTAGGGGATATGAATCAGGCATTCCTTTGCATGTGCTCAGCTCTTTAAACTTGAAGTTGAAAGTATGTTAATAATTTAGCCCAAACATCCTTTTCCTTCTCTCAGTTATGCTTCAGAGTAGAAGGCAGTTGAACATATGGTCACACTAAAATAGGGAAGAGAAATGTTCTTTACTTTTGTATAAAATGTTTGAAGCAATAGGGGCAGACCTGGACTAGTTTGTGTAGGGGTTGAGTGCAGATGAGGTAGCTCTCCCAGCTCAGTTATGACACTCTTGTTCTTAGTTGGGTTTGAATAGCACAAGTGGCATCTTCTAGGTAGAATAGAGATGTAGGTATAAGAGATTCAACCTCAGTGGAATTTGTTGCTAGGTGCAAAGTGGCGCACCTCAGTAACTGGGCTGAGGGAAAGTGATCACTTTATACCATGCCTGCCAAAATTGTTGGCTGTCTGGAATTTGGCATCATAAATTCGAATAAAAAGCATTGGAATGCTAAATATAAAATATGTGCTTTTTGTTTATATCTAAACATGGGCTTGCCTGCTGAACAAAAGGTACAGCCTTGAATTACAGAAAGAAGCCCTACTATACTTGGGTATGATTAGTATAATAGTGTCAGTACAGATAAAGCTGGTATCTAAACCTCCCAAGTCTTTAATCTCTTTTAATGTCTCATTTTGGTTTACCTGGATAGGAGAGGACAGAGGTAGGAAAGAATCTCACTTCTAACTGAAGATGAGGAGACTATAAAGTGAAGAAATTAGGGAATGTTACTAGTAAATACAAATGAAGATTTTTTCATATTGCTTATAATTCATCTCTCGCCCTTCCTCTTTTCTCAGAAGTTGAGTAAAGATGCAAATTTATTCTCAAGGGTTTCTTGTACTGTCAATTCCATAAGAACCGTATAGTGGTCCAGCATGGGTCACTCATACTGAGTAACTAGGGACATTTACCTGCGTCAACCTAAAAAAACCTTTTTTTTTTTTTTTTCTTTAACTCCAAGAACTAACTGGAGTAGTTAATAATCCAACACAAAACCCTTGAGTTGATTACTGTATGTGTACTTAACAATCCAACCCACAATCCTGGAGTTGATTACCATACATTTTTAAGGATAAGGATTCACAGATTATAAAAATTACCAAATATTGCCTTACTTAGAAGTGAACAGAGTGCCACTTACCAAGATTGAAATGACTTTTCTGAGGTTAATCCATAGTCATTGAGGATGGAAACCCCTGTGTTTTATTCATCTTTGTATCCCCAAGGCCTTACGCTTTACTTATTTATTTTTTGAAAGAGTTTATTTATTTACTTGACAGAGAGATCACAAGTAGGCAGAGAGGCAAGGGGAAGCAGGCTCCTTGCTGAGCAGAGAACCAGACATGGGGCTCCATTCCAGAGCCCTGAGATCATGACCTGAGCCACCCAGGCGCCCCTAGGCCTTACGCTTTAAAAGGCCTAGTATATTTGTTTAAGAAATGCAGATGTGAACTTTTATGATCATGAAACATATGCACAAGGACTTTGTGGGCATATTCACATCTTTGGACAAGAAGTTAAAGATGTTTTCCTAGGTTTAGTCTTTTTGTTTATGTCAAAATGGTATACCAGTTCTCCTTTTCTTAAGTGAGTAGGAGGTAAAATAGCAGTATTGTTACAACTCTATTATTTCTGTGTCCTTAGGTAAAACCGTATATAGAGATTGAGAGTTATATTAGGGTATAAAATATTGTATGAAATATTAAGCATTGAAGCAAGGTGAAGTGTTTGAAGTGTAGTATTTTTTTTTTAACCATATTGGTAGTAAAGAATGGAACTGTGCTTAATTTTATTTGTATTTTTTATTTTATTTTATTTATTTATTTGACAGAGATCACAAGTAGGCAGAGAGGCAGGCAGAGAGAGAGGGGGAAGCAGGCTCCCTGCTGTGAGCAGAGAGCCTGATATGGGGCTCGATTCCAGGACCCTGGGATCATGACCTGAGCTGAAGGTAGAGGCCTTAACCCACTGAGCCACCTAGGTGCCCCTGTGCTTAATTTTAGATTGCATACTATAGCACTGTTTTTAAAATTAAAACTATTTTCCTTGTTTGGTGTTGAATATTGATTTTTCAGATATTTATATTATAATTTGGGTAGGCATAATTCCATCTTAAGAGTAGATAACCTGTTAGTGATTTAAAATAGTCACAGTCTTTATCTCAAGTACATTAAGAAGAGAGTTTGTTTAAATGAATAGTTTGAGCATTATTACATGGAATTCAAGATCTAGTGCCAATATCTGATATTATGTAGTGTTGTTTCTCTGAGAGTTTTCACATGTATCTTAATTGTCTATTCCATGGTGTATTTATGGCATAAAAAGAGTTTAGGAATTGAATAATTATATCTTAGTTTCTTTTTTTTTTTTTTTTAAGATTTTAGTTATTTATTTGACAGACAGAGATCACAAGCAGGCAGAGAGGCAGTCAGAGAGAGAAGGCAGGGAAGCAGGTTCCCTGCTGAGCAGAGATCCCAGGACCCTGAAATCATGACCTGAGCTGAAGGCAGAGGCTTAACCCACTGAGACACCCAGGCGCCCCTATATCTTAGTTTCTTAATAATCAGACCATACCTCTAGCCACTAAACTGATCTGCATTCCATAGATAATTTATGCATTATAGATGAGCAGTGTAACAGTATCTTTAATATCTGCTAATTGTTGAAAACTTGAAGAAATTGCTCTGTCTTATCATTGTTGGAATAAATATTTTAGAGAAGATATCCTACCCTACACAATAATTGCTTTTTTTAAAAAAAAGATTTGATTTATTTATTTGAAAGAGAGATGGTGAGAGAGAGCATGAAAGGGGAGAAGGTCAGAGGGAGAAGCAGACTCCTGTCGAGCTGGGAGCCAGATGTAGGGCTCAATCCTGGGACTCTGGGAACATGACCTGAGCCAAAGGCAGTTGCTTAAACAACTGAGCCACCCAGGTGTCCCTATAATACTGCTTTTTAATGGAATTATCAGATTGTTGTCAGCAAACACAACATTCATGTAAGAATAGAAGAACATAGTATTTTAGAACTTTGTGCCATTTTCATAATTGGTTCCATCCAGGAAGAAAATAGGTAGGAGGGCGCCTGGGTGGCTCAGTGGGTTAAGCTGCTGCCTTCGGCTCAGGTCACGATCTCAGGGTCCTGGGATCGAGTCCCATATCGGGCTCTCTGCTCAGCAGGGAGCCTGCTTCCCTCTCTCTCTCTCTGCCTGCCTCTCTCTCTATCTACTTGTGATCTCTCTCTGTCAAATAAATAAATAAAATCTTAAAAAAAAAAAAAAAAAGAAAGAAAGAAAATAGGTAGGAGAAGGCGTATTGAGCTAGCGACTATATAGTTGTCGGGTTACCTGAACAGACTTATTTTAAAGCCATTCACTTAATTCAGCCTACTATGTAAATGGGTTCCTTGGGGAATTAAAAAGAAGAATTCTTGTATCTGTTGTACTCAGAAACCAGAGAAAAGGCCTTTTGGCTGCTTCCTGCCATTTTCAGAAGTGGCACACTATTCAGACAGATAGGTACTTGGTGGAGTTGGACAGTTGTAAGACCACTTATAGGCTCTGCCATTTCTGGTGAGAGATGTTTGACCAGAAAGGTGCTCCTGTCGAGGTCTGAAAAGGCTGGCAGAGCAAGTTTGGCCCTTAATGTCTCTTCCTTGATTTTAGCAGTTTTTCTGGCAGACAGCAGCACCATCTGTGCTCCTATTAGGATGGGTTCTTAATTGACTGTTCATGCATTCAAAAATTAATATTTATTGAGTGACATATTATGTGCAGTCACAGTGTTAGATGCTGCTCATACCAATGCAGAGAGTTTTTGTTCTTACAGTTTTACATAATTTATTTATGGCTGTGCTCTTACCTGCTCAGGAAAGTAGTACCTAAAAAGCTTAGTATAGTAAGGAACAAATGACCACATTAGGTGTGTGTGGAGCACTGCAGTGTATAGATTTCCCACAGTTACTTGACTTAGAAGATAAATTAGAGCCTGCATTATGAATCCTGGTTGGTTGTTGGACTAAGTGAAGAAGCTTTAAAAGATTTGGATTTTGAATGTCATTCCCAGAGATTTTTATTAGTATGTGTTTGTGGAAAATTATTTATCTGTTTGTTTATATTTTTTTAGAGAGGGGAGAGAGATAACGGGGGGGGGGGGGGTGGGGGGGTGGCATGTATGGGGAGGTGCAGACGGAGAGGGAAAGAAAGATTCTTAAGTGGGTTCCATGCCCAATATAGAGCCAGATGCGGGGCTTTGAGATCATGACCTGAGCCGAACTCGAGAGTTGGATGCTTAACCAACTGAGCCACCCAGGCACCTCATGGAAAATTACTTTAAATTGAAGTTTTACTAAATAGTTTTAGATTCACTAGAGTAATTAGTGATTTAAAAGAAACCTATTGTTATTTATTCTGTAAAAAAAAGATTACTTTTGAAAAGTAAATTATATTTTTGTAATATATACCCAGATTTTTTTTCTTTTTTTTTTAAAAAGATTTTATTTATTTATTTGACAGAGAGAGAGATCACAAATAGGTAGAGAGACAGACAGAGAGAGAGATGAGGAGAAGCAGGCTCCCTGCTGAGCAGAGAGCCCTATGCGGGACTCGATCCCAGGCCCCTGGGATCATGACCTGAGCCGAAGGCAGAGGCTTAACCCACTGAGCCACCCAGGCACCCCTACACCCAGATTTTTATCTATAAGGTTTTCTTTAAGCATATATTTACATGTTATAGATGGTTGGTGTGTACCATCATATAGTTGCATTGTGATTGCAGTCTTTTTTTTTTTTATAATTTTTTATTTTTTAATTAACATACAATGTTTTATTAGCTCCAGGGGTACAGGTCTGTGAGTTGCCAGGTTTACACACTTCACAGGACTCAGCATATCACATACCTTCCCTAGTGTCCATAACCCCACCACCTTCTCCCTGCCCTGCAACCCTCCGTTTGTTTTGTGAGATTAAGAGTCTCCTAATGGTTTGTCTCCCTCTGGATCCCATCTTGTTTCATTTATTCTTTTCCTGCCTCCCAAACCCCCCACTTGTGATTGCAGTCTTAGAAATTAAATATTTTTCCAGTTAGGTTCTCATTAAAAAGTAGATTTATAAAATTCTTATTTGTGTTGCCTCTATGTACTGCTTCCCATCTCCACTCATACTCCATCCCACCTTCTAGGTAACAACTACCAGTAAAAGTTACATGATTCTATGAAGTACCCTATCCTAGTTTATAGGTTAATACACAGGAAATACTGAGTATGAAAATATTAGAATACCTGACCAATTAATTACATTGATCAAAATTGAGAATAGAAAAAATTTAAAGAAATGTAGGAGTGTATGCATATATAGATAGTAAAACTGTGTATTTTAGTTATGTTTTTAAACAAGGAGGAGAAAAGTTATGTGAAGAAACTGTTAATCTTGAAGAGATAAACTTTTTTCAGGGTATCCTTTTGCAGATTAATTCTTTATAGAGTTTTGATTGAAGCTCGGAAAGTTAGGACTTCTTTAAAGAGGGCTGTTACATATATTCTAGGAATAAAACCACCCATTTTCCCCTCTTGTTAGGTTCTAATAATATTTATTAAGTAGTATAATGGGAGAAGCTGGGAGACTGGATGCTGCAGCTATTTAATATGCGAAAAAAGAGGATTATTAAATGAGAAGTTTGGTAAGATGCCCAAATCCTTGCTTTGAAATGGCACTGGGTAATTTCAAAGCAAGCAAGCTGACTCTCCAGCTGCTTTGCTAAGGTCTTACTGGAGAGTTTTGTGAAGTGAAGTGATAAATATAAAATATTTGTGTAATGTAGGCTTCTATTATTAGAAACATGACTGAGGTTTTCTTCTTGTTTTGTTTTTAATTCATAGGGAGAATGATGAATCAGTCAAAGAAGATAAATCTGAATTAAAAGAAAAATCTTCAGGAAATAAGAAGGCTAATAGATTTCATCCTTATTCAAAAGACAAGAATTCAGGCACTGGAGAAAAGAAGGGTCCAAATCGAAACAGAGTTTTCATTAGCAACATTCCATATGATATGAAATGGCAAGCTATTAAAGATCTAATGAGAGAAAAAGGTAACCATCCCTGATAAACCTACTGTTGGATAATCTTCATATAGAAAGGGGAGGGAAGTAAGCAAACGTTTTTTATTCCCCTGAGCCACACAGACTCAAAAAATTGAATTTTGTTTATTTCTTGACATGAATTCTTTTCCTCCTCTTTCACTTGACATGATTTCATTACAAAGTCTTATGGATAAATGAAGTTCTTTTTTTTTTTTTCCCATTTTAGTGGTATAGTAGTGAGCCAGCATATGCATGCCACCAAGAATTTTGTTAAAGTGATTGCTTTGTCTAGTTGAAGTTTTTATAGATTTTTAAAGGACTATTGCATTAGTTAAGCAATACATTTAGCGTGTTAAAGTATGAATAATAAGGTCTGATTATTTTTTTCCAAAAGCTGTCTTGTTATTATCTTGGTGGAGTCTGGAATCTGGCTGTGGAGTTCATTTTGTTTGCATTGTCATGAATGCCATGATGCTGTCTCTGCAGTTCTATATTAAAATTGCGTTACTGCTGTTGCAGTTTTGTTTTTAGAAAAACCTGAAAACCTTCATTTTATATACATGGTTGGTTTTGGGGAAAAATAATTTTAATATTTGATCTTGTAAAAGTTAGCTTTGTTATCTCTTGAAAAATTGAGTTTCAACAGTCCTGCAAATTATGTACTTGGCTTTGAGGCTGATCTCTTCTAATAAATAAAAAAAAATTTGCATTGGTGTATCTGTTGTAAGGTGACAACTATTTGATTGGTTTTATTCATTGACTTTATTTAGAAAGTGTGTGGCTTGCTGTGAAGCATGACTTGTAAATTTAGTTTACTGATGGCAAATATGATTGAAGACATTCAGGTAGAAAGTCACCTTAAAACAGCTGTTGTGTGTAGGCGACCAAAGTTATTTGAAAAGTGTTAATGTTGATGTTTTTAATATGATAGGCTAAGGGACCATTTGTATGTATATGTGCATTTGTTCACCAACTATATCATGCTGGCCAAAATATGATCTGTAGTATGAATTAGGTTAATATGGTTGTTAGCTTTTTTTAGAGAACGTGGATGATGTACATTTCAGAAAATTAGTTAAATTTATATAGCCATTGATAGGAGGTATGTTGGTCTGGTTTTGATTGTTGGTGAATAATAGGTGCTTTTCTGTAGAGTTGTGCACAGGTGTGCAGTAAAGCAAGATATTGGTGTTTAAATGTATTGTTTCTTGGTATCTTCCTTTTGTATGTCTTATGTAGTTGGTGAGGTTACATACGTGGAGCTCTTTAAGGATGCGGAAGGAAAATCAAGGGTAAGTGCTGTGGGCAATAATCTGCTTGAGGTTTAAAAGTTCCTCAGCAGTTTACTTTTTTGTATAATATTTGTACCAGTTTTTGGAAACTTAAGTTTCATTTTGTTTTACTTTATTATGCAAGATTTGAGGCTTTATACCAGCAATTCTGACACTTATCCAGACCAAACTAGCTGCCTGGAAGGGCTGGGTTTCATAAAGGGCATTCACTTTTCTAATGCTCTAAGGTAATGCTTTTTCTTAGCCAACAGATTTTAATATAGGATTTTTTTTGTTGTGTTTTGATGTCTTCAAGGATATTTTAAAAGTTACTGAATTGATAATTTTCCCTAAGAGTTCTATGAGAAGCCCATAGCTCAAAGGTGTTAATTCAGAATGTATGTTTGAAACTTATATTGAAGAACTTAATTTGGTCGCCTGCAAGACTACGTTAATAGGCAGGGCTCTGACCAATTGGTATGAATGACTTTGATGATTAAATTGACATAGAAGGAATTGGTTGATAGTCGTACTATTTTGATTTTTAGCAACAAGAAAGCAATACACAGAAGAATACAATGGAAAGCTTTTAAAAGTGTTAAATTATATTGCAAAAACTAGTTGGTGCATGAGAAAAGCTTTGTCATCACATACAAATGGCACTTCAAACAGTATAATGACAAATAATTATTTTAAAATGATTCTATGAATTTGTTTCTTTAGCATAGGTGATTTTCTTTTACATACTTAAACTGGATGCTGTTAAATTGTATGCAGCCAGTTTTCTGTAATAGAGAACTTAGTTAAAAATGCAATTATTTCCTATTTTGATTTTAATTGAAAGGTATACATGAACTTTGTACATCATACATCTTTTGAAAATATTTTTAACAATATAAGAATAGGTATGTTGAAACCTTCAGTTATTTCCTTCAGTTACTTTTGATTAAATTTGTGCAATGACATTACTTAGTTTTAATTTAAAGAAGAGGCCTCTAAAAATAAATATTTGCTTTAAGATTGTTAAATGCTAGATTTTATCGTCTTAAATATAGATTTAAACATTGACAGGAAATTTGTGATACTTGCCTATTATGTTCTGGAAGTGTAAAAGACAAAATGTAATTATTGATTGCTTTTAATGGACTTAAATATTAGAGTCTGCCATTAACTTCATCTACTGATCTAAAACTTTTTTTTCTTTTGCATATATTGACCAATCTACCTGGATATAGGGTTGTGGGTAAGAATTTTTTTTTTAAAGTATCTTAAGTCAAATTTAAACTTCTGATTGGAAGGAAGTAAACTTAGTAAATAAACATTTCCTATAAATTTTTCCTCCTTAAGTGTGGTTGAATTCAAAGATGAAGAATTCGTAAAGAAAGCACTAGAAACTATGAACAAATATGATCTTAGTGGAAGACCCCTGAATATTAAAGAGGTAAGATTTCTTATATTTGGAATAATTTAATCTTTTGAATATAAGGACACGTTTTCTTTTGATTTTTGTCTTTGGGGATGTATTTCTCTGACTACAACTTTTTTTTTTTTAGCATAGATGCTTATCAAGGCATTATATATTTGATGATAGTTTTGCCTGTACATGGTTTCCTATTTGTCTTTAAGCACTTTTATGTATTTGATTTGTTGTAAGTTATTATAAATAACTAAATGATTAAAAAAAACTTTCAGATATTTCAAGATGGCGAACTTTAGGTGCTGACTTAATTTGGTATAGACATTTTCAATTTTTAGATTGTGTTGCTTAATTTGAGAAATGTAACAGATATTCTTACAGTTAATAATAAAAGGTTGCTTGATAATGCAAATACCTAATGGCTTTGAGTAAGATTAATACTCACTTTTAATTAAAATTACCCTGAAACTGTACCAGATTAAAATTTAAGAAAACTTATGAATCTATTAGTGAAATTTGTAACTGGAACTTGGAAACCTCTAAAGTGGAGGTATTCCCTTTGTACTAAAGGAACTGTAGTAGCATGAATCTCTTGAAAAAAGAATGATCAGAAGATACATAAAAAACTATTTACACTTAGGTTTAATTGACCTTGGTAATGATTAGCTTGAATAGAAGTCATTCTCATATCTTCCTTTAGTTTATATTGTTACTCTTATCTGAATAGTTTGGTCACAGACGATTTATTTTTACTAAACTCTGTATTATAAATAATTGAGAATGTACTTTAGGACCCTGAATAGTCTCCACCTGCAAGGTTGCAAGTCATTGGAGTAGAGCATTACTGTTGGTCACAGTTTAATTTGGTTTAGTATACCATATAAACTATTTAGTATTATCATATAGACTATGGTATAGTCCCAACTCTTATCACTTTCTAACTCTGTGACTAGGCATGTTACTTATACTCTAAACCTCAGTGATTATAATAGCACTACTGATAGTATTCACCTAATAGGGTTTTTATGAGGATTAAATGAGATAACATGGTAAAGAAGTCAGGCTTTTGTATCAGATAATCTGTGATTTAGGGCAAATTACTTACCTTTAATTACTTAACAAATTCCCCAACTTTAATTACTCTCTATTTCTTTGTTTCCTTATCACTAAAATGGGAATAATATTAGAAGCTATGTGATGATTTTACAAGGACTCAGTTCATATATGTAAAGCATTTGATAAATGTTAGCTACTATGATAGTGATGTTATTATATAAAACTCTTAGCATAGTAGTCAAAATATGAAATAACTACATAGTAAATGTTAGCTGTAATAATAATTGTTACTGCTGCCTGAGGTGAGAATGTTACTGGTTGTTGATTTCTTGATCCTAAGTATGAGGTGTTAATAGCTTAAGATGAAATGCTGTGCCACCAAAAAATACAGGTATCCCAAATCCCTTTATTGGAGTCAGCTTCAGAATTCTACTTCTGTTTGAGTCTGGGGGTTATTTCATTCTTTATTTCTTTATTTTTCTTTTTTTATTAAGATTTTATTTATTTGAGAGGAAGAGAGAATGAGAGAGAGAACGATAGAGAGAGAGCATGAGAAGGGGGAGGGTCAGAGGGAGAAGCAGACTCCCTGCCCAGCAGGGACTCCAGGGACTCCTGGGACTTCAGGGTCATGACCAGAGCTGAAGGCAGTCACCTAACCAACTGAGCCACCCAGGGGCCCTCTTTCTTTTTTAACATTTTGACTGGGAAGTGGAGAAATTAGTAGGGAAACTACTATTGTAGTCTATGCCAGCCATTTATGTGGTGGTTTTTATGCTAAAGGCCAAGTCCATGTTGTTTGTGTTACCTTTTTAGCATGTCGTAGATCCTTAGTAATATTTCAGAGACCCTAGTATAGAGTTAATGTGATCCAAATTGATGTAGGATACTTGCGTTTTAAACTTTTTTAAGAGAGAAAAATAACCGAGTTTGGCCTAGCTAAGTGAAGAGGTATTCTTCATTCAGCTAGCTTTTTCAGATTAATATCATAAAGGTTTGTTTCCCAGGAATATCTAATTTATAGATGGGTGGCTGAGCTCAGGAAGGAAAAATAAATTGCCGGTATTCCTTCCCAGATATTGGAATTGTGTTTTTTTCATTATATTAAATGGGACTTAGTAGCAGTTATAAGCTTATAGGCCCTCTAATAGCAATAGCTGGTAGTGACCAGCAGGCTCTCATCCAAGGGGAAAGAGGCATAAAAACCATGTTATATAGTGGTTAATTTGTTTTAGATAAATTGTATTTTATTTTATTTTTTTTAAGATTTTACTTATTTGACACAGAGAGAGAGATTGCAAGTAGGCAGAGAGGCAGAGAGAGAGGGGAAAGCAGGCTCCCCACTGCGCAGAGAGCCCAATGCAGGGCTCGATCCCAGGACCCTGAGATCATGACCTGAGCCAAAGGCAGAGGCTTAACCCACTGAGCCACCCAGGCGCCCTGATAAATTGTATTTTATATATGTTTTATGTATTTTTATGTGTATGTATATATTTTTGTGTGTACACATTTATATACATATTAAATATAAAAAGACATATAGGAATATGCTTTATTATTCTTAAGATGTTAAGGACAATCAGCCTATCTTAATGGTTTATGAAGCACCTCTCCTACCCCTCCTCTTCTCCCCATAGGTAACCACTATCCTAAATTTTGCATTTGTACAAGTTTTTGAAGCTTTAGTTAGATGCGAAGCATTATTAACTTAAAAATTTTATAGCATTTTCCAAAACATTTATTTCTTTATGTTTGTATTTTTATTTCTTCATGGTGAAGAAATACTTTGGAAGCTGGTATACCTTTATACTTGCATTTACTTTTCCACCTTCTATTCTTCCAGCCTTCCTAGAGAATTTCTTAAGGTTATCCAATTTTCTTTTTATTAGTATCCCCAAAATGAGTCCAGCAGAGTAGCATTGATTGGTTACATTTATCATTATCATTTGGTATTGGAGATGATAGCGTACAGTGTGTTAACGTGGATTTGTTTTTTGCATTCTACCTAGTGAGATACGAGTGAGAAGTACATTGAAACTCGCTTTTTTAGTTTTGTTTAAAGGTAGACTATCTCGGGGCGACAGGGTGGCTCAGTGGGTTAAAGCCTCTGCCTTTGGCTCAGGTCATGATCCCAGGGTCCTGGGATCGAGCCCTGCATCGGGCTCTCTGCTCAGCAAAGAGCCTGCTTCCTCCTCTCTCCCTGCCTGCCTCTCTGACTACTTGTGCTCTATCAAATAAATAAATAAAATCTTTAAAAGAAAAAAGGGTAGACTTTTCTTTTATAAAGTTAATGAACTTATTAATAAAAAGCAATGTTTAGCATCATTCTTTACTTGGACACTTAGCCATTCTTTATCACTCCCCGGCCCCCTTCATCTCTGGTAAAATTGTCAGGTCATACACATTGTTGAGGAAAGAAGAAGGTTGGAAATTAGGTAATTATATTTTGTTTAGGAATGAAATTTATACATTATAATAGTTCCCCTTTACTCCAATATTCCTGGGTTTTATAACAGTCTGTTCCACTGTTGAAAAGCTTTCAATTAGTCTCATTTGGCATTGCCTTGGGCATCTATCTGGTGGTGAGAATTCACCATTACTGCATTTTGGAAAGAAAAGAGTCAACAGTAAGTATTTTGTTCCTCTTTGAGTTATGTATATTTGTGTTTTCTGTCATATATTTGTACACTAATATAAGGGCAAAATTAAACTAATTTCAAGTTCTTAAGTGACTTTAGTGATTGGAAAGAGGTATTTAATTGACACCCCTGGAGACTGAAATCTTTTGTCTGTCCACAGGTTTTTATGGGACTGAATTCCCTGGATAAGAAAAACTCACTCTTCAAGAGGGCCAATAATTTGAGCCAGTTGGGATAGCTACTGTAGAATTTGAAGTTGTTATTTTAATGATACAGATTTACTGATGTATCTAGTGGTATTTAACATTCAATGTGTGTTATAGGATCCTGATGGAGAAAATGCTCGTAGGGCATTGCAACGAACAGGAGGATCATTTCCAGGAGGACATGTACCCGATATGGGATCGGGGTTGATGAATTTACCACCTTCCATTCTCAATAATCCAAACATTCCTCCTGAGGTTATCAGTAATTTGCAGGCTGGTAGACTTGGTTCCACAATTTTTGTTGCTAATGTAAGTTTAAGTTTTAGTCTAAAATTTTGTCATTCCGGTGTTTAATTCTAATCATGAGATTTTTAAATTAGATGAATGGGTTGTAGGTTTATAGAACATTTTGCTTATTTTTAACTAAAGTAAGCGAAACAGTAATGGTAAACTCGAACCCAATTTAAGTCTATATATATAAGATTAGGGTATAAGTATGAGTAGGATTCTTTTAAAAGAGAACTGTGGAATTTATAAATACCTAAGCAGTTCTTGAAAATGTTTACTTGCATTACATTGTGATTTTGTTCATATTGGGAAATGGATTTCTTTCTTTAGCTTTGTTATTTGATATTTGTGAATGTGCACGTTGTAGTTGGTTTGTCATTTGTTCGAAGCTTTTGAAAGTCAGTGATATCAACAATACTTTCCAAAGACTGAATTTCTCAGTAAAAATAGATGTGCAAGTTTTAAATGTATAAAACAGAGTTGGGCAGTTGAGAGACCATTTTGGGAATAAAAAAAAATTAAGGATAAGGAACAATGTGGATGTAGCTTAACTGATTTTAAACAACTTAAGATGTTTTTATTTGAATATTCTTGATGTACTGTCTAATAAGAAGTATACTTCTTTGTAGTTTTGACAGTTTAGAAAAGATATGTTTGTATTATTTGTAAATGGGAAGAAGGGTTTATTAGGTATGTAACTTTATATAATTTTATGTTAAGCTTGACTTCAAAGTTGGTTGGAAGAAGCTAAAGGAGGTGTTCAGCATAGCTGGAACTGTAAAGCGGGCAGATATTAAAGAAGACAAAGATGGCAAGAGCAGAGGAATGGGCACAGTCACTTTTGAACAAGCAATTGAAGCAGTTCAAGCAATTTGTATCCTGATTTACACTTTAGCATTATTTAATAAGGTTGAAGAAGTTTGATACTATTTTGTGGGGTTGTGGAATTTAAGGTTGCTTGGCTTAGAAATGTGTATTAGACTTTAGTCTCCAGCACATAAAACCTTTACTATGTCCAAGTACTAAAGTCACTCTTAAAACTTGAATTAGCCATATTGTATAAGTCTGGTAATGAACTTTTTTCTGCTTTCTCTTCCTACCACAACTAATTGTATATATATCTGCTGTTGACAGTTAATGTAATCCATTATATATTAATGCAATTGCTTTAAATGAAGCCTTGTTAATTTTCTTTTTTCAGTGGTTGGATTAGATTGTATTTTATTTATAAAGTAAAACTGTAAAGGAAAGAATTCAAGATTTTTCTTTGAGTATATGGAAGGGACTAATACAGATAAGTACAATAGTAAAGATGATTAAAATTTTAGGGTTAGTCTGACTCTTAACTCTAAGATTATTAAAAATGTATGTTCAGGTATAACTTTATAGTCTTAACTGAGTTTCCTTGACTGAACCAACAGCTATGTTCAATGGGCAGTTTTTGTTTGATAGACCTATGCATGTGAAAATGGTGAGTTCCTATATATCACTTCAACCCTCCAATCTCTTCAAATCTTTATCTGCTTTCCTCTGCATTATAGATCCTTTCAGTTATGAATTAACCGTACAATAAACTTTTTTTGCAATTAGGATGACAAGTCTGTCCCTCATGAAGACTACCGTTCACATGATAGTAAAACACCACAGTTACCACGTAAGTAAAAGTTATTATTAGAAACAGTGCAGACTATTTTGTTTTTCAATTTTATTATATGCTAAACAAAACTCTTTATACAGACAAAATAAAATTACTCCTGTTGTTACCACAGGTCATATTGTTTTAGATGAGTTTTCTTTAAAGTAAAATTTTACAGATAAAATTGAGACTCCCCCTCTTTCCTGACCACCAGATACCATATCAAGAGGAAACAACTTAAGGAATATAGTGTTTATCATTTAGGCTTTAGTCATTTGGCTACGCATTTATACATCCATAAACACTCCATGAAATTGTTTTGCTGGATAAAAATTTGGGGTGAGTGATATCATATTGTATATATTATTCTGAAACTTGCTGTTTTAGGTTTAATATTGTTTTGAGATGCATTTATATTGATAGATGTCGCTCTAATTCCTTCATTTTAATTTGCCAATACCGCATTTTATATGTATTTATTTTTTAGGTTATTTCCATTTTTGGCCATTAGAAACAGTACTAAGTTGGGGAGTATTTATTCTTTTTCTGATAGAATAATCTGTTCTCGCATTGTTTTATGAGAAATTACTTGTAAATACTGTCTGGCCTTCCTCTTTTATTTGGGGGAAGACTTGAACTAATGATTGTTCATATTTCCTATTGCTTCTTGAGTCAGTATTGGTCATTTCAATTTTTCTAAGATTTTTATAATTTTTGTTCATTTTCACATTTATTGGCATAAAATAATCTCTTAAATTTCTGCTACATCTCTAGTTCTTCGCTCTGATAAATTCCAAAGGTTTGCAATTTCCCCTTTTTTCTTGGTCAGTTTTGCTTAGATTTTTCAGTTTTATTATAGTAAGTGCTTTCAAAGAAGTGAATTTCATTTTTGTATCTTAATTTCTGTTCTTTGCTTTAATATTTTCTTCTGTCTCTTTGGGTTTAGTCTCTTATTTTGTCCAAATTCCTTAAGTTGAATGTTTACTTCACTAATTTTACAGCCTCTCTCTTCTAATAAAAGTAGTTACAACTATTAAATTCAGCTGTTGTATGCAGGTTTTGGTATGGAGTATTTTTATTGTGATTTAGTTTTTATTAAATTACTATTATGATTTTTTCTTAAGCCATACTTTTTTGAGTTTCTAAATGTAAGGGGCTTTTTCTTATTAATTTTTAACTTAACAGTATGGCCAAAGAAGATATGATTGTGATTCTTAGAATTGATTTGGACTTTGCATATGGTAGCTTAATATATGGCACTTTTTAATATATATTCCAGGTGTGCTTGGTGAGTGCAGTGTTTTATATATGTCCATTAAACAAGTTTATTAATCATTTACATTTTCTTATGTCTCTACTAATAGTAATGTCTGTTTGTGCTGTCAGTTACTAAGAGTTTTATGTGGTAACATTTCCCACTAGAATGTTGGATTTGTCTTCTTTTTTCTTGTTTTACTTTAAATATTTTGAAACTAAATTAGTAACTACATCCAAGTTTAGAACTGATATAGTTTCCCAATAATCAAAATTCTATCATTTTATTTTTTAATTTAATTTTTTTCAGTGTAAAATTTTATCATTTTAAACTGATTTTTATCTTTACTAGCTAAGTCTTATCTAATATTAATGTAGATACAAGAGCTTTGTTTTATTTATTCACATTTATTGATTTATTTGGATTAATGCCCATTATCTTATTTTGTATTCTGTTTTTCTGGTTTTTTTTTTTTTTACAAATATTTTTCTCCCATCTTGCTTTCTCATCTAGTGATTATCCTGGATTTTTAATATAGCAATACAAAGTCTGAAGTTAATGTAATTATTTGTTTACTCAATAATAGAGTGCCCTTTGAATGTTTTAGTTCTGATCACTCTTCTACTGAATTATGTGTTATTATTGCTCATTGTCTTAGTTGTATATATATATTTTTCAGTCCCACATATTAGACATTACTATTACTTACCTTTTTTTTAACCTTACCTTTTTCTGCTTTTACCCTGGCACTAATTTTTTTTTCCCCTGAAAGATATATTTTAAAAACTCTTTCAATGAGGATCTGTTGTTAGTAAATTCTCTTAATTTTGGATACTCCATAAATATCTTCAAAGATAGTTTTATTGGTTTGCAGTTTAAGGTTTATAGTTATTTTGTCTCAGCACTTTGAAAATATCCCAGTGTTTGGGCTTCCATTGTTGTTATTTTAAGCCAGCTATCAGTTGAAATGTCCTTTCTTTTTGGTTAATCTTTGTTCTTTATGTAGCTGATTTTAAGATATTTGTCTTTGGTGTATAGTTTTCTACAGTGTGGGTATGAATTACTTTTTATTGAGCTTTCACAATATGAGAATTCAAGGTTTTTTGGTAATTTCTGGAAAATTCTCAGCTCATGTGTCTTTGAATATCATCTTTTCTCTCTTTATAAGATAAGGGCAGTCTTTTCCTGCCTCAACCAAATTATCACTTAGTACTTTTCGTCTTCCGAGATCCTGCCTGGCTTTCTGCAGGGGACTTCTGGTTTACTCTCCACTATTAGTACTCTTCTATTTATTTATATTAAAAAATAATTCTCTGTTGTATTCAGTCTTCTTCTTTATCTGTTTTTTTGAGATTTACATTTTTATATATTCTTCTTTCTTGAGATATAATATGAATTCATAGACTTTATTTTTTTTTTAAGATCTTATTTATTTATTTGACAGACAGATCACAAGGTGGCAGAGAGTCAGGCAGAGCAAGAGGGGGAAGCAGGCTCCCTGCTGAGCAGTAAGCCCGATGTGGGGCTTGATCCCAAGACCCTGAGACCATGACCTGAGCTGAAGGCAGAGGCTTTAACCAACTGAGCCACCCATTCGCCCTGAATTCATAGACTTTAACAGAATCAGTTTGTTGTTCGAGTTAATCATTACTAATGTCCTTTTTCCCTTCTCTTCTTTTGCTCAAATTATTGTAACTTTGTCAGGTGGGAGCCTTCTCATTTCCTGTGCTGCTGATACTCTTACTTTTGGTTAAAAGCATGATTTCCCAGATCTGGGAAGGTTTTGTTTTTTGGTGTTTTTTTTTTTTTTTTTTTTTTTTGTCCCAGAGACATGGAATTGGCCTAGTTTCAAGGAGTCCTGGTTCCTTTTAATAAAGAATGATATCAAATGAAAGTATGAGTTTTAGGCATAGACATGAGCATTACTGATAGTCAAATGTGCTATTGCTTTCAGTTAGACCATTTTTGGGAACTGAGTTGAAAAATATTTCTCTTACCAGATCACATTAATCTTTCCAGCTTAACACAATATGCTTCTGTATGTATTGAAAAATATGTATTGTAAAACTATATATGGTATATAATTTTCTCAGCCTCTACCATTTAATTGCTACATTGCTAGCAAGAACTTTGGGCTAAGTCATACTCAGATTTAGTAGAATAAAATAGTTGCCACTCAAATATTAAGTCTTTAAGGTCATCAAATTAACTTCTTAAAGTCTATTTTCAACAAATTTAGTTTAAGAGAGGTAGTAAAAAGAATATTGGATTTAGGGGCACCTGGGTGGCTCAGTGGGTAAAGCCGCTGCCTTCGGCTCAGGTCATGATCTCAGGGTCCTGGGATCGAGTTCCGCATCAGGCTCTCTGCTCAGCAGGGAGCCTGCTTCCTCCTCTCTCTCTCTCTCTCTCTGCCTGCCTCTCTGCCTACTTGTGATCTATCTCTGTCAAATAAATAAATAAAATCTTAAAAAAAAAAAGAATATTGGATTTAGAGACAAAACTTAAATACTCGTCCTAGCTCAATTACATAGCTAAAATGGCATTATACAAGTAACTTAAGGTTTCAAACATCTCCTCCTCTATGGAAAATAGATGTGAAAACACATAAGGTTGCCATATAAATGTTAATAAATATGTCATGGTCAAACCAAGTAATGTAATGTTTGTTTTATTCAGTATTATGTTATCATTGTTGTTGACTTTAGTTTGATTTAATGCATCTTAAACGTAATTCTTGTATTTTAAGTGGTTCTGTAAAATTGAGCAACTTCTCATTTTCAGATATATATACCATTTTTAAGGTATATAATGTTATTCAAAATCCTCTTGGTATTTCATTAGTCCTTTTTAATATTCCTTGAACCTAGGATAAAAGATGGGGCTGCTTCATAAAACACTTCTCATTAATAAATGGTATTATAGTGACACTTCAGTGTGCTGCATTCTAATAAAAAGAAGAACCAGTGCTCTTATTTGCAAAGTTTTGGAAGTATTACTACAGGCATCTAGCTTTAAAACATTTACTTAGTGCCAGTTAGTTAATTATATATGGGTGAGTACTATTCTTATTTATGTTTTAGGTGGTCTTGGAGGCATTGGAATGGGACTTGGTCCAGGTGGACAGCCTATTAGTGCCAGCCAGTTGAACATAGGTGGTGTAATGGGAAATTTAGGTCCAAGTGGTGAGTATTCTCACATTTTTATTTCTTTTTAAATGGTACATTTGCTGGATTACAAAGCCTACATTTACTAGTTTGTAGTAATGTTCAAAGGACTCTGTTTTTTAGTTGAGCTAAATTTAGGATGTCATTCAGTCTGATAAAAGAATGAAACCTTGAGAGCAGAGAACATGAAAAAGGCTGAGCAGAGGTCAGTCAGGTTCCACTGGGGCCAGTTGTGTTGTAGCTAGCCTTTTAGCACTTTGGATTTTAAAATGTCTGTAAGGCAGAAGGAGAATGTTTAAATGTAGTGCTTTGTGTATGTATCATGGTTATACAATGTTTGTATATGACTGAAATGCTTCCCTCTTATAAGCAGGTTAAATTGAAAGATATAGCTGGGACGGTAGCTCTTCAAATAGCTGTTTGGCTCTTCACCTGGACTAATTTAGAGTTTGTCTTTGAAGATTAGTTTTTATACTTTGTGGTTTCAGAATTCTTTTACTCTCAAAATCTGTTGAGGATCCCAAAGTGCTTTTGTTTATGTATTACGTTTTGTTTTGTTTATGTAGTTATGTAGTTATGTTTGTCGGCATTTACTGATAAGAAATTAAAACTTAGAAATTTAAAACTACTTATATATTTAAGATAACAGTAATAAACTTGTGTTAACATAAATATAATTTTAAAGAAGCTAAGTTGTCTTTTCCAATACAAAAACATAGAAGAGTGGCATTGTTTTACCTTTTTGTACATCTCTTTAATGTTTGGCTTAATGCAAGACAGCCATGTTCTTGTGTCTCCTTCTGCATTTAGTTTGTTACAGTATCAAACATCATGTAGTTTCTGGGAAATTGGATTTTATATTCATGAGAGAATGAGAGTCAAACAGTCAAATATTATCTTAATGTGATGTTTGAATGAAATAATTTTGACTTATTAGACCCAGATCATACTTTGATAACTGTGTCTTAATTGATGGACTAATAAATGCTATCAGATTCCTGTTTTTGCTGAGATGCTATAGTTAAACTTTTAAATTATTAGGGTAGCTACAGAAATCATTCTGACCCAAAGAGATAGAAACTTGTTCCTTACTCTTAGGCCCTCTGCCCTCCTAAATACATGCTTTTTTATTCTTAGTTTTTTATTGCTCCCTTAGCTGCCATGTAAAGAGTCCTTACTTTCTAAAGTGATCTCTAAATCTGTTGTGGTGATATTTTTATTTGTGTGTGTTGAAAAAAAAGGGAGAGCGATTACCTGGTCCTAGATATTCTCTGCTTGAATATGAGTGTGACCAGTGAATTTTGTTTTTTCATTCAATAAATATTCGTAGAGGCCTTTTTGAAGACTCATGATAGATAGCTGATGTGGCATAGCACACATGCCACCTGCGTTCCACTGCTTCTCTAGCATTCCGTCATGACTAGACCAGTGGTATCTTTTGCTGTATTGCGTTATGTCATTCTTTAGTCATAAAAATAAGATTGACTGAACGTACATACTGTGTATTTTATTTGAGGTATGGGAATGGATGGTCCAGGTTTTGGAGGAATGAATAGAATTGGAGGAGGTATGTATAAGCATTTGTTTTTTGTATGTACCCATCACCATTTTTAGTAAATTAGAAGCTGTGTTGAGAATTCCAAGGAAAAAAAGTCATGGTTTATTGTTGGCTCACACCTAAAGACTGCTAGCAGAGATTGAGCCTGGTACATACTTAAGGGATATGGAAATGGATGTGTTAAGAAGCCCCTTGGACAAGGTAGGGTGGATGAAGAGCTTACTGATGAAACCAACATTTACAAAATGTACCTTTCAGCTCTCTAACTGACAGTCGGATCTCAAAATTAATCTTTATTCCATAGGAATTGGGTTTGGTGGTCTGGAAGCAATGAATAGCATGGGAGGATTTGGAGGAGTTGGCCGAATGGGAGGTAGGTAAATGTAGGAATGGGTACTGTAGAGGTCTTCGGAGGGCATATGGGCATAGGGAATAGGACAGGCATGACGGGACTGGGATATTATATGGCATGTGAGGTAAGTTGGTAAATCACGGACTTTTTTGTTTTTATGACTTTTGCTGTCTTTTCAGTTTAGTTTCAAAATTTTTCTAAATAGATTACCGTGTACTGATGCATTTGAAAAAGGGTTAATTTGTTGCATAATCGTTTCAGAGCTATACCGTGGTGCGATGACTAGTAGCATGGAGAGAGATTTTGGACGTGGTGATATTGGAATAAATCGAGGCTTTGGAGATTCCTTTGGTAGACTTGGTAGGGTTGGCTGCATATTTCTCCTTTTCGTTTTGTAGGTCATATTTTTCAAAGTCTGTTTCCCTTTTTTTGTGAACAGTTGGAAATTTATAATGTTTCACGTAATTTATTACTTGATGAAAAACACATTAGGTATTTTAATGTACTTGCTTGCTATTTCAATATGTTATGTATTTGAATCCTATTTCTAGAAGACATATAGTTTTTTGGTTACTGTACATCTGAAAGCATAGTACTTTGGGAATTTTAAAATATGATTATTCAAATTAATTAGTATATTATCTTTCCATCCTTGTTTAGGCAGTGCAATGATTGCAGGAAGAATAGGAGCTTCTAACATGGGTCCAGTAGGATCTGGAATAAGTAGGTTTAAATTTTACTAGAATTTATTCAGTAGTATTTGAGTGCTTGCAAAAGATTTTGCAAGAATAGTTATTGTAGTATTACTATACTACAAAATCTTGTTCTTATGTGTTACTATGTCTTGTCATAATTTAGAGAAATTTTAATATTTACTGAGCTTTTCTGTTTGATCACTGTTTGAAATTTGCAAACTAACTTTGAATTTTACTTTGACATTTCTAAACTAACACCAGAGTATGTGTTAATTGTCAGCTAATCCAAGAAGCTCTATTCCAACTAAGGAATCTGGGGATTTCTGTGATCACATGTCAGGAGAAACTTTTGCTTTAGCACCAACTTTGTTTCCTTGCCTATTGTCTACAGTTGCTGGTTGGTGACTAGCTTATTTCATCTGTGAACATTTTGTGTCTTTTGGTAGATGCAGGTGAATCGCCCTAGTTATAACACCTCTAGAGACTTCCTGAGGTTGAAGGCTAAGGTTGAAAGAGATGCTTATTTCCTCTCCTCTTAAACTTTTCCTGTGATAGAATCAAGAGTAGTTGCAACACTGGGCAATGCCCCATGTCTTCCATCTGTTTCCACTACTACATTTGAGGCCTTATATTAAGTCTTAAGACATTGCTCAGTTTTTGATCTCTGTTGCTTACTGAGCCATGTCTTTGTGAGCTCTCCATACTTAACTGAATTCCTTTAATTGATTGAACTCTCACAAATAGGAAATATAGCCTACTTGAACTTTTGTAAAATCCTGTTAGCTAAAGATATTTACTTCCATTGTACCTTGCTTCTCATTCCCTTTCATCATTTTTTTTAGCCTTGGTCATCTTCCCATTAATCGTAATAACTTCCCTACCTTCCTTTTTTACCTCAATGTTCATACTTCTGTTTCCCGAGCTTTATATTTGTTATTCATAGAAAGTCAATTTGAAGGTGATGTTAATTTTTAGAATTTCTGTGTATGAGGATATTAAATACAAGAGAAAAAGATGAATTTTGAGGATGAATAGGATTGGAATTAATTAAAGGGGACTCAGTGCATAAGAATGAATTAGGTATGCACTGTGAGTTAAATTCTCAAGCTCTGGCCAAAGGCATATGATTCCATTTTTTGTTATCTCCTTAAGATCTATATAATATTGAGATTAAAAGTTAGGTTTTTCTGTGGTTATTGCATATTGAATTGATATGAAAGAGAAATTGCATGTAAAACAGAAGATACTGAGGTGAAAAGAATATTATATGGGAGAGTATGATGAGATCAACAGTTAATGCGTTGGAGTTGTAATAGCAGGGCGAGGTAGATGGGGGGAAAAGGGGGTCGGGAATTTGAATTCACTTCATATATCTTTGTTCTTGCATTTATTAAACATGATATTATTAAAGAAAAATGATAAAAACTCATATTCCATTAATGGATCAAATATTGGGCAGAGAATTTATATAACTTATATGATGTATTTTATGATCAGAATATAATTTTATAGAAGTATATAGGTATGATGTATTTGTGTAGTGGCTAGATTGAGATTCAGTTAGCCATTAACAGTCAACTAACTGAATGTACATCAAATTATATTGTTTCTTGGAAGATTTTTCTGTTGTGTATAAGAAAATGATTCTATGTTTATATATGATCTAATTATATAAATGAATTAATTTTTCTCTTTCTTTCTTTCTCAAAAATGATTCTCTCCCTCCTCTTTTCCCTCTTCTTTCTCCTTTTTCTTCTGTTTTTAAAACAAAAACACCCAAATTCCCAAATCCCCCCCCCCTTCCCTTCTTGAAATCTAGGTGGTGGCATGGGTGGCATGAACAGTGTGACTGGAGGAATGGGGATGGGACTGGACCGGATGAGCTCCAGCTTTGATAGAATGGGACCAGGTATAGGAGCCATACTGGAAAGGAGCATCGATATGGATCGAGGATTTCTATCTGGTCCAATGGGAAGCGGAATAAGAGAAAGAATAGGCTCCAAAGGCAACCAGATATTTGTCAGAAATGTAAGCAACTAAATGTAAAGGATACTTAAAATTTTTTTTTTCTTTGTATATCTGTTACTAATACCTTTTTTCATTCTAGCTGCCTTTTGACTTGACTTGGCAGAAACTAAAAGAGAAATTCAGTCAGTGTGGTAAGTATGCTAATGACTGCAGACATGTTAATATTGATTATGGAGGGAAAACTGATTTTAAACTTTTAAACATTGTATTTAGACCTTACCTGCCCGGATGTTTGTTCCTGGATAGTACGACAGGTCTACTTCTACTTCAAATAAATTACTCTGTTGTCCTCTGACATAGAGCAGGGCAAATTACTACTAAATAACAAGATTTAGAGTAGAGCCTGTTTTTGTCTTCTGTGGATAAAGAAAGGGCTTGTTTTATTACCTGATTTTTAAAAGGTTAGTATATCATCATTGCTTGCATTTAAAAACCTTTTTTTTTCTCTGTGGGAAATATTAATGAAGGGTGTATTTATTTCCTTGTTTGTAGTGTAGTGCAGTATATTGTCAACATGACCCTAAAATGCTGACATCCAAATGATGTGGAGTTAATAGATGACACCTGTTCTGCATACTCTATTACCTATAGGACACAGGAAACTTAGTTGATAGCTAAGGAATTCCTTAGACAGGTACATTCTGGTGGCCCTTCTAGTTTTTTCATAAACTATTCTTGGCTGTGATGATGCTGTCTATACAACCTTACTGTGTTTATTAGTCCTGTAGGTCTTCTTACTTTAGAAGAGGGCTTTTTTTTTTTTTTTAAGCTTTTGTTTATTTATTTTACAGAGAGATACACAGTGAGAGAGAGAACACAAGCAGGAGTGGGAGAGGCAGAAGCAGGCTTCCTGTTGAGCAGGAAGCCCGATGAGGGGCTCGATCCCAGAAACCTGGGATCCTGACCTGAGCCAAAGGCAGACACTTAATGACTAAGGCACCTAAGCGTCCCAAGGCCTTTTTTTTTTTAGATGATGAGAGAATTAGTGTGAGTGGAACAACATAAGCAGATTTTCTGCCAGTACTTTCCTGCTATTGCATTGTATCCCAGAGACTATAATCATAATGGTAAGTTATAAAGGTGGCATATAGTGATGAAAAGGGACATTCAGTTTTTGAGAGTTGATGGAAAGTTAGGTGTATTTGGAATATATCTTTAATTTTTTGAGATCTTGAGGGGAATAACTTTAGTTGTGATCAAAGTGATCACGTGGCTGTCATCTGCTCTGTTCTCAGAATACTTTATATATACCCGACTCTGTGATAATAATGTGCTCACATGTTTTCTTCCCTCCTAGATGGAGGCTCTTGATGGAAGAACTGTCATTTTTAGTCTAACATTTTTCACCCCCTTGGTATATGTTGTAAGAGTTTGTTGAGGGTTTATGAGTGAGTTAAACACTCTGAGCAAATCTTATTCATTTATTCAGTTTTTAATCATTGAATAAATCTACAAATACTGTACTTTTGACAGTTGATTATCATTAGAATTAGAAATGTGAACAAAGAAAGACATTATCCCTCTTGCCCTCAAAGGACATACAGTGTAAATCTGTTTAGGATGTTCGTGGGACTCCATTTGTGGATTTTTTTTTTGTATTTCATTTATATTTTATTCAAAGAAGAGAAACTTGATTTTTTTTTAATTGTAAAAAAGTTGTTGAAAATGAGTTAACTACTAAATAGGTATCACTAAGAGAAAGTAGAATTGTAACAGTTTTGCAGAGTTGGAAATATTTGTAGAAGTAAGAAGTCTACCAGAACGAGTAAGTGGCATTTGGCAATGAATCACATAGACTGCAGAGGAATGAATATATTAGGGCCTTGTGAAATATGTCAAATGAGGAGCAGTGGCAGCAGGTATGGATGATCTCTGTGATAGTTTCAGTAGGAAAAAAAATCTCCAAATGAGATATATGTCATTTTTCAATCCCAGAACCCTGGCATCATGCCCTGAGCCAAAGGCAGATGCTTACGACTGAGCCACCCAGGCACCCCGTTTTTCTCAATTCTATTGTAAGAGCTTCTGACTTTTAGATTTATATTAAGGTAATACCATATTTAAATAATTCCTTGGGGCACCTGGGTGGCTCAGTGGGTTGAGCCTCTGCCTTCGGCTTGGGTCATGATCCCAGGGTCCTGGGATCAAGTCCGCATTGGGCTTTCTGCTCGGCAGGGAGCCTGCTTCCTCCTCTCTCTCTTTCTCTTTCTCTCTGCCTACTTATGATCTCTCTCTGTCAAACAAATAAATAAAATCTTTAAAAAAAATAACTCCTTGCCTTCTTCCTGTTTTTAATCTTGAACTACATTGGTGGGAAAGAAAATAAGTTATGGTAATATGGAATTTAGTGTTCAGCTATTGACAGCTATGGAAAGTATCTGGCTTGTATGAACTGAACCATCTTTATTTTTCTGCCACGTTCTTTTATTTATTTATTTTCAAGTCTTGGAAAGGTTTTTCTTTGTTAGTATGGGGAGTTTGTTTTTAACCTGCTGCAGTCAGTAATGATCTCTTTAACAGCAAAAGGCAGGTTTTTTTTTTTTTTTTTTTTTCTCCCTTGAGCCCAAAGTGAGTAAGTGTATATGCTTGGTTGCTTCTTAGTAAGAGTCTTGTGGTAGTCCAAGCAGCTTCCCTAGGCAATATCTGCCCATAGGTGACTCACCAGCAAGCAGTTTGCTTATTAAATGTCTATACAGATCTTCCACGACTTAACAATGGAGCTATGCTTAACCTACTGAGCATCATAGCCTCACCTAGCCTACCTTAAACATGCTCAGAACACTTAATATTAGCCTACAGTTGGGCAAAATCCTCTAACACAAAGCTTATTTTATAATGTGTTGAGTATCTCACGTAATTGATTATATACTTAAAGTGAAAGTGAAAAACAGAGTGGTTAGGTGGGTACACAATGGTTATAAATGTATGCATTGTTTATCCTTGTGATCGCCTGGCTTACTGAGGGCTGCTGTTCAATGTCTTCTGCCCTGTATCATATATCACATATCATCAGCTTGGAAAAAGATCAAAATTCAAAGTACAGTTTCTATTGTGTATCGCTGTTGTACCATCATGATGTCAAAACATTGTAAGTTGAACCATTATAATTTGAGACCATCTATATAGTGGTTAAATGTCCTTGATAGGGCAAATACAAAGGCCCTAGAAAATGCACTTTAGGTTATACTACCTTCAGTACATTTCCTCAGCCTTTATAATTTAGGGGAAAATGTGTTCAGATATCCCAATATGTAACAATATGAGAAATAAGTGACTTTAATAAAAAGAGATCCTGTCTATCCTATCCTATGTGATTCTT
The DNA here is from genome assembly GCF_022355385.1 of Mustela nigripes. Lineage (NCBI taxonomy): Eukaryota > Metazoa > Chordata > Mammalia > Carnivora > Mustelidae > Mustela > Mustela nigripes. The sequence continues at coordinate 66,313,988 of NC_081569.1, read as the reverse complement.
CAATGACATGCATTTTTTAGAAGGCTGAGTATAAATAAATTAACTGACTCATTCAGAATTGGACACCACATTAGTTTAAGTTGTGCTAATGGAGTCATATAGATAGTCTTTCAAACTTGCTCCCATATTTGTCCACTTTAGCTGTACTTTGACCTTCTAGCTCAGTATGATGATGTACCATAATATTTTAGAACTGCAGTGCAAGGAAAGCACATTTAATTATTCTCCTATAAACCATGTAAACAAATATAGCTTTGTTTCACACATTGCCATTATGGAGTTTTCTAGATCAGTATGCTTGTTAACCGGCTAGAAAGTAGAGACTTGTGGTAGATTTTATTTACTAAAGCACATGCTGCTTCAAGCATGACTAGTGGATTTTAACTCTGGAATAATTTAATAGTAAAAATAATGCATGGAGAACATTCATTGATAGCATTAAATCTTTGTTTTTTGTCCTTTATATCATAATTATGGCTTTTTGTAGAACCTGATTTTGCTTTTTTTCTCGTTTCTATGTTACACTTCACTTTGGTAGTAGATTTTATTGAACCACTTGTTTCTGCTTTTAATTTGGTGTATTTTTAGATATGCTTTTAAATCAGCATTTCTCAGATCATACCACAGGATAATATTAATAGGCTGGATTGAATAAAGTGAAAAGTTTTCTTTTCAGGATAAGTCATTTTTATAACTAGTACATGAAACAGCAACATGTTTGATTATTCTGTGGTACTGATTTCTCATTGCATACTATTTTGTCCTATACTGTTGTTAAAATAGCAATTCTATTTTTGCTTTTTGTGGAATCATACAAGATCAGTAGATATTTAAGTCATTTAAGAAAATCCTCAAGAGCATGTAAAAATAGCCAGGGAAGTCAGATTTTAACTTTTTGAAACAAAATTTTTTTTCTCCTCGATTATTGCTTTAGAAAAGTAAGTTATCTCAATCAGTGTTTTTATGGGATTAGGAAGAAACTTAGAAAACACACAGCTCTTTCTGGTTCTATGCCTAGTGGGGATTTTTGGACAGCCTAACCATGAAACACAAGTATCTATAGGACATTTTCTATAGCGTAAGTGTCCCAACTGTAAGCATGTTGAAGCATCTTGGCTGATAGACCTTGTCAAATTGAAATGCTGTGAGGTCACTGTGAGTTTAGGAATTTAGGGATCTGAGTATTGATTCCTAAATTGAGAGATACAGTTTAAGAGAAGAAAAAAAGAGAGAGAAGCTTATCTTGAAAGATTGAGACAGATTTTGCACGAGGTAATTACGTATTTTCCTCTGAAGTTCTGAAGGTTTCTTGCTTGAGTGACTCTTAGTATTATTGCTAATAAATCTATGATGGGATGCTTACATTAAGAAAAGCCCTAAATTTTTATAAAAGGTAAAAGTAGAATAAGGAGGAACCTCTAACCTTAAAAGCCCTTAAAAATTCTCCGCAATCTCCTTTGGAATCACTGTATAATGCTGCCATTGACCAAGGTATGCTTCTTTAAATAAACTTCTTTTTTTCAGGTCCCAGCATTCAAGATATTAAGAGGATTCTGGAAATTGCTCTGCATCTATCTTTAAAGCTTTTTAAAGTTTCATTTTATGTTATTAGAAAATGTGATTTCTGTGTTTTTTGTTTTATTTTTTTTTAAACAGTTGTAGGTTGTAGATCCAAACAATATATAATTTTTTGGGGGGTGGGAATTAGTCTGTTTTATAACTTTTAGAAACAGTTCAAGGCTGCCCAGCCTGGGTTACAAGATCATGGTTTTGGTTTGCTATGACATTTATTAACTTGGACCATTTAATTAGTATTGAGTGGGTGAGCAGTTGACCAGCAGTTGCTTTAAAAAAATATAGTAACGGTGGGATGGGAAATGGATGAAAAAATAAAAGTAGAAAAGTGGTCCAGGATGTTGTACATAAGAAAGCATTCAGATCAAGATTTAAACAAAACAAATTTTTCTACTCATGCATTGAGATTAAAGTTGATCTTATCACCTGGAAAAGGGCTTAAGCAATTTTTTTTTTTTTTTTTGTTAAGATTTTATTTATTTATTTGACAGAGAGAAATCACAAGTAGATAGAGAGGCAGGCAGAGAGAGAGAGAGAGAGGGAAGCAGGCTCCCTGCTGAGAGCCCGATGCGGGACTTGATCCCAGGACTCTGAGATCATGACCTGAGCCGAAAGCAGCGGCCCAACCCACTGAGCCACCCAGGCGCCCTTAAGCAATTTTTTTGATAAGCCTTTTGCTTTCATTGTCCCCCTCTTCCTTTATAGTCCCTTTATAGAACTAAATATAGTTGGCTTTCTATGTTGGTTGCTAGGCTAAAATTAGCCCATGGTAATTTGGCAACTATATAATAATCAAGGAAAAGAAATATTATGGTAAATAGGCACACAACTTACCTGTTGTGGATCAGGTGATAATATATCCCAGTTTGCCTGGGGCTAGTCTCCCTTTGCATCTGTTATTTAGTGTATAATTACTAATAACTCAATTTAACTCTCTAAAGTGTTCTAGTTTGGATGGTCGATTTTTATGGACTTTCACAATTTGATGAATGATACTGTTTTACTCAAATATCAGTCTCTAGAGTCAACAATGATACTAACTACATATGGAACAGTTGTCTGGTTTTCTTCCTCCTCTTCGAAGCTTCTCTGAGTTCTTTTTGTTCTGACCATCACTGTTTTTACTTTTATTGATTTAAATCTGATACCTCTTCCATGCCTATTTCCCTAGCCCATTTGGTACCACTCTTAACACTGGAGTTCAAATTGTGATGTTGAATAAATAGATGATTTTGCACTGTGGTTGATAAGCAGAATTACGGGGGCCATTTGTGGCCTAGTAAAAATTAAAATTCTGGGCAGTTGCTACTATTTGCAGTTATAAAGGAATGGAAAGGAGGATAAAAGAGAAAGAGATTAAGGAGATTGGGCAGAAAGTGACAGTTTTTTTCTAAAACTAATTTTGTTTAAATTTATAAGTTTGTTATTGGGCATGGTGACTTGGTGGCATTTTTGTGCTAGTTTGCCATATTGCTATAAAATTCACTTCAGAAACTAATAATCTTTCTTTTAAGTCTTTATTCATTTGAGAGAGTGTGTATTTGCACGCATGCGTGCACAAGCTGGGGGGAGGGGCAGAAGAAGAGGGAGAAGCAGGGAGCCTGAGCACGGAGCCTGACACGGGGCTTGATCCCAGGACCCCGGGATCATAACCTGAGCCAAAGGCAGTCACTTAACCAACTGAGCCACCCAGGCACCCCCAGAAGCTAAGAATTTAACACAAGAAAGAAGTTATTTATTTTTTTATTTTGATAAAATATTAAATACTAAGTAAGTTTAATTCTTGTTTTGTGTATTTTAATGTGTATATTTATTACTTTATATGAATTGCCTTATAATCAGAATATGAAATGATGAGAATAATGTTTATATGATGTTATTTAATCATTAATGTTTTTAGTCAGTTATTTATCATTTCATTGGCTGTGAGGAATTTCAGACCTGTGCAGTCAAATGAAACCCATTTAAACTGAGTAATAATTATGTAATTTTTCTTTTACAGGTCATGTAATGTTTGCAGAAATAAAAATGGAGAACGGAAAGTCAAAAGGCTGTGGAACGGTCAGATTTGACTCCCCAGAATCAGCTGAAAAAGCCTGCAGAATAATGAATGGCATAAAAATCAGTGGCAGAGAAATCGATGTTCGCTTGGATCGTAATGCATAATTTCAAACCACGGTTGGAACATTCTTACATCTGTTTTGCTGAATCTCCTAGTAAAAAGTCATTTTTTTAGTAATACTGTATGCTTACAAAAGCTGTAAAAATGAACTTTTAAAACTCCCACCAGCTTTTAACAGTATAGTGTTAAATATACTGTGATTTTTGTTAATCTCAAGTTTGGGTTTTTAAAGACAGCAAGTCAGTCATTCAGTTTAAATGAATGGTTATACTGTTTTTAATGAAATAAGCCATTTTCTTGTTGTTACTTTCAGTACTACATAGTGGGATTTGTTTGTTCAAGTTTCCTCAGCTTTTATCAACTTATTGTAAGGTAAAACATAGATGATTTTTCCCAAAACTTCTGTTTTATATATGTAATTGTCCTTGAAAGAAAGGGCTCAGACAAATTAGGATGTGATTTTGGTTGGCTTTAAATTACTTTTCTTTGGTGATAAAGAATTACTGTAAGTAAGTTTTAGTTCAGGATATTTTTTATTATACTTAAATGAAGAAATGGGAGTTTTCTTTCTCTTCCCTCTCCCATCATTCACATTTTCCACATAACACTATTAATGTTAACCTCCACAGCCCCTTATTTTATTATTTCCAATGATTCCAAGTTCATATAGAACTGATAATGTGGTAAGTCCCAAGTATAATAACAGGCAGACTGCTCCCAACTTCCTGTCTAGTTTCCAGCCATTGAAGTGAACTGCTGAAAAAAGAAAAATAATTGATATGTTGAGAGCGATGGTTATGTAAGTTAGTCCTCTGCTGTTCACTTCTACAGGAGCTGATGCATTCATAAATGCAGTTTTAATAAACCATGGAACACCTAGGCAAAGCATATCAAACACGTTGGATCCCATGATGTTAGACATAGCCATATCTCCTTTGCCTGCAAAAAAAGCATATTGTTAAAATGTGCACACCAATACTGTATTTTATTAATAAGCTTCATAAAAAAAAAACACTGGAAATTCTTTTTTGTTTGTTGGTTTTGGAAAATTGTTATATTAGAGCAAAAGTCTTACTGAATTTGTATTTTTTAATTTGGGGATTAGTATTTAAAGTCTTAACATTTATTTAATAATTATCTTTATTTATTAAATCATTTTTCAATAAGGTCTGTAGATTACTTGTTGCTTTTCATTCTGATTTAATATGGTTTATTACAATTTGATGCACATTTCAGATGAATATTATTTGGGGGATTAGATTTAGTGAAGTTATTCTGCTATTAAATAGTAAACCCTTCTATTTGAGTCACTCTTTTTTTTTTCTTCAAAGTATGTTAACTGAGGAAATAAATATTTTTAAAGGTACCTTTGCTCAGTATTTCAGCCAGCCTTGTAGAATAGGCATTGCAGCTTGAGGGACCTAGCTCTTACCTTTTCTTGCAATCAATACACTTGCAATCGTGTCTGGCAGACTTGTTCCTGCTGCTAATAAAGTAAGGCCCATTACTGTATCTGGAATTTCTAATGTTTCCCCTGTAATTAACAGAGATATACTACAAGTTGCAAATCTTACAAATTCAATAACCATTCTCTGCAGTTACTTCAGATATTTCCTTCCTGAACAAAAAGAAAATAGGCACATTTAGATTTCACAACCAATATGTATTTAAATTTTACCTAGCAAAATATTTGAATAAGATTGGTAAATTGGGTAGCCCAGGTAGCACAAATTTTTAATAGCAGATATCTAAAGATATTTAATAGAATTCTACTAAGGAGTAATTCCCCTACCTGATATACTTACAGAAGGTTTAGATGTTCACTGTTATCTCATCAAGGCCATTGCTTAATATATGCTAATAAGATAGGTCATTTTCTGCTTTTCAAACTATTTTCTTAAAGTGATCAGAATTAAGCAAATTGTTTATAGCTATTTTTAACCTGTAAATGTGTTACATGGTATACATTTTTTAAGTTGTACGTACTTTGGTGATCTACCTTAAACAAAGGAAAACAAAATAGGGTTCTACTCGGAGTCTTCCTAACATTATGGTCCTGTTCTGGTAAATTCAGTATCAGTTCAACATTTTTCAGATATGTGTTCATTTTGGGAAGCAAGCAGAGGGAAGTTAAAAAAAGGTACATGTAATTGCTCTTCTAATGTTGTGATTGAAAACTTACTTTAGAATCTTTTTTTTTCTTAAATTGTCAATTGAGAGAACTTTAGCTGTTTATTGCATGCTTTATATATTGATATTGGAATTGTAATTGGTTGTTAATTTTTGTTACTGGTTTGCCGGAGTTCATATGTACATAAATAACAGTAATATTTATCATCTTGGGGGCTGTTTTATGATCTAGTACTTGATTTTGTTCTTTTCCTGATTTCCTACTGTGAAATATATTCTGGCTGAGAAAATTTGAAGAGATTTAATATGCAAGCTAATTGGACTTTTTGATCTTTCTCATTAAAAAAAATAGTGCTTTCTTGCTAGCATGCTATTCTAAGTCATATATTAATTTGTGAAAAGTCAGAGATCAGCTTTTTTTTGTAAAGGGCCACGTAGTGATTACTTTAGGTTATGCAGGCTATATGGTTTCTGTTGCAGCTATTCACCTTGGCCACTGTAGTGTGAAAGCATCCGTAGATAAGGTATAAATGAATTAAATGAGTGGGCATGATAATGTTTAGTAAAACTTCATTAGCAAAAACAGGAGACCTGGTCGCTTGGTCACATAGGCTGTAGTTTGCTCACCTCTGATATGTCCATTCGGGCTAAACTTTTTGGGAGAAATTTCTTGATTTTTTTTTTTCCATGTTTATATTCAGTTTTTTCTTCTGGAGTCCTGTGGGACTAGAATGGATTATGGCCAAGCAGTAATATTTAAATTCTAGTCATGAAGATAGTAGAAACCTAAATTGAAATTTTATTTTATACCCTTTTCACCCATTTCATAGTTTGTTTATATGTCCATATTAAAAAGCAAAATAAAGTGCATTTCAGTTAAACAGTGAGCATATATCGTTTTCTCAAAATGCTGGCCTCTTGCTATATTTTTCATTATGGAATGGAATTCAATATAAAGAGTATATTGTGGACCCCATATCATGTGCTGTAATTATTAGCACAGTAGAAAGCTATCCTGTGTATTTGATTTCATTTATAAGAAGATCCTGTGGCTTGTAACTCTGAACTGTATAATATTGGGAATATAGTTGATATGTAATATGCAACTTACAAACCCTGAATGATCTTGTTGGTATATTAATATTTAATCTTTTTGTAAGTAGCACATCTCTTTAGTCTTTTGCTGAGAGAGAAATTTCCTCTGTAGCTAGATTACTTTTTGTGAGTATATGCAGTTTGTTCTTCTATAAAACTGATTATTTTCTTTTTACACTGTGCTCTTATGCTAAAGATACATACCAGTTATTGTGACCATCCAAACCAGGATATATGTAAATGCAGATATCCATAGTGCTGACATGAAAAATGTTATTACAAAGTAATTTTTCCAAAACTTTCTTCTACAGTCTGGTATGGTTAGAAAAAGTAAGGTAGTAATAGGAAGGGATAGTACCCAAAAAATTCTTTTTAAGTCGGCTTCAGGCATGTTGAAAACACTTGGTGGATCTGTTGAGGAAAAACAAATGATTCTGAGTTTTTTCTAATGGCCACTTAAGTTGGAAATGTCCATTTAGAAAGCTATATTGAAATAAATTAGCTGTATCAGTTTTTAAGAGGCTATTTAAAACATTTGAATACCTCATTACTGATACTGCTGGCAAAAAGAAACTAACTGAGACTTTAGGGCAGATAGTATAAAATGTAATACTCAGTGTTTCTTGATTTGGGGCCTTAAATCCATCAAAATAATCTTGGATCATTCACTAAATATATTAGCCATAATGTTTATGAAGTGTCAGTTGGACTTCTCTGGTTTTCTACAGTGTGGATGGTCTTTAGTAACTTTTTTTTGCTTATGGGATTAATCTGGCTTCTACCTATTATAGCTATTATAGTTGTTTCTATTCCCCAGTATTGTTGATGTCTCTAGCCTGCCCTGTGTGTCAGATAATGCATACTTAGGAGGTATAAAATAATTACAGCATAATCTTTTTTATTAAGTTTTGAATATTCCATCCTAATTCTCATTGTAAGTGAGTTTTGGAGGCTTGCTTCATTTTTCTTTCTTCCATTAGTTTACCAAATTTGGAATTCACTACCATTCTTAAGAAGAACCTTGAAGAAAATAGGAACTAGCTTGGAATCTACAATATAACTTAAAAAAACTCGAGTATGCTCCTTTATACAATTTGTTTTATTAAATTAATGGAAGACAATAATAGATTGGATAAAAATAAGCATTCACTTTAAAATTATTTAAAATTTGCATAGCATTTACAAAAGAATGTACCCATATATTAGATCAAATTACATTACAACTAATGCTGGTAAAATAACTCGTGAAAAAAATTTGCCAAGCCCCAGCCAATAGGCCACTAGGTAAATTTTAGATGTAATCTCAGTGTAATGAAAAAATTTAGAGTGGTTCTTTTTGAATTGTTATAAAATTTAACTTGGCAATATATACCACTAGCACTTGAAAGGCTAAAAACTATAATTATTGTAAAAAGGGGAAAAGTCTTTTTTTTTTAAGGTAGTAAAAGAATAACTTCCCTTCCTAATGTACTTAGATAAATTTAGAATCTGTTTCATAGAACCACTTTGTAAAAAACTAACACAAAAATTTTTATTTCTGGCCATGGATGAATTTGACTTCTATTAAATACCTAAATGTGTTGCTGCTGCTTCAGATGGCATGTTTAAAACTCAACTATTTATGTTTTCCCACACCAGCCCTTTTTTCTAAATTCCAAGTTTCTATAAGTGGTATTTCTTTTTTCTCAATCATGAACAAAGCCTCAGAATTTTCTCCTCCCTTTTCTTGTCCCATGTAGTCCTTCCATTGCCTAGTCTTGGTGATGCTTCCTTTGCATTGTCTTTTTTATTCCTACTTTCTTTTGGTCTAGGCATCTACCAAACATCAGCTTTTTTAGTAGCCTCTTACAGACCTTCATTTTTTTTGTCCTCAAATTTCCCTGCTTCATAAACCTACAAAGCATTTAAGACTCTTACTATCCTGTTCTTTCTTATCTACCTTTTCTCTCCTTCCTTACTGTGTACATTCTGTGTTCTAGGTATGCTAGTACTTGAATAGGCCTTTTGCTCATATTAATTCCTTGGCATCAAATACTATACTCTTACTTCTACATTATTTACATAATAGTCTTCTATAGCTGTTACTATACACATTACATATTTATTTATGTAGCTTTGTTCATAAATCAGGTCATCAGCTGAAATCTGATCAGTTCTACAAGGCTCAGTTTAAATACTCCCTTCTCTGTAATAATCTTTTCAATGTAGCCATCAAATTTTATACAATCTGTCCCATTTAGGAACTACACTTACACTTTTTTCTTTTATAGTACTAAAACCTTCATATTTTAGCTATTGTCTTTTTTCTCTACAGCGTTGGAAGCTTCTTAAAGATAGGGACCACCTCTTCGTCATTTCTGAATCTCCACAGTATCTTTTACATAAGTATATATAGTAATTGCTGAATTGAAATGAGTTTTTAAGTTTTTCTAGTGAATAGACTCAATAGTGGGCATGATGTGCTTATTACCTTCAGAAACCTGACTAAGATCCTGTAAACTTAAAGGAAGCTGAGAGTAGCCAGACTCTTCATGAAATATCCCACTGTCAGTTCTTGATTGCCGACGGATGAATGGCTGACCCTCATCTTCCCATCCCATCAGTGGCTGTTGTTCACTGCTCTCCTCCATAGCTCGGGCAAGACAGGTGCACCAAGGACTGAATTTCTTTATAATATATTGGTTAATTTTAATGTTAAAACACAGCACCAAAACATATAATCCATATATCAAAAGCAGCAAAGTTCCTTCATACCTATAAATCAGAGAAATTTGTGTGTTTTAAAATTAAAAACACTTTTTTTTTAAAAAACGTTAATAGCTTTGGGCATATCTGCTTAATAATTTTATAGCATAGCAATAGAACAAGCAAAGAACATTTCTAGGTGTATATTGGTTTTATGGATACATCCTCGCTTGGTTACAGCTTTACTATAAATTGATAAAAGCTTAAGAGTCCTTTCTATATTTCAAATAAAACCAAGAATTATAAATTCATTGTCTTCATTTACAGATTCTTTATAAATGGTAGGCATAAACAATGCTTTGAAAATGATAATTGTAGATTTTCAGAATAAAAGTTAATGAATAGTGATGGGCATTCTCCATCTCTGTTCATTGGCAGCAAATATTCCCCAAAATGTATGGTAATTATAAAAGAATATAGTATCAGTTAGTTCATTTCAACTGAGTCTGTTCAAATCCCATATAAGAATTTTGTGTAAAATATTCAGAATATATGAGTCTTTGACTGGGACTTCTCAGTTTACAGAGTTTTTTTATTTTGATGTAATTAAATTTGGCATGTATTCACAAGAAGACGAGGATAGTCTTAAAAATAAAATTATACCTTAGGCCCTGAGAACTGTTACTCTGTGCTCTGATTTCCTAAAGAGTTATGATTGGCTAATATCATATTTGCACCTGTCATTTACCTTTTATTTGATAGCCAGTGAATTTCTGCTGCAGTTGGAAGCACAGAGTTCTTGATTTCCCTAATGGAGGGAGCATAAGCTTGGATACTATCCTTGTCAGTGTCCACTTAGAGATGACTGCTGGGTCCCAGAAGGATCCCTACTATATCCATTGGTCTTTCTTTGGGAAACAGACCAGATTTTAGGATGATTCATTTAGAAATTTTTCTCCCTGCTAGATTTAAGTTTCTTGTTAGCAGGTATTTTGCAGGGTTGCTAAGTTGTAGTATTCCAGAAAGGTGCCATTTACATTGTTTTTTCTTCTTTTCTGGTATCCTCTGGCATTGAGCAATGCACAACCTCTTTGGTTGTGCATTATATATTCCTCTCCATCCCTTATGATTCCTAGCGTAGTGTTAAACACCTATTAAACACTTGGTTCTTATTAGTTGAAAAAGTTATTAGCTATTCACTGATTCACCCTTTTTTTTTCATTTTCTTGCAACAGCAAGATACTGGGAGTTTACAAAGAAGGCAAACAATTATTAATACCTAAATATTGTTGATTCTTAGAGGAAGAAGGCTGTAATTCCTCTGCTAAATGAACATCAGAGAGAAAGTTGGAAGAACCTGAAGATTTTAAAATTTACTTCCTCCATCATTTCTCTCCAGTCTTGTGACCATGACCACTTCTAACCAAGGCAAGGTAAACAACCCAGTAGTTGAAAAACCCAACTGTTGGGGCTTTAATAGACAACAAAAGGGGAGACTTTCTGAACAGGTAGTGCGAAGAAGGAAGGTTGGTAATATTCAGTAATTGTGAGACAAGGAGATTGACATGATTATAGAAACTTTAAAGATGGGAAAGCCCAACCAGCAGCTGTGATGAGGAAGTTTAGCTCAGAGGCATCCAGGAAAATGGTGCAGAAGTGGCAGATAATTGAGATCTCAGTTAAAAAAAAAAATTGCTAAAGCATTGGAATTTCATAAAATACTCTCTGAAGTTGTGTTTTACATAAGAGTAACAATTATTTCCAGCTTACCAGTAAACTTGGTTGTCGAATATTATGCCAAGAACTGCGGCTACACTAATTGCATATGCTGCACAGTCTCTGAAAAGGGGCCAACATGATAGCGTTGAGACCTGTAAAATGATAATTTACTGTTTCCATTACACTGTAACTTTAAGTACATGCTTAGTGTGATACTGAAATTGTATGTTTGTAGCCAAATATTGTTATCTTTTGCATTTTGCTTAGAGAAAGGAATTTTAAGAAAAATTGTGTTTTAAAGCCTACTCTGGTTTTCATAAATTTGACCAAGAGCTATTTGTGGGTAAACTTTAATGGAATACATGTTTTTCTACTGATTAATAAATTTGATTGAACACATTACTAGTGCCTTCTTTGTTCTAGATTATAAATAGTTTTAAGAGTTTGTCAAAACAATAAACATGTTGAGTGATGTTTTCTTACATACCACATTAGATAGCAAGCCACAAGCTGCACAGATGCCCAAGAGGTTATACATTGCAGATCCAAGGATGGTGCTAATGCCGATATCTCCCTTTGTGATAAATACACCTATGAGCAAGGTAATTGCTAAGTAAGTGTTACTAGACTTGAAGATGAGAAAATCACATTGAGTAAGCAGAAAATATAAGGAGCAATATTTACCCAGGAAAGCAGTAACTAATTCAGGAGCTGAACTACCGGCTGCCATAAAAGTTGCACCTGCAACATCCTGAGACAATCCAAGGGCTGAAGACAAATGAAATTATGTTAAAGTGGCAAATGAAAGTATGTCTTTATACCTAAATATTCAAATCTATAGCTTCATAGAAAAGCACTGACAGTGACTTAAACTGGAAAAATAAAATAGGCAGGTTAAAAAAGAGGAATCCAGTGCCTTACTTTATCTGTGAACTCATTACTTAATGGTTCTGTAGGAAGGGAGAGAAGACCAGGGGCTTGTGGAGCTATGCTGAGACTCGGTATTGTAAATGCCAAGATACAGGGTTTTTTAGGACCCAGAAAAGATTCTTTTCTAGCTGTATGGCTTGTAGGTGTATAGTGACAGCATAAATTATTTAAAATAACACTGCCAACAGTGCTCCAATAGGAGTTGGGAAAGTAAAGTATTTCAGGAGTCTTAATCCAATTTGAAACAGGAGGAAGAAGTAAATATTGGTCGTTTTTAAGATCTGCAAGTGAACCTGAATTAAGGAGCTTATTCACAAATTGGCAGTTTCAACCTTGTCATTACAAATGAGAGGAAACTGGTTAACTAGGAACCAAAAAGATTTACTATTGTATAATTAGAATCTATTGATTCAGGACATAAAACCATTAAGACGGCTCTAGAGTAGGAAATATGAGAAAACACTACTATTCAAATAGTTTGTGTATATCCCTCAGACTTAACAAGTGTGGAAATTCCTTATCTTTGGTGATTGCTGGGATGAGAGTCTTCTTTTAAAAATTAATTAATTAATTAATTTTAAAAACATTCAATGTATTTTTATCCCCAGGGGTACAGGTCTGTGACTCGCCAGGCTTACACATTTCACAGCACTCATCATAGCACATACCCTCCCCAATGTCCATATCCCCACCACCCTCTCCTGTCCCCCGTCCCCCTAGCAGCCCTGGGATGAGAGTCTTAAGAAACTTTTGGCTCTTTCAATTTTAGAGTTAAGGGATCTATTATTGGAAGGAAAAGAGAAAGCCATGTTGAAAACTTGCTTTGGGGAGGCCAAAACAGGTTGCATCAGAAATGCCCAACTGGGCTTTGCTGGTACACTAGAAAGTAGCCCATAGAAATAGCATGCTTTTTTATTCTTGGTGTGGCAGATTGTATTTTACAAAGATGGCTACAATATTTGCATCTGTGTGAATTTTGAGAACCTTTCCATTTCCTGCCCTCCCCCCAACCAAAAAAAGGTAGAGTTTATATGTCCTGTAACTGCTTTGAGTAACAGAACATGGCAGGGCCATAATATCTCTGAGGCTGGGACATAAAAGGTGACAAAACTTTATCAAGCTGGTACTGCCAGCTGAGCCCAGTAAACCCTCAAAGCTGTGAGTGGTAATATGGTGATTGTTGTTTTAAGCCACTAGTTTTGGGGTGATTGGTTAAGCAGCCATTGATAACTGAACACCTGGCTATTGTTCACTTAATTTGTTACACTTTCTGAGTACCTACTATGCCAGATGCTTTTTTAAGTGCTAGGAATAGGACAGAAAAAAATAGACAAAAGTTTCTGCTCTTGTGGAACTTTCATTCTAGTGAAAAGAAACACAAGTGAAATATGTGTTGTGTTAGATTTTTGATGTTATTACTGGAATTGTTTGGGGTTGCCATACTCAACTTCACTCATACAAGACAGTGAATTTAGCTGATAAATATTGTATGTGTTCAGACTGCTCTACCAACTGGCTATTCTGCTATTTCTCGCCCTCTCCTCAGGCCTCCCTAGTCCCTGAGACACAAAAATATTGAAATTAGGCCAGTGAAAAAACCTACCATGGCCTTCAAATGTTCAAGTGAAAGGAAGAGTTGCTCATCTCTCACTTGAAATCAAAAGCTGGAAATGATTAAGCTTAGTGAGAAAAGCATGTTGAAAGCAGGGATATGCCAAAAGGTAGGCCTCTTGTGGTCAAATAGCTAGCCAAGTTGCAAATGCAAAGGAAAGTTTTTGAAGGAAATTACAAGTGCTACTCTAGTGAACACACAGAAGGTAAGAAAGTGAAAACCGTCTAAATGCTGATATGGAGGAAATTTCAATAGTCTGGCTAGAAGATCGAACTAGACGCTACATTCCCTTAAGTCAAAACCTAATCCACAAAGCGCCAACTCTCCTTAATTCTATGAAGGCTGAGAGAGATGAGGAAGCTGTAGAAGAGTTTGAGGCTATCAGAGGTGGTTCATGTGATTTAAGGAAAAGCCATCTCCATGACATAAAAGTGCAAGGTGAAGCAGCACATACTGATGTGGAAGCTGCAACAAGGTATCCCGAAGATTGAGCTAAGTTCATTAATGAAGGTGGCTACGCTAAACAGATTTCCAGTGTAGACAAAACTGTTCTGTTGGAGGAAGATGCCATCTAAGACTTTCTTCATAACTAGAGAGGAGAAGTCAAAGCCTGGCTTCAAGGCTTCAAGAACAGGTTGACTTTTGTTAAGAGCTCATGCAGATGGTGACTTGAAGTTGAAGCCAATGCTCATTGACCATTCTGAAAATCCTAGGGCCCTTAAGAATGATGCTAAATCTACTTGGCCTGTGTTCACAGTTTACTGAATATTTTATGCCCACTGATAAGACCTGCTGCTCAGAAGAAAAGATTCCTTTCAAAATACAACTGCTCATTGACAATGCACCTGGTCACTCAAGAGCTCTGATGGAGATGTACAAGATGACTGTTGTTTTCATGCTAACACAGCATCTGTTCTGCAGCCCATGGATCAGGAAGTAATTTCAACTCTCAAGTCTTATTATTTAAGAAATACATTTTGTAAGACTATAGCTGCCATAGATAACGATTCCTCTGATGGATTTCAAGAAAGTTAATTGAAAACCTGGAAAGGATTCACCATTCTAGATGCCATTGAGAACATTCATGATTCATGGGATGAGATCAAAATATCAACAGAACAGGAATTTGGAAGAAGTTGATTCCAACCCTCGTGGATGACTTTGATGATTTCTTCAGTGGAAGAAGTAACTGCACATGTGGTAAGAATAGCAAGAGAACTAGAACGAGAAGTGGAGCCTGAAGATGCGATTGAATTGTGGCAATCTCATGACAAGACTGTGATGGATGAGGAGTTGCTTCTTATGGATGAGGAAAGAAAGTGATTTCTTGAGATGGCATCTACTCCTGGTGAAGATGCTCTGAAGACGGTTAAACGACAACAGAGGATTTAGAATATTACATACACTTGGTTGATAAAGAAGCAGCAGGGTTTGAGAGTATGGACTCCAATTTTGAAAGAAGTTCTAGTGTGGGTAAACTGCTATCAAATAGCATTGCATGCTACAGAGAAGTTGGTCATGAAAGGAAGAGTCCATCATTGTGGCTAAAGTCATTGTCTTATTTTATGAAATTGCCACAGCCACCCCAGCATTCAGCAACCACCATCCCAATCAGTCAGCAGCCATCAACACTGAGGCAGGACCTTCTACCAGCAAAAAGATGATGCTCTGAAAGCTCAGATGATGGTTAGCGTTTTTTTAACAAAGCATTTTAAAATGAAGGTATGAACATTTTAGTCATAATGCTGCTGCACACTTAATGTAAACATAACTTTTATATGATTTCACTCACTATTTTATTGTAGTATTTGCTCTGTTGTGGTGGTCTGGAACCAAACCTCCACCATCTGAGGTGTGCCTGTACCTGGGCTAAGAGTGCTCAAGGCAGGAGTGTGTAAAGATTGGATGCTAGAGGCTAGCCTGTGTGTTCAAAAAACAGAAAAAGGCTGGCATGTATGGAATAAAGAGTGTAAAGGGATAGCAGTAGGAGATAATGTAAGTGGCTAGATCAGGCAAGACTTGTAAATCTTAGCAAGGATTTTGGCTTTTATTTTGAAAGATACAGGAAGTGCTTGGAAAGTCATCCACATACTGCCTGTCAGTGATAAACCAGCCCTGGTCATCATTTCTCTCATGGGGTATATTTGGTCTGAGAGACTAACTGGAGGCTGAGCCATTTTGTGAAAAGTCCTCTTAGAAGAGCTGGAATGATTCCTCACTATTTGCCTTTGGTCATGTTGCTTGATGAACATGTTGCAGTGATGAATGAAGGGAGTGAAGTAATGTTTCGTGGAACAGATTTCATAACATTTCTTTTGCTGTTTAGAGTATCTACCTATCCATCAACAGTCAATCTATCCATCTATTCATCCCTGTGATCTGTAGTAAGACCAATTGGCCATAAAATTTAAAATAGGACATGATAAGGCATATTGCTCTGTGTTAAGTTTTTTTCATTTTAGGAGTGAAGTAAATGTTATCTTACATTCATGGTATACAATTCACTTTCATGTACATAATTTAATCATCTCAGTTATCCTCAGATATGAGTGGTGGTATTTCTTTTTTACAGATGAAGACACAGGTCCAGGGACCTCAGTTACATGGATAGTGAGGATCTTCAGTGTGAGGAGTTTGGGCATACACCCTGAATCTATTGTTTCTAAATCCAATGCTATGTCTGTTTTATCACAGAAACCTAGTATAAAAATGGCACTCAGACAAGCCAATTATAACATGATGGGTAACTGAGTTATTTTCTTCCGTGATTCTTGGCATGGGCGTATTACTGTCTCCATTCTAGTCTTTCCTAGGGGAAATAATAGTTACTAGGACTCAGGGGTACTTAGGAAGTTTTCCAGAATATTCCAGAAGATGTATCAATTGAGTGATACTGGATATTGGATTATCATGAGTTCTCTAATAAAATCAGGGCCTGATAATATGTGGATGAAGTTGAAAAAGAAAGATACATTATTTTGAACTAAATGTCCGAACTCGGTACAGCTGAAGAGTGAATGACCAGAAGAATCTTCAGCCGCTTAACACTAGCTGAAGAATGCTTCGTTAGAAAAATTCAGTCTCAGGAGGAAAAGGTGATCTATTGAGTTGTTTGTTGCAAGGTGGAAAAATAAGTAACTCTTCTGAACACTTCTACTATCAAAAGACAGTAACAATAAAGCTGGTTGCTATTCACTGGACTCTAATTGAGTTATGAAAGGAAAGATTCTGTAAAGATGGATATATAAAGCTTCAAAGATATTTTAACAAGTTATATCTTAAGGTTCTAAGAATATTTTGTAAAATGGTTTATACTTTTGAACTTTAGAATAGACTGACTTTGTCTTTGCTGACCTTTGGGTAGCATTTCTCTCTGCTATAGTTTATTATTGAAGATAAATTGTTCTGGTTTTTTTCTCCCTTAGAGCTATTACTTTTTTCCTCTTTATTACTCTAAAGGAATAATCACATTTCCTTCAGGATATAGGAAGATTGTTCAAGGTGAGTTTTCTTTATAGGTTTAGATATCATTACATTGTTTAAATAAAGTGCACCTTTATTTATGATAATGAACTGTGGTCCATGGGTACCACGACTTAGACCAAAACTCATCAGACTTTCTCTTAAGCATATTGTCTTCTCTGGCGCCATGTTAAAAGGCTTATAACAGTTTTTGAAAACTCTCTTCTGGAAATATAATTCAGTAGGAAGAGTTTTAAACTAAAATGAAGACCTGTATTCTGGCCCTGCCCTAATATGAGACTTCAGACAAGTCATTCAGACAAGACTTGTGTTTTGCTGTCTGTACAATGGAGCATTGGATGACATGATCTTTGAGGTATCTTCTAATTTTATCAATTTTTATCAAAACGTAGAATATGGATTCTATTCTTTTAGACTCTATACCACTTTTTATTGTTAAATAAATTTCTTTTAATAAAAAACCCCTACATTATTGAAAATTTAGGAGATAGAGTGGAAATATAGAAGGGGAAGAGTCACATGTTTGCCATTGTGTTTTAACCACTGCTATAATTTTAAGATATTTACAGCTGTTTTCATGATGCATATATTTTTTAAAGATTTTATTTATTTATTTGACAGAGATTACAAGTAGGCAGAGAGGCAGGCAGAGAGAGAGGAGGAAGCAGGCTTCCTGCCGAGCAGAGAGCCTGATGCGGGGCTTGATCCCAGGACCCTGGGATCATGACCTGAGTCAAAGTCAGAAGCTTTAACCCACTGAGCCACCCAGGTACCCCCCATGATGCATGTCTTGATAAGAGCTATAAGCATAAGCTATATATATATGTGTGTGTGTAATTTGGCACCCTCTGGCTCAGTTTTAGAAGGTCCCCAGTGATAGCAAATTTTTATGCTTTGTTTTGGAACCAATCAAAGGTCATTCATACCCAAATCTAGTGATTGGGATGGTAGTCATCCTGTCTAGTTTTATTTTGGGTCCAATATGAAGTGTGACAACAAGCTGATATATTTTTTTGTGATTTGCAAAACTGCTTCTGACATTAATTTCAAATGTATTTTTAGAAAAATTTTGAGTAAAACTTTAGATTTTTGGAATAAATGTCTAGCTTCTCAATCCGCTACATATATATGTGTACATATATATATATATATTCTGTGATTTTTTAACAATAAATACAAGCATTTTGAGTTCTTTATAGTTACCCATAAATTTTGAAACCCTGTATAATATGTAATTTATATGCAATATATAATATAATATAATATAATATAATGCTTTGAAGGTAATTCCACTTAAGAGGACTCCCATAAACCCCGAGTCTGAGGCCTATAATATTATAATTAATTTCCAACTTTCCTAAGCTTATCATATAACACATGCACAAGACGTAACCTCACAGTTACCTCAGTTTTGGGTCCATAACTTGCCCACGGTCACATAGATAGTAATTGGAGAGATGGGATAGGCACCTAGCTCTTTTTTACTCCCAAGAAGCTACTCTTTCGTTATCCATGTAGGTAAAGTGAAGATATGAATGCATAGTTTTATTTTTGTTGTTGTTTTTGTTATTGTATGTTTCTGCTATTGCAGACTACTCAGGTAATACCCAGATGACTGGGTACTTATCTAGATCCATACACCTGGGGTAGATTTAGATGCAAATCCAGGGAAACCACAACTTAAGGTCAGAGGGAAAAGAAAAAGAGGACGGAAATGCTCTTGAGAGAAGGATGAGTGCCCTTGAGTCAGGGAGGAAGCACTATTCTTAGACTCTTTGTTCTTTGGGAAGGCTTCGCCTCTGTAAATTTCATGAGGATTAAGAATCCAACAATCCCATGAAACTGTAGGCTATCCAAATGCCACACTCATGGAATTATTAAACTCCCTTTCAATTTTATCAAGTTAGAACCAATTCTATGTGGATTTAAAACTTGCATTTCTTTCTTACTCTTTCTGAGACATAACATTGAAATTGAACATGGGCAAACATTAGTTCAAAGCAAAATGAACAAAATAAGTTTTTAATACAAAATTAAATATTTTATTTAAGTACGTTTCCCCAACACCTTATTAAGATAATTTTCACTTAAGACATGTTATACCTCAAAGGATCAGCACAATGGAGGGATTAGCGTTTCTGAGTAGTATATTAGTGTAACATTTAAAAAGAAAAGTGTCTTAGTGAGCTTATGGTAGTCTTTGGGCTGTATCAAGTGACCAGTCATAAAGCATTCTCAGTTTTCTGTGTAGTTAGCTTGGAAAAAGGTAAAGAAAGCTGCTTTAAACTGTGGTTAAATAAGTCCCCATTACCTATCAAAAGGGCACATAAAAAGGATTTATTTTGGCTTTATACTGAACTTTTGTTGTTTCTAAAATTGGACTGCTTATAGAGATGAGAGATAATAGTCCTCTTTGGGCTAACAGTTAATATGGTTTGTATTTTTAATTTATATCATATATGAAATATTAATTTATATTTAAATTAAATATACTTTAAAGATATCATTTTTTAAACAAGGAAAGATTGCTAAAGATAGAATAAAATCATAAAAGAAGTAAAAGGAACCCTAAACAGAATATCCCAAAGAAGTATCATTTAAGTTACCGCATGGATTATTAGATCAAAGAGTGGATTTCATAAATTTACCTCCTAGCTTGTGAAGGTAGTACTTGCTTTTATTTGCCTTGAACTTGGTGTTCAGGCTCTAGCAGATGCTCCCTAGATTTGGTGTTTGCCCCAAATATATTCATATTGACTTCGATCACTCACCTTCTGCACTTCCATCTTTGCTGAGTAAAGGATTATAGTCTTTGTAGTCTATTCTTATGTAATAATGAATAACTTGTGAATGTTTACTATGTTCTAGGTTTTTGTGTAAGCAGTTTAGTTATATTACCTCCTGTACGTGGCACACAGCTCTATGAGCTGTCTCTGTCTCCATTTTTCTGTCACCCACATACCTCAGTGTGTCCACCAATTATGGGTCTAGGGTCTAGAGGAACACGGCTGGCAGGGATGAGGGAGCTCCCTTAAGTATGTTCTTTACCCCGTTGCCTCTAGCTTCTTTGATCTCAGATAATATTTCACCTCTGATGACACCTTTTAACCCCTTCCCTGAATCCTCATCCTATTTCTCAATTCAGAAACCAGATCTTATCTCTAAGGTAAAATGCTCTGGACAGCTAGAGTGTGATTTTTTATTTAAGCAATTCAGCAGATTCTCTTTATTTTGTACTATAGTTCCTCCATAGTAACAATGGGTATTTGATGTATTTTTTGTTTTGGTCAAAATTCCATTCCTTTGGGAGGAAAATGCCACTTAAGACTGTTTATATAGAATGGTACTTCCGAAATAACCATATTATGGCAGTTAACCTTAAACAAGAATGTGTAAAATTGAGAACATTCTTGGATTTTGGCATTCGAGAGAACAGTCTCTGCAGGGTCCAAGCTGTGTAGTTTTTTTTTTTTTTTTAAAGATTTAGAGAGGGGGCACTGGGGAAGTTGGGGGGGGGGGGGAAGGGCAGAGGGAAAGAATCTTTCAAGTAGATCCCCCTGCCCGCTAATTGAGGACCCTGACTTGTGGTTCAATCCCACAACTCATGAAATCGTGACCTGACCTGAAACCAAGAGTCTGACACTTAACCGACTCAGCCACCCTGGTGCCCCCAGGCTGTATAATCTTAAGTAATTAGTTATCATCTGAGCCTCAGTTTTCTCATCAGTAAAACCAATCTATAGTCCTGATTTGGTAGGGTTTTTGTGAAGACTAAATGAAACTATCTCTATTTAGTTTAGAACCATGCTTGGTCTTCTATAATTGTTTTATGATAAATAGCTAAAAAATAAATATATAAATAAAACCCCTCCATCACACTGTGGAATGCTTCAGTAAACTGTTTTCAGGATTATATTAATCCTTATTAGTTGACAAAATGGGTGGAATTATTACAACTCAGTGCTCATCAAAGAACTTGGGGAAATATAAAGCATTTGCAGACTTCTCTGAAGCCAGTTTCTGTGTCTGTAAACAAATTTCAGGGAAATTGTTTCTTATTGCTGATGTCCTAATTTGGATGAGAGTATGCTAGACCTTGAACAGAGAAATGACAGAATTAATCTATAGGCACTTAAAAAATGAATCTAGCCAGCACTATTTCTATCTCATTTTGTTGCCAGGTATTTTCAGTACTCAAGACCAGGGTCAATTCCTAGCAGCTGAAGAAGATTTAGCAGCAGTGTGGGCATCCATCACTCATACATGCGATATTGTGATCTATAAGAAATATATATTTGGTCATTCAGATGAAAATATATGAACAAAATGTATTTTTCATATATATTTGGTCTTGAGCCATAGTTACTGACTCAGGCTCCCCAAACCCTTGGAATTTCCTAAGTATTGAGAGCGATGAAGGCATCTTTCATTATGTTAACAAGGTGACTTGTGGGCCCCACCTAAGAGCCAACACTGTAATTAGAGGGTTAGAACTTTCAGTCCCACCTCTGACCTCTAGGAAGGAGAGGGACTGGAAGCTGGATCCAATGTCAATGGTTAATTATTTATTCAATCATGCCTATTTAATGAAGCTTCCATAAAACTCAAAAGAAGTTTTCTGGAGAGCTCCCAGGTTGGTGAACATGTGGAGGTTCAAGGAGGGTGGAAACTCCATGCCCTTTCCTTATACCTTGCCCCATGTATCTCTTCCATCTGGCTATTATGTCATTTTATAATACCAGTATATAACAAATATATAATTATACATAATTATGTATTTATTATATTTATATTTATTTTATATATAATTATATATGTATATTATTTTTCATAAACCAGTAATCTAGCAAGTAAAATGTTTCTCTGTGTTCTGTGAGCCACTCTAGCAAATTAATTGAACCCAAGAAGGAAGTTGTGGGAATCTGTGATAGATAGCCTGTTGGCCAGAAGTAGGGGTAACAACCTGGGCTTATGACTGGTGTCTGAAACCCAGGGAGGGGTCAGTTGGAATCCCCAATCTATAGCTAGTTTTCAGAAGCACAAGTTTGCAATGGCATCTGAGTTGGGGGGTGGGAGAGAGGTCTTGTAGGCCTGAGCCCTTAACCCGTGAAATTTGATGCTATTTCCAGGCAAATACTGTCAGAATTGAATTGATATCTTGGACACCGTGCTAGTGTCTGAGCATTGCTTTTGCTGGTGTGGGAACCCTCCCCCACCCCCATGCATATACATTGGAATTGGGTTCAGAACCTATTTAGTTTGGCGTCAGTGAAGTGGGGTTTGCTAGAATGACCCTGGCTCACAGAAGCATTTGGTTTGGAAAGAGAAAAGGTGAAAGGACAGGGAATGAGGAACCTTTGATTTCTGGGTGGCTATGTGGTCACCCACGGTATGGAGCCGCAGCTGTGCTGTGGTCAGTTACTAAGAGTAAAAGTTAACTAAAGATAAAAGTTACCAGGAATTTAGAGATGGATCCAACTCCTGTGGTTGATTCACTTAATATATAAGGAAATGTGAAGTATGAGAAAAGGCAAAATATTCTACCCTTTAGTTATTGTTATCTGTAATAAAAGAGGATGCCTGACCAGATCTTGATGCTAAATCAAGCTTCGATTTCAGTGAGTCTGAGCATAGGCTACTAGCCTCAGAGCCTCCCAGCAAGGGGAGAATTACACAGGGGTATCAGAAAGTACTTTTAAGACCTCTGGTTGCCAAGAAAGTGGTCAATAGAGAAAAACAGCAAAAAGAGAAACCATTGAAACCAGAGGGTATAGTGTGAAGGAATTGTTTCGTTTTGTGTATTGCTATCAGTAGCTTCCTGAGGAACCTTTCCTAAGGGCATTGTAAGGGTGGTTTGGGGGCTGTGTCTGGTTTTGGACGCTGCAGAGTGAAAGAGCATGTTCGGGTTGTTAATGGGACATAGAGCTAGCTCACTGTGAAAAAATTACAGATGGCTATATGTGATCCATACACATAGGAAGTTATTCCAGAGAGAGAAGGACTGGATAAAAGACATGGAATGGTCTGTTTACCCTGAGAATGCAGACTGCCCAGTTTTCCCTATGAATATCAAGTGGGACATCCCAGATAAAGCTGTTGATAATGCTTTGTATGTACGCCATGTGGGACTGGCTTTATGAAGATTAGGGTATTCACCCACTGAATATGTCCATTACCCATGTCATGACAGATGCTGTGGTTAAGGGAGCCTTCATGAGCACCCCATATCACCTTATTGTTGCAAAACGGAAAAATAGGGAATCTATATCAAATCTGCTGAGCTTCCTCGCATGGGTCTTACAGATGCTAATGAAAACATTAGGTTAATTAATAAGAAAATGGGAAGAGGCCAAGGGGAATGCCAAGGGACTGTTTCCAAGAAGGTGAATGAAAATTTCTAGAAGGTTATTTAGAAATACATTAACAAACCAAATATTGAAAGGGAAAAACAAAGGAATCAGAAAGGAGAAAGTGGTAGGACTTGTCCCAGCAGGGTGGACGTCTTTAGATGATTATTAGTAAATGGGATGAATAGGGATGCCTGGGTGGCTCAGTCAGTTAAGCATCTACCTTCGGCTCGGGTCATGATCCCAGGGTCCTGGGATCAAGTCACAAATTGGGCTCCCTTCTCAGCAGGGAGATTGCTTCTCCCTCTGCCTGTTCTGCCTGCTGCCCCCCTCCCTGCTTGTGCTTGCTCTCTGACCAAACAAATAAAATCTTAAAAAAAAAAAAAAAAAGGAAATGGGATGAATAAAGCAGACATTGACTGGGTTAAAACTAAGGTTTTAATGAGTGTTACCTAAGGTTGGTGGGCCCATGGGACCCCCTATTGGTCACCCATCATTAAAGGACCCCAAACACATGTGTTCTATTTACCTTGTCTGGAGAAATTATAAAAACTGGAATGTAGCGGTTACTATGAGAAAATGGACCAGCAACCACTTGAGGCAGTAGTTAGGCAGATGAATCAAATTAAAGGTTGATGAAGGGGCCAGGGTCCCTTGGGTTGACCCCTCACTGAGGACCTTATGTGCAAGTGTGGATAAATTGGGCAGTAATGGAGAAGAGTAGTTTCCAAGGCAGTGCCCAATGGCCTGGCCATATGGTCAGATTAGAAAGGCAATAGGAACCTGGGTACTAAATATATGTCTACATAAGACATAACCCTGTGGAAATCACTATGAAAATTTGAAAGGTGCGTAAAGTAGGAGCCTATAAGAAGAACGCCCTAAGTCTGGAGGGTGATTGAAATAGATAAGTAGATATCCCACTGTGCTCCCTTGAGATGGCTGCCTGGGGGTCCATGAAATGACTAGACAGGAGAGTCTGCAGCAGTGCAAAGATGGGCTGAAGCCAGACACATTTTTCTTGCACCCTCTGAAGCACAAAATGCCAATAAGAGCTGTCCTACCTGCCAACAAGAGAGACAGAGACAGCTATGTGTCAGATTCCCTGGTGGGAAGGTCCTGAACATAGCTGGCAAGTGAGATTGATGCTGGTAACCTTCGGGGGCTACAAATGGGTCCTGCCTGACAGGAGTATTTACTGCTTCCAGACTGGGTGTTGCTTCCTTGGTAGTAGATGCAAATGCTCAAAATACTATGAAACAATAGCAGCAGAAGATAATTGCATGGTTCCTTCAGGCCAAGAACACATTTTGCAACCTCTAACAGCCAACAATGGGCAGAGAGATAAGTTTGATGGAGAATTAGAATGGGCGATTGAAACACTGGTTATCGAAAACGGGGGAAGAAAGAGGTACTGAGGACTGGCTCACCAGCCATCCCCAGAGTGTGCTTACCCTAAAAGTGCAGAGTCCTGAAGGGGTGGCCCCGCTTGATAGCTTCCTGGTTTCTGGTAGGTCTGGGCAAGAGCGGGAAAGGGAGCTGTTGGAATTCCTTCTTTTGCACTTTGCTGCAACTTATGTTTCGTTTGTTTTGTCCCCCTGCTAGGTGCAGGGGGTCCCAGGACCAGGACTGCAGCTACAAGGGCTGGAAGCAGGGAGGATGAAAAGCCAGAAACTGTGACCATGTCTTTAACACTTCGGTTATGATTGCTGAGAGCCTGGTGGGATAGGGTGTACCTTCACCCCCTTTGCCAAATTGGGGTTAATAGTGAATTCAGCTTTATTGCTTGTAGTAAAAATAGCTCACTAGTTGTGCACCATGTGGCCTTACACTGTGTGATGAGGAATGGGCTGAGGGAGAGACGCTTGCTAGTGTTGCTATCCGTGATCGAGACCAGCACAGTGGGCTGGGTAGTTACCAATGAGAGTCTGGTAATAGGCCAGTATCTTTGGACTGCCATGATTATTTTGCCATAAGGGGAATATGTGTGTAAAGACCAGGAAGTGGGCTGTGATATTGTGAGTGTTAAAAAAAATATATATATATATATATTATGTTATGTTAATGAGGCATATTTTGGACACTATCTAGCATGGCTGTTGGTTGCCAAGGAAGCAAACCACGTGATTAGAGGATGGGAACTTTTAGTCCCAACCCCTGGCCTCCAGAGGAAGGAGAAGGGAGAAGGGCTGGAGGCTGAATCAGTTGTCAGTGGTCAATGCTTATGTGATGGAACCTCCCTAAGCAAAAAACAAAAAGATGGGATTTGAAGAGCTGGGGGAGTGACATGTCTGGAAAGGACATAGAAGCTCTGCTCCCCTTCCTTGTACCTTGCTGCATGATCTTTTCCCTCTGGCTGTTTCTGAGTATATATCCTCTTACAATAAACTAGTGATTTGGTAAGTAGAATGTTTCTCTGAGTTCTGTGAGTCACTCTAGCAAATTAATTGAACCTAAGGAGGAGGTCATGGAAACCTCTGATTGATAGCCCATTGGCCAGAAGTATAGGTAAGAACCTAGCCTTATGCCTGGTATCCAAAACCCAAGAAGGAGATTGTTGGAACTCCCAATCAATAGCCAGTCAGTCAGAAGCATAGGTAATACTTGGGCTTGCAGACGCCATCTGAAGGCAGTGAGGGCCAAGTGTGGGGGCATTCTGGAATCAGACGCTATCTTTGGGTAGATAGTGTCAGAATTACTTGCTGTTGGGGGAACTGCACTCCCTACCCTACCTCCCACATGTTGGAATTGTGGACCCAGTTCTGGACTGAATACCAATTTACACATTTGTAATATCTACTGTTATCATATTTCAGAGCAAAGAGTGATTCACTTGTCTGCTGATGATGTTTCAGAGTAATTCCACAAGTGGCCTGGTGGAAGTCATTATTATAAATCGTCTGTGAAGTCACTTAATGAAGATTATTTTGAAGTAGCAATCTAAATTTTAATGCAGTTTCTGCTGCAGGCCTAGAAAAGTTATTTATTTATTTACTGCTCCCAAGACAATTTTTCTATAAACAAAATTCTTGATGAATTTATTCTTTTAGTCAAGTCATTGTTTAGAAATGTGAAAACGAAAAAAAAAAAAACACAAACCAACAACACTTTTTGACTTTCTATTTTCCAGGAAGAGAAATTTTCAGGGTGGGACAAAGTACCTTGAATTTAGAATTTCCTAGTTTCTGTTTTTATTTTTTATTCTGTTTTGTTTTTAAAGATTTATTTAATTATTTTAGAGAAAGACAATGTGTGAGTCTGGGGTCGGGAGTGGGGGGGTGAGAGGGAGAGGAAGAGGTAGAGAGAAACTTAAGCAGACTCTGTGTTGAACTTAGAGCTTGATGAGGGGTGCGATCTCACCACCCTGAGATCATGACCTGAAGTAAAACCAAGAGTCACGCTTAACTGACTGAATCATCTAAGCAGTCCAGGCATCCAGGTCATGGTCCTCAGGGTCATGAGATTGAGCCTTGAGTCAGGCTCTCAGCTCAGCATGGGGTCTTCTTGGGGTTCTCTCTCTCCTTCTCCCTCTACCCTTCTCCTGCTTGAACACTTTTTCTCTCTCTACCATAAATAAATAAATCTTTAAAAAAATAAGATAAATAAAAATGAAAAAAAATTCTTATTTTAATATAATTAACATGATCTATTTAGATTTTCTAACTAAAGGTTTAGTCCTGGCAAAAGGGAGATTATTACAACAGTTAAGAGTATAGAAGTGGAGAGACTATGGACTCTGAAAAACAATCTGAGGGGTTTGAAGTGGCGGGGGAATGGGAGGTTGGGGTACCAGGTGGTGGGTATTATAGAGGGCACGGATTGCATGGAGCACTGGGTGTGGTGAAAAAATAATGAATACTGTTTTTCTGAAAATAAATAAATTGAAAAAAATTAAAAAAAAGGTATAGAAGCGGATGTACATACATCTATATGTAAGAATTTAGTATGTGAAAATGGGTCAACTTTCTGAAGATAACATTGCACCTATAGTCAAATTCTTAGTGAAAGAAAGAAATAAATGTAAAAAATAAAAGAGAGAGAGAAACTACATGTAAAAGAAAATTTGACAATTTTTCTGACCTGAGGATAAATGTCTTTTGAAGTATAAAACCAAAAGGAGAGGGGCACCTGGGTGGCTCAGTGGGTTAAAGCCTCTGCCTTCACCCCAGGTCATGATCTCAGGGTCTTGGGATCGAGCCCCACATCGGGCTCTCTGCTTAGCAGGGAGCCTGCTTCCCTTCCTCTCTCTCTGCCTGCCTCTCTGCCTACTTGTGATCTCTGTCTGTCAAATAAATAAATAAAATAAAATAAAAAAAAACAAAAGGAGAATCATAAAAGAAAATATTTATAAATTCACTTAAAATATATAAACTTCAACGTGAGAAACACACAAAATACAAAAGCAAACAGCAGAATATGAAAAGCATATGATATAAAATTATATTAGAAAAAGTGTTAACATCCTTATATGAAAAAAAGTCTTGGGAATCAATAATAAAAAGACAAATACCCCCTGTTAGAACATGGGCAAAAAAAGCAAAAAGCAAAAACCACAAATTTCAAATTTCCATAAACATGAAATGTTCAGTCTCACAAAGAATAGGATAAATCCAAATTTTATAAAATGAAGTTCCATTTTTAAAGCAATTAACAAAAACATTTATTATGTTATTATTCATGGTTTTCTAGAGTAGAAGCTATTCCACTCTCTGGAGGTTTAAGTTAGCATACCCTATGTGAAGTGTTTTTGGCAATGTATAAAATAAAGCTCAAAATACACATAGCTCTGTATCTTTATCAAAAAATGATCAGAGGGGCACCTGGGTGGCTCAGTGGGTTAAAACCTCTGCCTTCAGCTCAGTTCATGTTCCCAGGTTCCTGGGATCGAGCCCCACATCGGCCTCTCTGCTCAGCAGGAAGCCTGCTTCCTCCTCTCTTTGCCTGCCTCTCTGTCTCCTTGTGATCTCTGTCTGTCAAATAAATAAAATTTTAAAAAAATGATCAGAGAACTTTGCAAAGATTTTATACAAGTACAGGCTTTTATTGCATGAAATAATAATAATAAAAAACCTCCAAATGTCCAAAGAAAATAATTTTAAAAATTATACATTTCTACTGGGTACCTACTGTATATAAAACCCAGTGTTAGATACTTTCATCATTTACAAAATCATGCTACCATTAAAAATCACGTTTTTCAACAGTAATAATATGGGAAGATGTGAGGAATAAAATATGATGAAAAGAAAAAACCTCAAACTGTATTTATATCAAGACCTAAAAGCCTGAAAGAAAATACATCAGATGCTGACTGTGGGGATCTCTGGGTGATTTTACTTTTTTCCTTGCATTTTATCAGTCTAGGTAAAAATACTATGTTAAAGTAATTTAATCTGTTTTATAGAAAAATATCAAGGTGGTCATAAAATGGAATGCCAATGTAAAAATGATGATATTTAGACCTACTTGAGTTAAGTCATAATAATTATAACAAACTTAAACTGACCTGTTCTATGAATTTTTTTTTTTCCTTAAAACAAATATGTGTTGAGAGCCTCTGGTCTTGTCAGGTCCTGTTGTAGGTCTTAAGGATACTGCAGTGGTACAGTGAACAGGAGAGAAAATCAGGAGCATTTCAGCAGAGCCAGAGGGCTGGGGCCTTGGGAAAAGGGAGAGTTAATGTTCTAGCTTTCTCTGGGAAGAAATGTTAGCAGAGTGTGTGTGGGGGTGGGGATGGGGGTGCTGGGGGTGGATGCTATTTCTGTACAATCCTGTAAGCATGCAGCTGGACACCTAACCCTTAACTTTGACATTCTCTGAGGTAAGCATGCTCAGTCAACTAAACCAAGCTGGAGACAGACTGGAAATTTCTGCTGGCACTTCTGTTGCATAGGGCATGACTCATCATTGACATCCTGATTTAAGGGACGAGGATTCCAAGGAAAGGTCTATGCTCAGAATTCTTGTGTGATCTACATGGCTGAGGGGACAGAAGAAAGAGGCTTGGCCTGGCAGATCTTATTTTCAGAAACCAGTGACTGAGCTTAAAGTTTAATAACTGAATTTACAATTATCTGATACCTGAAGTCACTTTACGTAAGATGCAGGACTTATTACTTATTTATTGGTTCATAAATACCAGTTAGTCTCCTTACTAGCATAAGGCTGAAATGAAAAATGTCATTTGTTTACCACCCATCTTATCTTAAAAAAAAAAAAATTGAAACAGTTTTAGAGTAAAACAGCAGGTTTTTTAAAGTATAAAATGAGCATTAGGAAGGCCTTATCTTACGTGTACACATCAAGGGCACAAATGTGCAAACTTGGAAGAGTTTACTAACAAATGGCCAGGATTATAGGAGACAAAGAGTTTCTGGAGAGACCCATTGTAATAATAAGTGCTGGGTGCTCATTTAAAGATGCCACGCTGCACATGAACTACCAAGAAAAACCACGCACAGGCCCGTTCCTTGAGGTAGGACCCCTCAACACAGAAGTCCGTGCTCTGTTACCAGCTGAGACGGACAAAATTGTTGCTGAGCTGTTTTAAAGACAACCATGCGCATGTGGCACCACATTTCGGAAGCTTATGGGGGAGATTTTCAATCACTTACCTTCACTGATGATTTCCAGGGAGGGTAGGAAGTACTCGTCACAGACAATAGACATGGCCATGAACATGTAAAGGATAATTAGGAAGTAGATGACAATGCCTCCATCTGTGCGCTCCTGTTTTGTGAAAAACCCTTCGGGAAAGTCCAGTGATGGAGACATAACACACTGGGTGCTATTTCCTGGTAAGAAAAAGAAGGTGAAAATTTGAAGTATGCTGGTGTCGCTAGTTCCAATCCCACAAAGAGAGATTTCTTAAGAAAACTAAGTGTGTGGTCACGAGATGGAATTTTAAGAACCCTAGTGGAAATGTATAAGGCATTTTGAATATGATGTAGAGCTTTTGAAAAAAATAATTATTGGGGCCCAAAAGAGGAGCTTTAATGAAGTAAGCTGATGATAGTGAAAGAATTAAAAAAAAAAAAATCACGAAATCACTCTTCCTTGTCTGCTTTATTTCTTAAAAGGGAATTCTGAACCCTTCCTCCTCCTCAAAGAGAAACTGTATCTCTGGTGAGAAAGATTCCTAATATCTGTACAATTTCATTTTCCCATTTCAGAGCCCAAGCTGCCCACGGGCCTGTGAAGAGTCCTCCACTGTTGCAGAGAGAATTTCTAAGATGAAAGAAGATTTTTTTTTTTTCACGATGAAGTCTCCAACAATAAAAACCGGAGGCTCGCCTGCTTCACGAAGCCTGTGAATTCTTTCTGAGCTATCTTTGAGAACTTATCCGAGGGATCAAAAGCGTTTGATAGTCTTCCAAATGCTAAAATCAGAGGAGGAAGCATGAGCCGAAGTCAGTCAAGTGAGTATTTTCCTCTCTTTGTCCCTCCATCTGTACATGGCAGCTGCGGCAGAGGCCGCTGACCCCAGTGTCCACCTACCTGTGGCCCTTAGGAGGAGACGCTGGGGCAGGGAGGCACTCGGGGGAGGCAAGCGTGCAGTAGCCCCGAGGATGCCGAGGAGCAGAGCCCTTCTTGCCCACCGTGGGCCCCCTTCAGTCGGCATTCCTGCTGTGCTCTTACTGCAAGAGTGCTGCTTTGGGAAGGGGGAAAGGGTGGAATAAGCTGGGTCATGTGAGGAGTCTCCTTCCTGCTCACTGCCCTGCCCAGGACACATCTCAGCCAGGCCGGTGCAGGAGGGAGGGTGAAAGGAACCAGGCAGTCTCCTCTGCTCAGGAGCCCCAAGCTCCAGAGAGGCTGGGGGAGGTGAGGAGGAGAGCAGATGATCCCTGTGTACAGCTGTAGTCGTCCCTGAGGCAGATCCAGGCGGCTTGTTCTTTATGGCATGGTTTGATTTACTGGTCTTCATAGTGGCTGTGATTTTGACTTTCTCTAGATTTGGAATGACCTGAGTTTGCAACTGCTTCGTCCCCAGCCCTCACTTCTAGAAGTTGCTGGGACAGGTGTATGTGAATTCTTTGGCTAGGTATGCATGTTTTTATCTTTCTTTTGGGCCTCTCCTCCTCCTCTCCCATTAGAACTAGAGGCAGAAAGGTAATTTTGGAGGTTGTTGCAATAATCTAGTGGAGAAATGATGGGAGCTTGAACCAGAGCCGTAGCAATGGGGGTGGGGAGAAGCGGACAGCTTCAGGAACTGTATGGAGACATGGTGGATGCTATTTGATCATTGATTAGCTGTGCTCTCTGCCAGAGATTTTGAAATGCAAATTCGACAGGCCAGGGGGTTTCAAACACAAACTACTAACTCCCCTACCCTAGCATTTATTGCACTTGCTAAGGCATTAAGAACTTGGGGCAATGAAGTAACTTGTGCCTAATAGCACAGACCACATAGTTTGGGTCATAGCACTGCTACTTCCTAGCTCTGTGTCCTTGGGCACATTATTTAACTTCTCTGCTTCTCAGTTCTTCTCTCTGTTAAAAGGGAATGGTAGGCCACCTCACCTGTGGTGAGGATGACATAAATGAATGCATGTAATCTGCTTAAAAACAGCCTCTGCCACATGGTCAGTGTTACCTATTTATCTATCATCTGTCTTTATTATTATTAATGTGTTACTTTTGATTACAATAAAAGCCTCTTGGGGCGCCTGGGTGGCTCAGTGGGTTAAAGTCTCTGCCTTCAACTCAGGTCATGATCCCAGGGTCCTGAGATCGAGCCCCCCGCATCAGGCTCTCTGCTTAGCGGGGAGCTTGCTTTCTCCTCTCTCTCTCTGCCTGCCTCTCTGCCTACTTGTGATTTCTGTCTGTCAAATAAATCAATAAAAATCTTAAAACAAAACAAAACAAAACAAAACAATAAAAGCTTCTTGGCCAAAGGATTTCTTTTTTTTTTTTTAAGTTTCGCAATTCTCGTGGTTCCTTTGCTTTGCAGAAAAAGCATAAAAATTGATGTGTTTGTTAAGTTTTAGATTTAGAAACTGGGTTTTTCTGATGGAAAAGAGTAAGTTGTTTCTGGATGCTTATTATGATTCTGGGTTGGTAAAAATTCTCAAACGCCCTTTTGTTTTGCTGGGAATTGGTAGCCATTATAAACCTCTCTGAAACGGTCATTTCTAGGAACTGTCTATCCAGATGTGTGGTGTGGTTGTGAGGTTGGGACAATGAGTCACCAAAGTGTAGCTCAGAACAGAGCAGATTCTCAGCAAGCAGTGTCTGGGCTGCTGACCCCCACAGAAGGCAGTGCCCTGGACCACGAGACCGTGACCTCAGCGCCAGCAGTGGCCGAGGCCAGGGTAGAGGCCACTTAATTTTGTGCTGAGTGGATATGTTGCATGAGCCTTTCCTCTCCAAAATGCAGTAGTTCCACCAACTGATAAAACTAAACATTACAAACAAACAAAGTAGCACAAACATTCAAACCATAGTATTTCCAGTGCCCAATATCAATCTGGGAAATAGTACATATCTCAGGATACCAGCCAATTACAATGGAATAGAGTGCTTCACATAGTAGTTACTTTAAAAATGTTCGTTGATTGATTACATTGTAATTTATTTTTTAATTTTTAAAAATTTTATTTATTTATTTAACAGAGAGAGAGAGCACAAGTAGAGCAGCAGGCAGAGAGAGTGGGAGAAGCAGGCTCTCTGCTGCAGAGAATCTGATGTGGAGCTGGATCCCAGGACCCTGGGATCGTGACCTGAGCCGAAGGCAGACACCCAACCGACTGAGCCACCAAGGCATCCCCATTGTAACGATTCTTCAAAATACATTTCCCAGAGCACATATGTACTTGCTCTGAACAAATAATAAAATCAAATAGGGGTTTATTGAGGAAAGAGAATTTAGGAGGCTAATTATACATACTTTATATGTTTATTGCTCATTTTACAAAAGGACATTAAGAAGTTTTTTATTGTAAAATAAAGCATAAAGCCCAATGAAATAAATGTGTAGCTTATTGTTATATTATTATTATTATTTTATAAGATAGAGTCCCTTGTAAACACTGTAGATCAAGAACTAGAACTTTGCCAGCCACCCTAGAAACCCCTTCATGTGCCTCAATCCCACCTCCTCCTTTTCTTGGAAAGTAAACAGCCACGGACTTCCAGAGTAATTACTTCAGAGTCTGTGTATTTTTAATTGTTTATCACCCACTCCTAAATGGGAGCATCTTCAGGACACTATAGCTTAGCCTTAGAAAAAAAAAGACCTTTAAGTTTCTTTTAGTTTACAGATTTCCCCTCCTTCTTTTTCTTTTCTTTATAATTTATCTATTGGGAAACCCCAGGACACTTGATCTATAGAGTTTCCCACAGTCCTAATTTTGCTGGGTGTGTCCTATGGTATAGCTCAACATATACCTCCATTTCTTCTGTTTTTGGTAACTGGCAGCTGGATGTAGAGATTTGATCAGACTGGGTTCTGTCCCACTGGCAAGACCATAGTGGGTGGGCAGTGTGGCCTTTCCTTAGAAAGCACATGGGGTCAGTTTGTCTTTTCTTTTGTGATGTTAGCAGCCTTTCCTTCTCTAGAGGTCACAAAAAGGTCATGTTCTAATTCTGTAATTTTTTTTCACTTATTACTTGGAATATTTTATAGTGAGATGATTTCTATCATCTACTCTTTGGATACACAGGGGTACCCAGTTTATATGGAAAAGTTAAGATATGTGCTTGATCCTTTTCCTCTACTGATCATTTCTCAAGTTAATTAGTTTTCAGTTTTCTTCCAAAAATAACCAGCCAGATTTTAAAAATGATTATGAATCTATGTATTTAAATATATTTGATGGCTTCCAATTGCCATGATTATCCTTTTTAAATTTCAAATCATCTCATCTTTAGCCTTATCTTTGGGTTGACTTCTGAGAGCCTTTGACATGACCTTAATAGGTTTTAATTGCTTTCTTATTACGTGATATAAAAGAAATATTCCAGCCTCATCCTACACGCAAAACCAATCATTTCTTCAAAATGACCCTTTATTTTTTTTAAGTGGAAAGTATATCCATATCATGATCTAAGAATCTGGGTTACTAGCAATGCTTATTGCTACTGGATTGCTCATTATTTGTAATCCCCTCTGCCCCACCCCTCACCATATCTCTTTATAAAATATCTCATGAGTTCATACTCATACTTCCTATTCAAGGGTCCTGGATGATAGAATTGGCATATCTAGAATTTCACAATTATTTATTTCCTGGTCCTATGTTAGATATATGAGTCTCAAAATGATGACATTGATTCTACCACCACTAATAGAATCACTAAGAAAAGTCCAAAAGTTTTGCTTATGCTCTTTCCATTCTCCTTCTATTCCAAGAGCTATAGCCTATCTGCATTGCTCCCTTTAATCCTCATTTAGTCTTGGTAGTACAAGTAACTACACTTTTAATGTTTGCCACTGTTCTAAGGTTGATGTTTCTCTAGACATTTTGATGCCTGAAACATACTTTCTAATAGATCCCTTGGAAGAACTCATAGGAACTGTGTTCTTCGAGTTCTTTCCTGTCTGTAATGGTTTCTCAATAGTCTTTATACTTGAAAGTCAGCTGTGCTGGATATAAAATCACTGGCTCACATTTTTTTCCCTGAAGTATCTTCTGTTGCTCTGTTTTCTTATGACACAAAGCATTACTGTTGACAAGCTGATAATATATATATATATATATATATATATAAAATTTTACTCCCCTTAGATGTCACTTGCTCTTTTTTCCTAGATACCCAGAAGATTTATTTTTAAAGATTTTATTTATTTATTTGGCAGACAGAGATCACAAGTAGGCAGAGAGGCAGGCAGAGAGAGAGAGGAGGAAGCAGGCTCCCTGCTGAGCAGGAGCCTGATGTGGGGCTCGATCCCAGGACCCTGGGATTATGACCTGAGCCAAAGGCAGAGGCTTTAACCCACTGAGCCACCCAGGCACCCCACCCAGAAGATTTTTTTTTCTCTTTCTTTAAAGTTCAGTAATTTTATGAGAATATCATAATGTTGGTCACTTTAAGTCACTATTCTTAGATATAAAATGTGCTCTCTCAGTGTGTAGTTTCAAATTTCTTGATTTCAGGCAAGTTTTAGAGAATTATAGTTTTCAGTATTTGTTCTGTTCCCTTTCTTTGGATTTATTCTCTCAGGGACTTCCACTATTTTTATGTTGGATAGTCTTTGGGTATCATCAGTATTGTTACTTGGTCATGTATCTCTTTTTATCTTTTTTTTAAATTTCTTTTTGATTTTAAATTTTTTCATTTTCCCTTTCTATTTCTTTTAAGATATTATCTGTTGTGCTTATTGCTCCTATGTTCTTTCTAGTTTCATACTCATTTTTTCAAAAATTGTTCTTTTATATCTAATATCTCCTGATGACTAACACCTCATTTCTGAGTTTTTTTCTTTCTAAATCTGATTTGTGTTGTTCTTATCTCGTGTGATTTTCTTCATGTCTTTTAGAGTCTAGTTACAATTTGATCTGTTGTGTGGCCATGTCTTCCTACCATGCTTCCCGTGTCTGAAGCAAGGCTCTTCTCCCCCCTTATTCTCTTTTTTTCTTATGGTAATTTTGTGTGGGATTTGACCTTCACATCTTTCTTTTCCTCATTTTTATGTGAAACAAATTTTTCCTGAACTTTAAGAAGAAGGTGTTGTTTAGTGTAACTTCTTTCAATTTGCAGAGATGGCTCTTCTATTGTTTTCTTGTAGTGTTAAAAAAAAATCATGACTTGCTCTCTGAAATTTATTGGCTCTGTCCTCCGTGCCTACTTTTATTGGGACTTCCTCTTTCCTTTCTTCCCTACTATCACTATCCTGGTTAGCTTTTTTTATTCCATGATTAGAAGTTTCAAATCTCTGTGTGTCAGCCCCATCCTGGAAGGGAGTTCTGCTTGATTAGTTTTGAGACTTCATGTGTTTCAGACCCTATTGCGATCCCTTGTACTCAACCAATGTTAGGCTGAGCCCAAACTTTTTTTTGTTTGTTTCTTTTTGTTTTTGACTGGTGTTTGCAAATAGTCCTATTTCATCAAATTTTTGTTGTTATTTTGGGGTGTCCTGTTCTCAGTTTGGTCAGATTGCCTGTGCCTTGCCTGTACTTTCTCCCACATAGAAGCTGATACCATGTATATTTAGTATCATGAGGGTGCTTCATCCCCACTCATTTGTGTTTGGGGCTGCTGGTGGTAGCTCCAAACAGCTTTCTGTTAAATGCTGTTAATGGGTCTTTGCTATCTAGTTGCTTTGTCTGTTTCTATTGGAGATTTGGAAAGATTGGAAAGCCATGCCACTCCTGCCTCCATGCTGAAAAACCTTTTCATCTTTAAGCAAAGGAATCCATAGTTGTATTTTTTTAACCAGAACTTTTTTTTAGTCCATTGAACATATGGTTTACTTGATAAAGATTCTATTTACATACAACCAGTAGGAAACTCATCTATTATGTAAAGTCGCATACAGCCAAAATGTTAGTGAGGTTCTTGCTGTGCAAACAAAACAAAACCATGAAGTTATTGGATGTTTGATCTTGGGATGATGACTTTACTTCCTAGGGCTTCCTCGTGCCCATTTGTAAAATGAAAGGGCTGGGCTAGATATGTTCTTAATTCTTTTTATTAGCATTTGCTAGTAGTCAACATTATCAGACTCTTTTTTTTTTTTTTTTTAAGATTTTATTTACTTGACAGATATCACAATTAGGCAGAGAGGCAGGTAGAGAGAGAGAGGAAAGGAAGCAGGCTCCCCGCTGAGTGGAGACCCCCCCCCCCATGCGGACCTCCATCCCAGGACCCTAAGATCATGACCTGAGCCGAAGGCAGAGGCTTTAATCCACTGAGCCACCCAGGCGCCCCAACATTATCAGACTCTTGAGTGTGGTTTGTATTGAAATGGAAATTAGAAATAAACAGAAAATAAACAGAAAATAGAGAATCTCCAGAAGAAGCCATCTCTTGAAGTGGCCAAGGAACTAATCCATTCAGATTGGTACAGAGATGGTTATTGAGCTGTGGTCAAATTATAGACTGGTAGTCATCCTTTCTTTTAAGACTCTGTAAAACTCTCAGAATTACCTTCAGCTCTTCCTTACTCACTGAACGACTTCAGTTTAACAGTCTTCTCTGGAATACCTGGGCCTCTGCTGAGTAAGATGCCACCCGTTGTGCTTAGGAATCAAAGCCAACAGTCCGTGTTTACTAAACCTGAGATCTCCTTGTGTATCATGCAGTATAAATTTCCTACCAGCCCTAAAGGACAGAAGAGGAGTTCTCACTGGTTTCTCAGTAGAAGTACCTGGTGGCTTTTAAAATTACTAATGATCTGGCACTTACCCAGATGAATTGAACCAAGATTTCTGGGCATGACTCAAGCATGGATATTAAAAAAAAAAAAAAATTCCCAGCTGGTACCAGGAGTGTTGAGAACTACCAGGATGGATATTGCAATATCCTTGCTTTAAAAAGGATAGATTGAATTGATTGCCTAAGATCTAAGTTTACATAGCATCCACCTAAGTGGCAGAGCCAGGATGTAGGGAAAGGTCTGTCTAAGGCCAAAGTACGTGGCATCCTCACTTGCAGCCTGAGTCAGGTCCTCAGAAAGTGAGTTTCATGAGGGCAAACCCATGCCTATCTAATTTCCTATTGCATTGCCTGTGTTCAGCTAGTGCCAGGCACATGGTGTGGGTACCTAATAAGTATTGGGGAAGGCATGAATGAATGAAGTACATAGGGAATTTCACAATGACTGTTCCTTGACAACATCCCCGGGACCCTACAAGAATGTGCAGGGTCTTTTGTCCCATTCCAATGCCATTGGCTGCATTGTCTGAGCATCTGTCTGAGTGTCCCCTAACAGAGCAGCTCAGTTAGCTCTCCAGCTCCACCTGCTGATGCTTCAAACACAGTTGGGCTCTCCAACTTCCCGTTGGAGGAAATATGGAAAAATCTACTCTAAGAAGCCCTGTGAAATCAGTCATTTGAAAAGACATTTTGATTCTTCTCCATAGAATCAGACCTAGGGATGTTTGCTACTCCCTGCCTTTGAGTATCTGCTCCCTTAAATGAAAACTTTCATAGTCTGCGCTCTTCTTCTGAAGACAGAGGAGGAGAAAGAATCACATGACTAAGGCTGTCCCTGTGCTCGAGTGACTCTAGCATCTTGATAGAACTTTTTTATTTTTTAACTTTTTATTGTATATTATGTAATGTATATACACATATTACACATGGATATGACACAGTGTGTGTATTTCACCATTGCCTTTTGCAGTTTAGACATGCAACATCAAGCCCCATAGGTGATCCTTAATAAAGTGAGCAATTACGTGTCCCTACGTGTGTTCAGCACAGCCTGGGAAGGGAGTGTTGAGTGGGAATGCATTGTTACAGGGAGGCTTCAGTGTCTCAGTTGCTGCTGTCCTATGAGTGGCTGCTCATTTAGGAGAGTAGCCTGGGAATCCTCAGGACAAGGAAATTTTAGCTCAGGCTACCAAGAACCTTCCTGTTTTGTCTGCAGCCATCGCAAGAGTTGTCAGCTTGAGCCACAGCCACGGCTGTGAGCTGAGTGTCATTCTGCTTAATGGTTCACATATTCACAGGGTGCCTGCCATCTTTCCTGCACTCCCATCCTCAGGGAGTTTATAAGCCAAAAATCAGGGTTGAGCACTGGTTTAGGATATGACTGAGTATGTTCAATTTTCAACCCAGGACAGGTTGGTCTCATTCACTGATGTGTGTG
Organism: Mustela nigripes; assembly: GCF_022355385.1. Lineage (NCBI taxonomy): Eukaryota > Metazoa > Chordata > Mammalia > Carnivora > Mustelidae > Mustela > Mustela nigripes. The sequence continues at coordinate 66,274,536 of NC_081569.1, read as the reverse complement.
TCCAACTCCATGAAAATTATTCAAAAACATTTTCAATTCCTAGAAGGCCTTCACAGTTTTCTCAGAATTTCTCCCTTTCCCCCCCTTTTTATGGGAGGGTATATTCCAATTCTCTGAGTCCTGAAGGGGAGTTCACGTTTTTCAGATCAAATATTATTTAAAAAACATTTTGGAGTGGAAGTAATTAAATTTTTTATTAACATATAATTTATTATTTGTTTCCGGAGTATAGGTCTGTGATTCATCAGTCTTACACAATTCATAGCACTCACCATAGCACAGAAATAATTTTAGAATTAATTAAACCTCAGTTAAATCTCCCCTTCTTGATTATTTCTGAAACTTAGTAAGTGGGGATAATACCACTTGTTTTTAGGCTGTGTAATCATAGACCTAGAATATAAATACTCGTCCCCCTTTCTTCTGTGTTACATCTCCATGAGAGCACATTTTATGTTATTAGAACTTGGCAGAGTGCTTAGCTCTCAATGAAATTGAATACATCAGGCAGGCCATCATCTGGGAACAAAATGATAAGGGATTTTTATTAGCTATATTTACAAAAATTTGAAATTTTGCTTTTAGCCTGCTTTTTGATACTTGTTACTGTCACTTAATTTGTGGTAGCCTTTCTTTGTTTTTGCTCTCTGAGTGCAAATAAAAGCCTTCCCTGAGTGAGTGCAAATAAAAGCCTTCCCTGAGTGATTCAGTACCTGGTGGTTGAATGAGTAATCCGGAAGAGGGCCTGCCTTAGCCTGACTTTGCATTTTCTCCTCCAGCTCTATTTCATTGAGGTGCTGTGAAGGGGTGGCAAGTGAGACAAGTGGAGGGCCCCTGACTAAAATATGTTGGAGTGTGGAGATTTATTTTCTTCACTTTAATATAATAAACCCCCTCAGGGCCTGAGTTAGCATCATCATTTTTCCTTAGTCTGCTCTCTGAAGGCTGCCAACCCTACGTGAAGAGATTGATGCCTCCTTTACTATAAATAATCGGGATGAAGGCATTTATCAGGGATTCTTCAAAATTTGCTGGCCTTAGAACTTCTCCCCCCTAGGCTTGGAACTCAAAAGCCCTAGAGCTCATAAAGACTGAATATAAGAGAATCTGGTCCTGAAGAGAGAAAGACAGTAAGTGCTCTGTAACGTCTCTCTCTGCTGGGGTTGGCTGTACAGATTATATTATGTGATTTGAAGTCCTTGCTTAGCTAACAGAGAAGGGAGTTGCTATGACGGGGTGGTGGAGTATGGAGCTAGAGGAGAAGTAGGGAGGTGGACCAAAAAAGATGGGCCACTGTAATAAGAACAGCTTAGTACACCATACCCATGCAGTCCAGGACAGCTGGTGGGACTGTGACCGTGGTCGGTCTTTGTAAATCAATCTCTCGAGGCATGGTCTGCACAAGTCTCTGTGAAAAAGGCCCTCGCCTTCCAGAATGCTGGGCTACTTGTACTTCTCTGTCTTTGGCTAGATATTCCCTAAGAACTAGAACAATATTACTCCCCCTCACCCCGCCCCACCTGGAACCTAAGGACGCCCGTTTCTCACTCTTTCCTCTTCTCTGCCTCTCTTCTCAGTTCTTCTCCAACTGGAAGGTCACTGTGGGAGACATGAACTTGTGTCTCCCAGATCCCCTTTGAGGGAAGATTGCTGCCCCAGCCCTGAGGCCGCCTCATCTGCCATCATGCTGTTCCCAGACCACATCGAAATAAAGGAGGGCTGTAGAAGCCCAGACATTTTGTTCTGACATAGACAACTCTGATGGGCACTACTCATTTCAGAGCTTCTCACTGGTTTGGCTACAGCTTCATTCATCTGCCCCCAAGTTCAAATTCTTCCTCCCCCAAATCCTGCTTCTTCCTTTTCCTCTTACAGATGCTGAGCCCCAGTAAACATCTTGTATCCCAACTCTATCTCAGTGACAACTTCAGAGAAGCCCACATGTGAGGGGCTCTAACCTGCCTGATAGTTCTATGCTCAGAACTCCAAACTTTATTCTAGGTGTATCAACAAGTGAGTTTTAGATTTTATTTTATTTTATTTTTTTGAAGATTTTATTTATATTTGACAGAGATCACAAGTAGGCAGAGAGCAGGCAGAGAGAGAGAGGAGGAAGCAGGCTCCCTGCTAAGCAGAGAGCCCGATGCTGTGCTCGATCCCAGGACCCTGGGATCATGACCTGAGCCAAAGGCAGAGGCTTTAACCCACTGAGCCTCCCAGGCACCCCGAATTTTAGATTTTAGAAAATGCTTTTTTTCTTTCAACATATCTTGGGTTTCAAAAACGTTGTCTCTGGACAAAAAACAAAAAAACAAAAAAACATTGAAAACTCAATGTTGAGGAATGACTCCTTTGTTCTAGGCTGCGTCTACACTTTCCTTGAAGTTGTGAATGTCATCGATTCCATGGATGGGTAGTCGGTCGCAGGGCAAGAAGAAATGGGGGAAAAGAAAGAGTTGGAAAGTATCATTATATCCCTATTACATGACTTTGTAAACTGTAGAGCACTGGATAAAACTTGATGGTTGTAGCTCTTTTCATGGATGAGGGCTATCCCTTTCACCATGTTGCAGTCCACTGAATAACTGGGCTGGCCTCAGCCAATCTGGTTGTTCTCAGATACTTAGGAAGGTGATTTAGACAGGAGGAAACAGTGGTTATGATGGCAGAAATGGCTTTAATCAAGTTAGGATATTTTAATTTCAGCTGCTGTGTCTATTGTCTATCATGCTTTCTACTCTCCTTTTGTTTATGTGCTTATTTTGTGCTCTGGCTGATCCCTCTAATCTGGAGATTTTCAGACTTTCTTCCTAGATACATCGGGAGTGAGAGGTTCATTGTTGGAGGGCTGTCTCTCCTGCGCCTTGTGTGCTTAACCTTTTGAATATGACTTGTGCAGCCGTCCATTTGTCCTGCATGTGGACTCATGTCCGTGGGAGGTATGACCTGGGAGAACCCCAAAGAACAGCAGCCTTGGATTCCCTTCACAAGGAATTTCACTGCAACATTTAAGATTCACTCAGCACCCCCTTAGGAGACTTGGCTTTCTTTGAGGCGAGGTCACAGAGAGAAACAGAAATAGGGCTGCCCTGCAGGTAAAGTCTCTTTTTTTGTGCCTGAGAGACTAAAATAGAGCTCAGAATTTCTAACCAAGTCTCAGGATTCTTCCTCTCTTTCTTTAAGACTCATGGTTTTCTTTAAAAAAAAAAAAAAAAAATCATAGGGGCACCTGGGTGGCTCAGTAGGTTAAGCCTCTGGCTTCGGCTCAGGTCACGATCTCAGGGTCCTGGGATCAAGCCCCGCATTAGGCTCTCTGCTCAGCAGGGAGTCTGCTTCCCCCGCTCTCTCCGCCTGCCTCTCTGTCTACTTGTGATCTCTCTTTCTCTGTGTCAAATAAATAAATAAAATCTTTAAAAAAAAATCATAAAAGTCATTTGGTACTTCCTCATGGCCAAGTAGAGGTTGTGTTAAAAAAAAAAATTGATGACAAAAATAGCTTTTATTGAGCATCTACTATGATCCATGCACTGTTCTAAGCTGTTCTAGTTATTACTATATTCTTCCAATAACTGTAAAAGAAAGTTGATACTATATTTCCATTTTGTCATGAAGAAAGAGAGACAAAGGAAAAAGGCATCCATCCATTCTGGTTCATTTCTTAACTGTTCATAAGAAGTTGCTAGCTATGTTTTCTTTTCTTTTTTTTTGGTGGGGAAGGGTGCAGGTAATCTCCTTATTCTATTCATAACTATGTTTTCTTTTCAGTTACTCAATAACTATTCATTGAGCACCTGTTGTGGGTCAGGTGCAATGCCAGCACTGGAGGATAGAGTGCTGGATAAAGCAGACAAGGTCTCTGCACTGTTGGAAGTCAGAGACAGTCAGAACATCTGGTTTTTCAGGGGCAATACCTGCATATCAAGGTTTTTGTCTGGGGAATCCACCTCTAACCCTCTGCTTGTTGTCCAATTTTTCTTAAAGGCTAAGCTGAGAAAAAGCAGGTTTCTGGAAAATTTCTAAAGAATGTATTATATGCAGCCCATTTTCCTCCCAAATTCCCAGTCTTAGTGAATGAGATCACCCTTTTGGCATCCTTTACTACTTGTCCTACTTTTCCCACCCCTTATCATATCTCTCAGTCTGTGGGTCCAGCTATTTCTTTCTCCTAAACATCTTTTGGGTCACCATGCTTCTCTCCATGTCCACTGTTCCATCATTTGTTCCCCAGAATTCTTCTGACAGGGTGTCATGTCTCTTGCCCCCCTAAGCCCACTGTCCTTGTGAGTCAAGCAGACAGTTGAATACAGGAGTATGAACTCAGAGGTGCATCCTGATAGAAGAGGAGGAGCCAGCAAATGAGTTTCAGCAAGTAGGTCGCTGAGGTGGGAAGAAAGCCAAAGAGTGGTCGTATTGCTAGAGTGGAAGATGGGTGGGTTTCACGGAGGGACTGGTTAGAGGTTAAGGTGAAATACAGAACAGTCCAGTATATTTGGCAGCACAGAGATCAAAGATGACCTTAACAGAAAAGTCCTATGGGTAAGTAAAATGGGAGTAACCTTGAGAAGGAAAGAAGTAGGGTTTATTTTTTTAAAATCTTATTTATTTATTTACTTATTTATTGTTAATCTATGTGAAACAGAAATTGAGGAGAATATTGGGTAGGGGATTCGTGTTTTTGTTTATTGTTTTTTTTTTTTTTTTTACCACAGGAAATTCTATAGCATGCTTATGCATTGATGGAATGATCCAGTAACAAGCAAGAGTGAAAGTACAGCAAACATAAGGGAATCCTTGAGAAGGTGCTGAGGATGAGGGCCCCAGACCTCCAGAGGTTGCAGATGGGCCATTGTTGGAGGAGATTTGCTTCCTCCCATGGAACAAGAGAAATGGGGTAGAAACAGGTAGAGATGAGGCAGATTCATAGATAAAGCAGAGAGGAAAGTTAGGAATTCTTACCTGATGGTGTCTATCTTTTAATCAGAGCATTTAAAAAATCATGTTTAATTCATATTTAAAGAAGGTTTGAGAAAAGAGACTGTGGAAGGTATAAACGAATCATAACAAGATTAGAAAAGCTAATTTACTGAGGAAACAGAAGAGGAGTGTTGAGGGTTTTTAGGTTTCTGGTCATGAATTTAGAGTGAACCTGGTTTGCTGTATTTCGTGCGTGTGTTTTTCCTCCAGGAGTATTCTGTCTTTTAAGTATAGGTGTGGATAAACTGGAGTCCACCAGGCTTGGCTTTATTCCAGGCAAGTGTGACAGAAGAGAGAGGTGTAAAGGAGGGGAGGAAACTTTCTTTCAAGGAGGCGATAATAATTATAGAGCCCGTAATCTAAATGATTCAGAAGGATAATAGAAAGAGGGGACTGACTGACTGATGGATAATGGGAAGGTGGCTGATGGTTTGGAGATAGCAGAGAGGTTAAAGAATCATGTTGGTGAGGACAAGCTAGGGGAGGAGGTTTGGGTTAGAGACCGGCTTTCGTGAAACAAAGTTGGAGGTGGTGTGCTGCTGCAGTAACACAGGAGTGGGTGACAGTAAGACTAGCTTAACAGTAATAGGGTGGAGGGAAATACAATTGGAGATGAGAACATTAAGGAGCTAAAATTCAGCGGTTTATATTTTATCTCATTTTGAACACATCTTAATGTTTTGTGGTGGTTGGTCTATCTTTCCAACAGGTATGTTGTTCTCTGAAGGAAGGAACTACATTTGTCTTGTCACTGCTTTCTCCCTCATGCCCAGCACAGTACCTGACCTATAAAATACTCAATAAATATTTACTGAATGGGCAAAGAGGTCTATTCTTTTAAAAATTCTAGAAGTTGTTTCTGAATTGAGAGCTGCACCCTAGGACAATTGTGTTGACTCCTTATGGACCTCTTTCTGTGAGCTGCCTTGTCAGTAATGACGTTTACTGCTTCTATGGCAGCCCTCCTGTCTAATTCTCCCTGGTATTTAATATAGGGCTTGCTGAGGAAGTAATTCACTCCCTTACACAGTATTCCCTTCATTAGGACCCACAAGGGAAACTTTTCTAAGATTTCATTGCTTGGAAGACCTGTGGCTCTCTTAAGTGAACTGACACTTTGTGTGCCTTGTAAGCAAATATGTACTCCTCTTTGCTTTGCCCATTACAGTCAGATTTGTGGCTCAGGCTCAACTTAGCAATTATGCAGAAAAATATGGTATCAATTTCTTAGGACTAATTTTACCCTTTGCTTTATCTGGTTCTCTTTTCCTGGTTTCCTCAAGTCGGTGATTTCTTCTCATGTTTCATTTCTATTCTAGAATATTTCTTGAATATGTAAAGCTAAAGTGTATTTCCCCAAGGTTCAGCTGCATGGATTTTATCTTGACCACTTCGACTGGTACATGCTTCTGGTGATCAGGTTAAAAGTGAGCCTGTTATTTCATAACCTATAATAGTAAAGATTTAACTTACAACGATTTATAAGCAATACACATTTCTCAGAATTTATTGACCTCATCTTTTTGAGTTAAGTTCGGAATTTCTACATAGAATGTTAAACATGTCACCTATTTGGGGCTTAATAACAAGCACAAAATTGCTTACAAAGAGTAAACACATTTTTGAGCATTTATCAATTAAATCAAAAGCTCCTATCTGAGCCTTTATTAATTTAATTAAAGAATCTTATGAATTTTTTGAGCATATATTTGCTTAATCAAATAATTGAAGAAGTGCGAAAAGAACTAAGTCATGACTAAGGACTTTGGGAACCTTATTAGAAATGCAAATGCATGGGCGCCTGGGTGGCTCAGTGGGTTAAACTGCTGCCTTCGGCTCAGGTCATGATCTCAGGGTCCTGGGATCGAGGCCCGCATCGGGGGGCTCTCTGCTCAGCAGGGAGCCTGCTTCCCTCTCTCTCTCTCTGCCTGCCTCTCTGTCTACTTGTGATCTCTCTCTGTCAAAAAAAAAAAAAAAAAAAAAGAAAAAAAAGAAATGCAAATGCAATAATAAGGCAGAGATCAAGATGACAAATATGGACGAAGGCCACTGAAGAACGAGAAGGATAACTGGAAATAAGAGGACATAAGAAACTCTATAGGACCAGCCACAGAGGAATACTGGACACAAAAATCTACACATGAAAGAAAATGAAAAGGAAAAACAGGAAACATGTCACAGCTGTGAGCTTTGCAATACAGGATATTGGAGAGTCATTAAATACACTGAGAGAATACATAAATACTGTCATTGTGGGAAAGTTTATTCCAGAACACAAGCTGAGATACCTACTATATTTTACAAGAGTTGCTTTCTGCAGATGGAAATGTGGAACCCACAGGGTAGAGAAGGATACACAAGTCCAGCTCAGCAATGGTGCCTGTACCAGTGAGGCCAAGACCAGACCACCATTTGTAATTTGGTTGGAGACAACTGTAACCTTCCTGTAAAGTTTGATCAGTGGTTTCATTAAGTATTGTATCTGAGAAGAATGAGATTGTTGATTGTGTTGGCCGTGAAATAGATGCATAGGAAAATAAAATACATCAATATTTTATCAACAAGTGTAAAAACATTCCAGAATGGTATAAGTAATGTTGGGATAGCAACTTTTACATATTTTTGTAAGCTACTTTGCATCCTTTCTTGGGAGAAGCAGGGCTGTTCATTAAAGAATGTAAAGCCAGACTATATAAAGTTATGTTTTCAGTATTGAATTTAAAAATGACTCTGGGAGTAGAATGTTTATTATTAATATTATTAGATCTATTAACTATCATACATGGTGTGCTTCTATGTGCTAAGCAAAGGCTAAACATTTTTTTTTGGTCTTACTCATTTAATCCTGATTGTAATCTGTATTACAGATTACAGGAATGTAATCTGATTGTAATCTGATTACAGGAATGATCAGGATTCGCATTTATGCATACAGCAAATATTTATTGAGTTCCTACTATGTGCTGGCAACTTTTCTCATAAGTCAGACAAAAAACTTCCTTTCATGTGTTTCCTTACCAAAAGAAGACAATAAATACAGAATCTAACAGAATACCAATAGTAATAAATATCTAAATGTTGGGAGAAATGTAAAGCTAGACAAGGAGATGGCGAGGGACAAGGGGTACATTTTCAAAGAGTGGTCAGGGAAGGCCCCTCTGCTGAGGTGACATTTGGGAAGAAACCTGCATATGGTGAGAAAGTCAGTCATTTCATAAACACCAAATTCTGGGCTAATTCTACCAGAGCCTCAAGGATAGTTTTGAAAGTAAAATCTCAACTCCTGGAATTCTATCTTCCAAAGTCAGGGCTTCCACTGTTGCTTGGTGGCAGCCCTGCTGTGGTCACAGCAGTGGGGCTTGGCTTCAGTTTCATGGCAAAAAGATAAACATGTCTTTGATGAAAACAGATTTGAAAACCAGCTGGGATCTGTCCTGCCATGTGAAAATAGTGAGAGGGGAGTGTCTTTGGGAGCTGTGTTGTGTTGTGTCGGCACTTCTAAAGCATTACTTGATGAGGTACCTGCAGAATGTTCACATTGCTTGAGGGTAATTCATGTTGTGTCCTGCACCCAAGTCCTACAGGATCAAGTTGATAGAGTGAAAACACATTTGCTTCTTTTAACCTCCTCTCACTAGTTTCCCCTGCCATATTATAGAGGCTGCTAGAAGGGGATGCAAAGACTGTCCTATTTACACTTCACAACCCACCTTTGTTCATCTAGAATTCCTGTCACCAATTCTTCTCTTCCTGATCCCCTCAATACAGAGAATGGACAGTCCCTGGCTGGTCCCATGGTACTGTGTATATTGATTGTGTTTAATCACCTTCTTTCCCAGGGTAGGAATGAGTCCTGGTGGTAGTGTTTGTTCATGAGAAGGAGGGGAGAGCATACTGTTGGTGGGAGCCTGGGCTGAGGTAAGTCCCCAAGGAAAGCCTGGTCCCTAAATATGCAAAATAGCAGTCTTTGAGTTGATGTAGATTTGAATAAACCTCTGAAGTTGTTGGAGAGGTCATAGAAGGGCTCAGTAGAATTCTAGACTGTTTGTTCATTTGCTCACATGTACATTTTCCATGTACCATGTACTTATTAGGTACCTTCCATAACCACAGCACTGTTCTTATTCTGGAAGGTGGTCTCATGGGACGGACAGATTTGAACAAGACCATTGCATTTAGTATTACAAGTGGTCAAAAGAGGTACACATGGGGTGATGTCAGAAACACAAAAAGTGACTGCTGGGGAGTTCAGAGTAGCTTCAGAGGATGTTTTCTTGGGAGTGGACCTTAGTGGAGCAGTAGAATTTGCCAGAGAAGGAAAGAAAGAAGATAGAGGGGATAGATAGATAGATCTTTCTAAGATAGAGGAGATGGCATGTCCAAAGGCAGAATTCAGAAGTGGCCTGGCTGACTCAGGAAACAGCAATGGGACATGAGATGCCTCTGCAGGGAACCAGAGGAGGGATGGCTGGAGGGGAAGCTGGCTGGCCCAGATGCAGGGCCTTCTCTTCCCAGCCAGGGAGCTCAGGCCTTTTTCTCTCCCTCTGTGGAGTGGAACCGTAAGTTTTGGGAACATGTAGTGGATAAAAACCCTGATGCCCAGAGGGCTAATGATGTTGAACATCTTTTCCTGTGTCTGTCAGCCATTTATATGTCTTCTTTGGAGAAGTGTCTGTTCATGTCTTTTGCCCATTTTCAAACCACATTGAGATAACACCTTATACCAGCTAGAATGACAAAAATTAACAAGGCTGGAAACAACAAATGTTGGAGAGGATGTGGAGAAAGGGGAACTGGAACTCTCTTACACTCTTGGGAATGCAAACTGGCACAGCCACTCTGGAAAACAGTATGGAATTTCCTCAGAAAGTTAAAAATAGAGCTACCCTATGACCCAGCAATTGTACTACTGGGTATTTACCCCAAAGATACAGATGTAGTGAAAAGAAGGGGCACTTGCACCCCAGTGTTCATAGCAGCAATGTCCACAATATCCCAACTGTGGAAGGAGCCAAGATGCCCTTCAACACACGAATGGATAAAGAAGATGTGGTTGATATATACAATAGACTATTATTCAGCCATCAAAAAGGATGATTACCCATGCATCGACATAGATGGAACTGGACGGGATTATGCTAAGTAAAATAAGTCAAGCAGAGAAAAACAATTATCATATGGTTTCACTCATATGTGGTTCCACATATGGTATATGTATATATAGTATAAGGAAGAGCATGGAGGACATGAGGGGAAAACTGAAGTGGGGGGAGTTGGAGGGGGAGACGAACCATGAGAGACTCGATTCTGGGAAACAATCTGAGGGTTTCAGAGGGGAGGGGGGTCGTGGGATGGGGTAGCCTGGTGTTGGGTTTTAAGGAGGGCATATATTGTAATAAGCACTGGGTATTATATGCAAATAATGAATCATGGAACACTACATCAAAAACTAACAATGTACTGTTTCGTGACTAGCATAACATTAAAAAAAAAAAAAAAAAAAGAACCTGACACTCAGTTGGTGACTTGATTAAACTAGATATTTAAAAATAGAATATGTTTAGGAGTTATTGCTAAATGAGAAATTCCTGAAGATTTTTGTTTTGTTTGCACATGTATGTATCATTTATGCATGATTTCTCTCCCTTAGCTATGCTTATGTGCAAGTGATGGACAATGTGTCATAAGGGCTGTGGATTCTTACAGTCATGAAAAGTTGGTTCTGTCAATGAGTTTACTGCACAGCATGAAGACTGATGCTTTGGACGCTCACCCACACCATGCAGGTGGGAGTATAAATTGGAACAGCATTTCTGAAGGGCAATTTGGCAGTGTGCATCAAAACAACCTATGCAATCTACACAGCATTGACCTCAAACTCCTTTTTAAAGAATTTATCCTAGAGGAATGACCAGAGATGCATCTAGAGTATTTATTCTTGGTAGCATTTTTTATGATGTCAAAAAATGAGATCACCTACATTTTCTAATAAAATAATTACAGTATAATGGAGAGCACTGTTGATGTTAAAGGGATTAAACAGAAGTTTATTTGTTTTTATGGAAATGTGTTCCTAAGTGAAAAATGCAGTTTGTAAAATAATATGTACAATGACTCCAATCTTGTAAAAATTAGATGTATAGTCTACTTATGTGTATGTATAAAATAAGTCCAAAAAATTATATACAAAGATGTTAATAGTGGTAGTAGGATAATAAATAATTCTCAAGTCTTACTACTGGTTTATCTATATGATTTCTAAGGTTTTTTGTTTGTTTAACAATAGACATGTATTACTCTAAGGCTTGTGCAATATAATTAATTTCCCCACGTGTGTACACACTGGCTGGTTGACTGTTTACCACTCCTTTTAAAAATTCTTCTGTTATTCCATCCAGGACTGTTTGGCCAACAACTCAGGAACATGAAAAAAAAAAAAAAAAGTCTGGGGATCATATATTATGTTTGGAAAACTTCTGCCTTGTGTAGGCCATGTCTGTGATCAGAAAGGTAAGCTAGGCTTATCTCCATTCCTTCCTGGAAAGGACATATCTTTAAACATTGCTGGCAAACTTCCAGAATTTCCATTTCCTTAGTAACTGAGCAGGGTAATAAATTGGATAAAAGCATCTGCTATTTTTCAAGTCATCTGTATTGTACAAAAGTCTCACCCAGACACCTGGATTCTTTTTCAAAAACCATGACTTTCTTTTTTCTTTAAATGAACATATAATGTATTATTTGTTTCAGGGGTACAGGTCTGTGATTCGTCAGTCTTACACAACTCACAGCACTCACCATAGCACATACCCTTCCCAATGTCCATCACTCAGCCAACCCATCCCTCCCATCCCCCTCCCCTCCAGCAACCCTATTTGTTTCCTGAGATTAAGAGTATCTTATGGTTTGTCACCCTGTCTGGTTTCATTTTGTTTCATTTTCCCCTCCCTTCCCCTATGACCCTCTGTCTTGTTTCTCAAATTCCTCATAGCAGTGAGATCATATGATAATTATCTTTCTCTGATTGACTTATTTTGCTTAGCATAATACCCTCTAGTTCCATCCACATTGTTGCAAATGGCAAGATTTCAGTTTTTTGATGGCTGCATAGTATTGCATTGTATGTATATACCACATCTTCTTTTTTTTTTTTAAAGAGAGCATGAGAGGGGAGAAAGTCAGAGGGAGAAGCAGACTCTCCAAGGAGCAGGGAGCCTGATGTGGGACTCGATCCCAGGACTCTGGGATTGTGACCTGAGCTGAAGGCAGTCGCTTAACCAACTGAGCCACCCAGGCGCCCTATACCACATCTTCTTTATCCATTCATCTGTTGATGGACATCTAGGTTCTTTCCATAGTTTGACTATTGTGGACATTGGTGCTATAAACACTGGGGTGCACGTGCCCCTTCAGATCACTACATTTGTATCTTTGGGGTAAATACCCAGTAGTGCAATTGCTGAATTGTAGGGTAGCTCTATTTTCAACTTCTTGAAGAACCTCCATACTATTTTCCAGAGTGGCTGCACCAGCATGCATTCCCACCACCAGTGAAACAGGATTCCCCTTTCTCCACATCCTCACCAACACCTGTTGTTTCCTGACTTGTTCATTTTAGCCATTCTGACTGGTGTGAGTTGGTATCTCATGGTGGTTTTGATTTGTATTTCCCTGATGCCAAGTGATGTTGAGCACTTCTTCATGTGTCTGTTGGCCATTTGGATGTCTTCTTTGCAGAAGTGTCCATTAAGGTCTTCTGCCCATTTCTTGATTGGATTTTCTGCCATTTCTTGATTGGATTCTTCATTGGGTGCTGAATTGGGTAAGTACTTTATAGATTTTTGACAGTATCACTTTATCTGATATGTCATTTGCAAATATCTTTTCCCATTTTTTCGGTTTTTTGATTTTATTGACTTTCCTTTGCTGTGCAACAGCTTTTGATCTTGATAAAGTCCCAATAGTTCATTTTTGCCCTTGCTTCCTTTACCTTTGGTGATGTTTCTAGGAAGAAGTTGCTGTGGCTGAGGTTGAAGAGGTTGCTGCCTGTGTTCTCCTCAAGGATTTTGATGGATTCCTGTCTCACAATGAGGTCTTTCATCCATTTGAGTCAATTTTGGGGTGTAAGAAAATGGTCCAATTTTATTCTTCTGCCTGTGGCTGTCCAATTTTCCCAACACTATTTGTTGAAAAGACTGTCTTTTTTTTCCATTGGACATTCTTTCCTGCTTTGTCAAAGATTACTTGTCCATAGAATTAGTCCATTCCTGGGCTCTCTGTTCTGTTACATTGATTTGTGTGTCTGTTTTGTGCCAGTGCCATACTGTCTTGATGATTATAGCTTTATATTAGAGCTTGAAGTCTGGAATTGGAATGCTACCAACTTTGGTTTTCTGTTTTCAACATTCCTCTGGTTTGTGGGGTCTTTTCTGGTTCCATATAAATTTTAGGATTATTTGTTCCATTTCTTTGAAAAAAGTTGAAGGTATTTTGATAGGGATTGTATTAAATGTATAGATTGTTCTAGGAAACACATTTTCACAATACTTGTAAAATATTTGTGAAATATCCATGAACATGAAATGTTTTTTCCATTTCTTTGTGTCTTCCTCAATTTCTTTCATGAGTACTCTATAGTTTTCTGAGTACAGATTCTTTGTCTCTTTGGTTAGATTTATTCCTAGCTATCTTATGGTTTTGGATGCAATTGTAAATGGGATTGACTCCTTAATTTCTCTTTCTTCTGTCTTGCTGGTGTATAGCAATGCACTTGCTTTCTGTGCATTGATTTTATATCCTGACACTTAATTGAATTCCTGTTAAGTTCTAGCAGTTTTGGTATGGAGTCTTTTGGGTTTTCCACAAAAAGTATCATATCATCTGAAAAGAGTGAGAGTTTGACTCCTTCTTTGCTGATTCAGATGCCTTTTATTTCTTTTTGTTGTCTGATTGCTAAGGCTAGGATTTCTAGTACTATGTAGAATAGCAGTGGTGATAGTGAACATCCCTGCCACGTTCCTGACTTTAGGGGAAAAGCTCTCAGTTTTTCCCCATTGAGAATGATATGTGCTGTGGGTTTTTCATAGATGGTTTTGATGATATTGAGGTATGTACCCTCTGTGCCTACCCTGTAAAGAGTTTTGATGAAGAAAGGATGCTGTACTTTGTCAAATGCTTTTCAGCATCTATTGAGAGTATCATATGGTTCTCGTTCTTTTATTAATGCATTATATCACATTGATTGATTTGTGGATGTTGAACCAACCTTGGAGCCCAGGAATAAATCCCACTTGATTGTGGTGAATAATCCTTTTAGTGTACCTTGGAATCCTATTGACTAGAATTTTGGTCAGAATTTGTGCATCCATGTTCATCAGGGATATTGGTCTGTAATTCTCCTTTTTGATGGTCTTTGTCTGGTTTTGGGATCAAAGTCATGCTGCCCTCAAAAAATGAGTTTGGAAGTTTTCCTTCCATTTCTATTTTTTGGAACAGATTCAGGAGAATAGTCTAATTAGTCTGATACAAGAATTGCTACCCCAGCTTTCTTTTTATGTCCATTGACATGGTAAATTGTTCTCTACTCCCTCACTTTAAATCTGAAGGTGTCTTTGGGTCTAAAATGAGTTTCGTGCAATTAGCATACCAATGGGTCTTGTTTTTTGTTTTTGTTTTTTTTTCTTTAATCCACTCTGATACCCTGTGTCTTTTGATTGGGGTATTTAGCCCATTTACATTCAGGGTAACTACTGAAAGGTGTGAATTTCGTGTCATTGTATTGCCTGTAAGGTGATTGTTATTGTATATTGTCTCTTTTCTTTCTGGTCTGTTACTTTTAGGCTCTCTCTTTGCTTAGAGCACCCCTTTCAATATTTCCTGTAGGGCTGGTTTGGTGTTTGCAAATTCTTTTAGTTTTTGTTTGTCCCGGAAGCTTTTTATCTCTCCTATCATCCAGCCTAACTGGATGTAGTATTCTTGGCTGCATTTTTTTTTTTTTTTCTCATTTAGTGCTCTGAATATATCATGCCAGTCCTTTCTGGCCTGCAAGGTCTCTGTGGATAGGTCTCCTGCCAGTCTAATATTTCTACCATTGTATATTACAGATTTCTTGTCCTGAGCTGCTTTCTGGATTTTCTTGTTGTCTCTGAGACTTGTAAGTTTTACTATTAGATTACAGGGTGTTGACCTATTTTTATTGATTTTATTTTATTGATTTTTTTGATATTGATATTTATTTTATTGATTTTTATTGATTTCTGTGCCTCCTGGATTTTGATGCCTGTTTCCTTCCCCAAATTAGGGAAGTTCTCTACTATAATTTGCTCTAGTATACCTTTTGCCCCCTCTTCTTCTCCTGGGATCCCAATTATTCTTACATTTTTTCATCTTATGGTATCTCTTATCTCTTGAATTCTCTCCTTGTGATCCAATAGTTGTTTCTACTCTCTTTCTCAGCTTCTTTATTCTCCATCATTTGGTCTTATATATCACTAATTCTCTCTTCTCCCTCATTTCTTCTAGCAGTAAGGGCCTCCATTTTATATTGCATCTTATTAATAGCTTTTTTTATTTCAACTTGATTAGATTTTAGTTCTTTTACTTCTCCATAAAGGGATTTTATTTCTCCAGAAAAGAATTCTCTAGTATCATCTATGCTTTTTTCAAGTGCAGTTAGCATAATTATAATTGTCATTCTGAACTCTAGTTCTGATATTTCACTAATGTCCGTATTGATTAAATCCCAGCAGTCGGTACTGACTCTTGTTCTTTTTCTTGAGGTGAGTTTTTCCACCTTGCCATTTTGTCCAGAGAAGAATAGATGAATGAGAGAAGAAAATGTGAAAAGGGTAACAACGGTTCCAGAAAAATATACACTAACCAAATCAGAAGAGACACGAAACTGGGGGAAGAAAGAAAGAAAAAAAAATGAATAGGCCGGTGAATAGAACAGAGCCACACATTTGATTTGGGGTATATTTTGGTCTGTTAGAAGAAACTGTCTCCCAAAATTTTAAAGAAAGAAAAACTTATATATATACAAAAATAAGGGTAAACATGATGAAGTGATGGACTATGACTGTAAAGATGAAAATTTTAAAAATTTTAAAAAAGAATAAAAGGAAAAAACAAAAAAGGAGAGAATGTGATCAGTCTGGAGACTAGAAAAAAACCATATGCTAGGTTTAGGATATATTTTGTTCTGTTAGAAGAAACTGTATCCAAAAATTTTAAAGAAAAACTTGTATGTATGCAAAAAATAAGGTTAAATAAAATTAAGGGATAAAATATGACTATAAAAATGAAAATTAAAAAAAATGTCTTTAAATATTTTCTTTATTTATTTACAGACAGAGATTGCAAGTAGGGAGGCAGGTGGGGGGGGTGGTGGTGGAAGCAGGCTCCCCCTGCTGAGCTGAGCAGAGAGCCCTATATGGGGCTCAATCCCAGGACCCTGAGAGCATGACCTGAGCTGAAGGCAGAGGCTTTAACCCACTGAGCCACACAGGCACCCCAAAAGAAGATTAAAAAAAAATGTATTGATAAGATAAAATAGTTAAAATAGGGAAGAGGAAAGATTCAAAAAAATAGAAAAAGAAAAAAAAACCCCAAAACTTTAAAACTTCAACTTTGAAAGCCTAAAGAATTGTAGGAAAAAGCCATGAATTCTATGTGCTATATTTCCCTAGAACTGGTATTTCGTAATTCTCATTCATCAGCAAACTTTGTCATGGCTGGTTGTTCTTGCTGCTTTTCTGCGGAGGGTCCTGTTGCAGTGATTCTCAAATGTCTTTGCCGGAGGCTGAATTGTACCGCCCTTGCCGGGGGCTGCTCGGGTTCACTTTTGGGAGCTTTTGTTCCCTGAACGCTTACCGTAGAGTTCCGGAGGCAGAAATGAAAATGGCGGCCTCCTAATCTCTGGCCCAGAGGAGCCAAGAGCTTGGGGCCTTGCTCCTTGGTGTGTCCTTGGAGAAAAGCTGTCAATCTTTCCCATCACCCTGACCTCCAGCTGAGCTCCAGCTGGTTACAGGCCGAGTGAGTTACAGCTCACCCGGCCTGTAACCCAGCGTTTCTATCTCTGGCACAGGGCCCTGTTTGGAGTCTCCAAACCCAGCAGATTACTGTCGCGCACTCTCCCACACCCTCCTCCCAGGGAGAAAATGGGGAGTTTCCCCAGATTTACCACTTGTGGGGTCCCTGCTCGAAAAGCAGTAGCCAGGGTGTTCTGGGAATCATGGTTTATGACACCCCGAACTGAAAGCCTACTCTATGGCTCCGTCTCTGAAGCCAGTATCCCTGCTCTGATACCTGAAAGCTCTGTCGCATTCAGGCAGTCTCATTCTTTGTGAGCCTGAGGGACCTGGGACCACACTTTCCCAACGATGGTTCCACCTCCCCCCTCCCTTAGCCACTGGAGCGACGTCCCTCACCAGAGCATGCATCTGGAAGTTCTGATTTTGTGCTCTGCTGTTCTACGGCTTGCTGGTAAGTGGCTGACAGAGGTTCCCTCCCCCCGCCATCTATCTTCCCAAATGTAGCCTCGGATTCACTTCTCCCCAGGTCCTACCTTCCAGAAAGTGGTTGCTTTTCTGTTCATAGAATTGCTGCTATTCTTCTCTTTGATCTCCTGTTGAGTTTGTAGGTGTTCAGAATGGTTTGATAACTATCTAGCTGAATTCCTTGGGCCAGATGAAATTTAGGTGGTCTACTCTTCCACCATCTTGCTCCTCCTCCAAAAACCATGATTTTCATCTTGTGAACATACAGATGGAAATGCTCTGGGTTTAACCAGTCCTCATAGAAAGAGCTGCTTATTTGTTTTTTGCCTACTGTTATGACTCTAGTGTTCAAGTGTGCATCACCTAAATCTTGCATTTATTTCTAAAACTTTTAGAAAGGGTTCTGTACCTTGGGTTTTATGAAGATCATAAACACATTATAGAAAATGAATTGAAATGCCATTCATTGTTCTTATGTATTGATTTCAAGCTGCAAGGAAAGATACACAGCAGATCCTGCCCATTTCTCTTTGCCTTCCTCATTGATGAACTTGGAGATAACATTTCACTAGATTAGTTCTGGTCCAAATTAGATTCTCTTCTGCAAGTCTCCTGTTGCTTTTTTCTGAAAAGGTCTTATCTGCCCTGGGATATCTGTAACCTGCTTGTACCTTTATTACAAAGACTTTATTTATGGCAGAACAAAGGATTGAGATATTAATTGATGCAAGTTTTACCTCCTCCTTTCTTGGTTCAGATGGGAAACAAGGGTGTTGTGTTTCTTTGCCCTGGAAACTTGCAGAGCAGTGAGGGGAAGCTTCATGAGGGCAAAAAGCCCAGTGTGTTATAAAATCTAGAGCTCCTCAGAGAAGGTGTTGGGTATTCTGGAGAAGTGTGGTGTGGAGGGAGAACCTTTGAGGGCAAAATGAGAGTAGGGGCATCCCAGGTATTAAGAATGAACGTGGGTGGGTGCCTGGGTGGCTCAGTGGGTTAAGCCGTTGCATCGGGCTCTCTGCACAGCAGGGAGTCTGCTTCCTCCTCTCTCTCTCTGCCTGCCTCTCTGCCTACTTGTGATCTCTCTCTGTCAAATAAATAAATAAAATCTTCAAAAAAAAAAAAAAAGAATGAACGTGGGGTGGGATCTACACCCTGTTCCCAGCAGTGCTCTGGGAGGACCAAGGCTTCAGGAGGGTAAAGGTCATTGCCGCACCAGCAAGATGGGCAGAGACCCTATGCTTTGGAGCAGTCACACTTCAAGAAACCCTGTGGACCCTTTGAACATGTCAGAAGAAGCTGTTGGAAGAAATGAGGACCTGCCCCTAGTTTAGGGTTTTTTTTGTTTTGTTTTGTTTTGTTTTTTGATAATTCTTCCAAGTAGTGGAGGGGGAGGAGACTGGAATAAAAGTCTGAGATGCCATGTATCTCCAGTTCTGAATGACATGGGTTTTGAGATAGACTTATGTGGATGGAAAGAAAATGCTGTTTCTGTCTCTGATGTCACTGGCTCTGAGCCCATCAGACATATATATTTTTAGAGCACCTGTTTCCTTTCAATATTTCTCCAACATGGTGCTGATGGTCATATACATTTCTGAGGTTTGTAGATCTAAAATGAGATTGGACTACCGCATTCCCTTTGCGAGGATAAGTAATGTGGTGGTCAGAAGCTGAATTTTTAAGGACTTCGGTTATTAATGGGATTTGCAATCCCTTTGTGCGGGAAAAGTCACTTCCAGGTTGGAGCTGAGCCGACACAGACCATTTCTGTAGCTTCCTGAGATTTCCTCTATCATGTTGGTAAACCTCATCCCTTCCCTCTGTAGCGGCGCCAGCTCTAATTTTTTCTCTCTGTGTCGGCGCAGGTAATCCATTTTAAGTTGCGCTACTTAAAACGACGCCATTGATTATTCCTTGGTTTATATCATGGTTTCTAAGGCTGTGCAGATATAAAGTCACTGTAAGTTTGGAGCTCTGATAGTTGCTGCTTATGCATTAAATGGGGCAATCAGCGCAGGCTGGTGCAGTAAGGATGGCGCACCGTGAAAATGAGCTTGGATTACAAGCTGAGGCTGAAAAATAAAGGTAGCAGCCCTGACCTCAGCTTTCGGACAGCTCAGTGGAAAAGTTAGAACATAGTCCCCAACACCTGTAACACACAACCTTAATATAAGGCAGGTATTAATAAGGGCTATAATCAACTTGCAGAGCATTATGGGTATTTATAAATGGGAGAGTTCATTCCTGGATGGAATGTGTGTAGAATAGTTCTGAATGATGCAGAGGATATGGGTAGGCAGAAGGCAAAAATTTGGGATGCCCGGGTAGCTCAGTCGGTTAAGACAATGCCTTCGGCTCAGGTCATGGTCCCAGGGTCCTGGGATTGAGTCCCACATCAGGCTCAGCGGAGAGTCTGCTTCTCTCTCTGCCTCTGCCTGTCACTCTCCCTGCTTGTGTGCTCATTCTCTCTCTCTCTTGCTCTCTTTCTCTCTCCCCTCAACAAATAAATAAATAAAATCTTTAAAAAAAGAAAGGAGGCAAAAAATTTATGTTTTATTACTCATGAAGTTTTATTATAAAGCCTATGGATTTGGTTCTTGAGATAACCCATAGGCAATCCAAAACACCATGTTTTCCCATCACATCTTAAGTCTGAGTTTGAGGCAGATTGGAGCAAGGAAAGATTGTGTTCCTTTTCTTTTTAGGAGGGCTTTAATTCCATTTGTTTTTTCCTTTCCAACCTTTTTAACTGAAGACTGAGCTGAGCCAGCGGTTGAGTAGAGATGTTCTCCGTCAGGGATGACTGGGGACAAGGAGAGGTTTAGAGCTCCCTTCTCCTTCAGAGTGCTACTGCACGAGCCCTCACCAGCCTGTTTATGCCTGAGAACCATGTCAGAGCAAACAGGAGGAGAGGGCAGAAGAGAGGGAATGTCTCCAGGTTGCTCAGCTAATATAAATCGCCAAATTCCAAACATGGGAAAGGCCCGAGGCAGAATGCAACAATGAAATGTGGGGAACATGGTGACCAAGGGAAGCATGCTCTCCCCACACGTTTTGGATCATCAGGGAGACAATGGTGAAATGGAGAAGTACCCAGACAGAAAAATGTCCAGATTTAATAGCACCAAATCTGGCCGTTCTATTATCACATAACCATAATAGCTCAATTTATTGAGCACTCACTTGCTGCCAAGCTCTTGACATGCATAATCTTATTTACTGCACAGAACAACCCCATGCAGGCGATACAACTGTTACCCCTCTTTTATAGATGGGGAAATTTAGGCAGAAGGGTTAAGACAATTAGCCAAGGTTATTAGCTAGTAGCTAGGAAAGCACCGAAGTCTGACTCCAGAGCTCCTGAGTGTAATTCTTCTGCCACAGCGACTGTCTGCTTTCAGGAGAGCAGAGCAGGGCATGCACAGGGAATTTCTGTTAGCACTCCCAGCATTTTGGTTGGTAATGGAGACATCACTGAGTTTACTTGCATCGGCAGAGATAATTAAATGAACCATTTTAAACAAAGGCAATGGTTGTATTCATGTTTCACATTTCCTCAGATGTTTTCTCTTTTATCCTCTGCCATCAATAGGGTGGTGGCTAGACAGAGGCATTTTAAAAAAGCACCCATAATGAATTAAAATAGCTTTTTTGATGGAAAAACTATCAATAGCCTATGAAAGAGTAACACTCTGAATAACTCACCCGGACTTGACGGAGGAAAGCAGCCTGGTGTATTTTGCTGGTTTCCTTTCTGTAAAATAAATAAGCCAGTAAACTCCACCACTGAAGATTATGTTGAGTTACAGGGTTGTAATATTTATTCACCAATCAGGAAACATGAGCTTGCATCCCTAAACAGGCCTTTGCTTCTCAGACACATATTTGTGTAATTCTTCAGCTTCCTGTGGGAGGAATGATGTTGAACCTCTATCCTATTTACAAGTTCACAGCCAATTCTAGGCTCCAATTCTAATTTTAGAAAAAGAGAACATTTCTAAGAGAACCTTCAGGTTTACATCTCCACCAAAGGGATGGTGCAAATACATTGGAATTAATAGGAATTTTAATTAAATATGTCCCCTCCTGGAGTTGTCATTCACTATTCTCTAGGACTCGAGTGCAAGGGGTTTCTTGAGGGAATACACAATCTTAAAGAAAATTCACTTATATTTTGGTAAAGGTAACACATGCACATAATACAAAATGTAAAGGGTGTTAGTAATTTATACTGAAAAGTGAGGTCCCTGCAACCGTCTCCCCTAGCCACAGCAATTACTGTTTCCTTGTCTTGTGTCACATGATGTCTTGATTCAGATAGTTTGAGAGTATTTTGACTGCCCTGTAAAACAATCAAACTTTCACCTTAAAAGATGTTATCATGTAACACACATGCAGGGGGGCATCCCTGCTCTCCTTCACCCCTCCCCTCAGCTGCTCTGATGCTCACCCCGTTAAGGATAAGGGAGAAGGCAGGAGTTAGGGCTTTGATGAAGTCTGGGGACGGGCAGGAATGGTGGGCAGTCAAAGCTAGGTAGGATGACAGGTGGTGTACAAATCAGAGTTGTGGGCTGTGCAGACTCATTTTTTCAATCCAATTTCACAACTCAAATTGGCTGCTTCATGAGGTCGTGTTTTATGTGATGCAAAGCCTTAGTGACAGCCCTCAGAGGAGCTTAGAATCTGATTAGGTCATTTGGTTGTCTAAGGTAATATAACAGGAGTTCGTGACTAAGCCCTAATGGCGAGTAAGCACTGAAAGCATTATTACGTGTTCCAGCCTTCCTCCCTGGCAGGACTGAGCAGCAACCCCACTTGAAACAGTGTGAACAGGGGGAAGGTAGGAGGCTGTTGTAGAACATGCTTCCAGACTTCTCCGAAGCTCTTCCATGCCCACAGGCTATGAGTATCTTTGTAACACCTGTTCTCACACCCCCATTCTACCCCACCTCCAAAAGGTTTACCATGGTTTCTAGTTCTGATCGATTCATTATAACACAGTTTAGTGGATATATGGAAATAAAGGGATGTATATATTATTATTATTATTGTATCTCTCCGTATACATGGAGAGACAGTTGCATTTTCCAGGAGGATGAAAGAAGATGGAAATAAACACAGAGGAATAACATGACCAAGGCATGGAGGAGGAACAGAGCAGCATGGTCAGGTGTGGGTGAGAAGCATGGAGTGACCCGCGCTCAAGAGGAGGTTTGAGCCTGGATGATGCTTGGCTCTGTATGAAATAGGGATGAGTGCTGGGCTATTTGAGTCAGTACAGGGTATGGTCAGAGTCCAGAGTAACATCTTTGGTCACAGCGTAGAGAGGGTAGCTTAGAGAGAGGAGTCAGAGTTGCTTGTTTCCATCATGTCTACTGGCTAGCAGTCCTAAATGTCATTGCCAAGAATCCAAGAATATACTTTAAAGAAAATCCTTCATCATCTCTCACCAGAGGCATAAGGAATTTTGATGCCAGTTTTCTTCCTATATTTTGGTCTTCCTAAAAAACTTATCTAGCCATCTGGCTGACTCTTTGGACACTACCTGGTTGCATTACCATCTGCCTGGGGGTGGAACTCAAACACTTTGGGATTCTGCTTCATGTCTCAGTCGTTTATGTTTTTTAGATCCCTCAGGGAAGGAGTTGGCTAATTTCTCCGATTGGACAGGTCAGTTTACAGGTAAATTTGTCATATTCCCAAAGGATAGGAACATTCTTGTGCAATAATGTAGGCACAACAGCATTGAGAAGGGCTAAGATGAGGTTTCCAGTATTGGAAACTTGTGGCCTGCCTAACTCATGCCTTCAGAGCTGGGCTGGTATGACTCAGCCCCACTCAGTAAGGCATGTGAGGAGGGCGGACAATGGGAGCATGTTTGAATGTTTCTTTTATGACGAATATAGGTAGGTAAACAGAGTGGTAAGGAAAAATGCTACAAGGATATATTGAAGATATTTCTTTTAAGGAATTGGCTCATGGATTATGGAGGCAGGCAAGCCCTGAATCTTTAGAGACGGCCATCAGTCTGGAAGCCTGAAGAACAGTGGGTATTTCAGTTCAGGATCTCTTGCTGGTGGAATTCCCTCTTGGGAGGGAGCTAGGGGTGATGGGATGTCCATCTTTTGCTGTATTTAGGCCTTCAACTGATTGAAGGAGGCTCAGCCTCTTGATGGAGGGCAATGTGCTTCATTCAAAATCTGCACATTTAAATGGTACTCTTACCCCCAAATACCCTCACAGAAACATTCAGAATAACATTTGTCCCAATATCTGGGCAATGTGGCCCATCCAAATTGACACACAAAACTGACTCTCACAGACACTCAGGCACACAGGGCTGAAGATACTATAAAGAAGGAGACAGAGATGGGAGTGATGTGTTTATAAGCCAAGAAACACCAAGGACGGCTGGCAACTATGTAAGGCTAGGACAGATGTCTAGGCTGGTTTCTCCTACAGAGCTTCCGGAAGGAATCCATTCTGCATATACCTTGATTTTGTTTTTGTTATTGTTTTAATAACCTGATTTTGGACTTCTGTCCTCCTGAGCTGCGAAAGGAAACATTTATGATGTTTTTAGCCCTGTTGTTTATGGTCGTTTGTTATAGTGGCCCAAGAAAACTAATACGTAGTTAAACTCAACAGTGTCCCAGCCACATATCCCAGTAGAAGTTAGGGTCTGTTGTCCCATTCTGGGACTCGGTTAGGATGTTCATGGTGCCAGGCACATTGGCAGAGCTCTGGGGAGGACTGTGGAAAGAAAAGAAAGGCTTAGATACAGGGCTCCCAGGGGACACTACCTACGAAGACCAAGAGCAAACACACTGCATGGAAGTGGAACAGATATGATAGGGAAACGGGTTAATTTCCTTATATAGGAAAAGCTGCTATAAAAAAATCAGGAAAGAAAAGACAAATGTCTTTTAAAAAAGTGAAGAAAATTGAGGAACAATCAATACAGAAAGGAAAAAGCTGATGAATCACCCCTGGGATGACCTGGGCTCATTGTGCCTCTTCTCTCCTCTTAAATTTGTACTCAAAATGTGTTAAGTGTATCCTGAAGATGCACATCCAGGACCCAGCTTGTGAGGACCAGAGAGAAGGCTTGGAGTGGGCCACATGAAGTAAAGATGGGCACCACGCCTCTTGCTCGTTACCCATCAGCAAGCGAGGTGCTGCTACTTGGAGAGGGTTTCCTCAAACCTGGAACAAAGGGTGATGGGGACTATGAAAGCATGATCAGTTGATTATAATCAAGAAATAGCCATTTACTGAAGACCCACTTTGTCTCCAGCACTACCCTGTGCACCAGAAAATGAGAACACCATGCTCTTTGTCCTCCCCCCACTGCCCCACACACAAGAGAAAAGACAGGGATGAGGAATGGCAGAACAAAAATTCAAGAGGATAAATCTTTTGGACTAGATTGTAGTAGTGGTTTCCAGTTCTGGATGCATATTAGAATCCTTAGACAGCTTTCTACAAAATGTGGATGCCTACTAGAATGTTCATAGTACGACCACTACTTATAAGTGCTCCAAGCTGGAAAGTCTCCAAAAGCACATCAACAGGAGTTTGGATAAATAATTATGGATTATTCACGTAATGGAGTACCATTCAGCAATGAGATGCAAAGAATGACAGCTACACACATCAACGTGGATACATCTCTTTTGTATAATGTAGAATGAAAGAAACCAGATTAAAAAAGAAATCACACCTCCATATGCCTTCGTAATGTAAGATATTCACCTCATAGGGACCTTGGTACAGAAGCTCTCTGCACCATGTACAGATTTTCTGTAAAAGTAAACTCTTCTAAAATTTAAAAATTAATTTAAATATAAAATATCATACTGTATGGCTCTGTTTATGTCAATACAAAGACAGACAAAATTTGTCTTATGCTGTTAGAAGTCAGGAAAATGTTTACCCTGGGGGGAGTGGTTTCTGGAAGGGCACATGAGGGGACAGTAGGGAATTGGTAACATTCTGTGTCTTGATCTGTGTGCTGATTACATGGGCACATTTCAGTGTGAGAATTGACTAAAATGAACACTCTAATGCACTTTCTGTAAGTAATATTTTATTTCAATCAAAAGTTAAAAGCTGTTCTGATGTCTAATCCTACCTAGACTAACTAAATCAGGTTTCTTGGAGGAGGGCCTGGGCATTAGTAATTTTAAAAGCTCCCTAGATTATACTAATATCCACCCAGGATGGAGAGAGCAACTGTTATTTGTCCCATAGGCAGTGAGAGAAGCCCACAATCGGTGCAGACTCAAGCTGTGAATTCAGGCTTCCCAGAGAGGGCAGGCTACGCATGGGTCCTCAAAGGCTAGGAGGGATGGATGAGGGCCGTGGAGTCACACAATGAATGAGTGTTTTGAGCCTGGGAAACATTCAATTTCCAATTCTCATTTTCCTGTTTTTCTGGTGATAGCTACATTTTCACTTAGAAACTTGATTCCTTAGAAAATTGATCTTAAATGCTCTTAGATTCAAGAGCTTGCAAACAGGGGCTCGCCAGAATTCATGCAAATAAAATTAAAAAGTGGTTAGTCTTCTGTCCCCCAAATGCTATATTTTATCTAACGTGTCCCCTTTTTTGTGTCTCTGCTCAAGCCCCAGTAAGCCCTCCAGAAAGCATGCTTGAAAGAAACAACTAGAAAAACAAGCCGCAGCATCTAGGCTGGATCAACAGGAGCAGTCCCTCTAGTATCAGTGATCAACTGCTAAGACATAGCACAAACGTTTCAGTGGACAAAACCACGTAAGGGAAACTACGTCGGGTCAAATTCTGATGGATCCTGGCTTACAGGGTAACTGCTGTCTGAATGCCTATCATTGCTTAGGATTAGCAGTGGTTCAGACAGGCCAGCTGACTCACTGATAGGTTTCTTAGAAGGAGGGAAGAGCTATAGAACATCCACAAGAGCATCTGTGAACCGAGAGCTGACATTTTCATTCTGCTAGCCTTTCCTTCCTTGGGCTCATTCTAGGTAAAAATGGTTAGAACAGCCAGCTTTTACTGAGTGCTCACATCACACCAAGGACACAGTCATGCCATTTCCATTAATGATCTAACTGAATCCTCACTTCAGTCTTATGAGTCCACACTTGACAGATGAGAAACCTAATGCCCGGGACTCACAATTCATCCAAGTTCCCACCACCTTGCAGAAACTTGGCCAGTGACATCAATGCTGTTGACTTCTAGACTATGTTCTCAACCTTCGTGTGACAGTGGACACTGCTTCCAGTCATCCTGAGAAAAGTTGGGATGATAGAATCCTGTGACAACATCCCTCAAAGCTGCTCTTCTCCTTCCTCCCCACGCTAAGCTCAGCTTGTCACCTCCTCTTTTCTTCTCCCTCTTTCTTTTTCATCTCCAGATATATTTATTCTGGAGAGTTGCGTCTCCTTCTTCCATTTCTCATCTCTAGTAGAAGTGCAGATGGTGAATTAAATCATGCTAAGTAAGACACTTGAGATTTGCTGAGTGATTTCTCTCGAGAGTGATGACCCTTGACAAGAAACCCCCCTGGGAGGACAGCGCTTACCACCACGAGTGCTTATGAGGGTGATGTAAGCCAGTCCAGGGGTCAGCAAACTACAGCCAGCTGACCAAATCCTGTGTTAGTAAATAAAATTATGTGGGAACACAGCTGCGCCCTTATGTGCATTGACCATCTATGGCTGCTTTGATGCTGCAAGGGCAGCCTAAAGCTTGCACTACCTGGGGCTTATGGAGAACTTTTGCCCATAAGCGATGCAGGGGCTCTGTGCAGAGCTGGTGTGTAGGCACTCGATAAATGCCAATTTCCTTTCCTGCAGGTTCCAGGTGACTTCTGGCAGGAGGAATATTCTGCAGCCACAGCACAGGGCTACTGGCTGCCCCTGCCCCTTCAGGGCAGGCAGCGGGGGCTGCAGTCCTTGCTGGGTATTCGCTTACACTGTGGCAGGTGAAAAAATGACAGGCATCCTCGCAGAAACCAAGAAATGTGTTGTTCATTTGGCATAGAGGGTTTTCTGGTGTGCAGGCAGCAGGGACTGGGAGTGTGCGGTGAGCAGGACCACACGGACAGTTGCCCCAGTGCCACAGACACAGGACAGTGATGGGTCCTGACAACTGTCTCCTGCACTGGCTTAGAGAAGGGACTTAACTTCTCCTTCAACGTACGTTTAAAACATCAAAAGCTGAAACTAGTCTTGAAATAGTTGACGTTACCTTGAAGTTAACTGCAGCATCTGCTTCTTTGTTGTACTTTTGTTAAGGACCTTTTTCCATCATGCAATCCTGCTTCCCACTGGTTAACTGCAGGAGTGGCTGGGGGTTGTTGAGGGCAAAAACTGAATGGCTGCGATGCAGCCGTTGCAAGAAGTCACTAAATCCAACCCCTCAATTGCACCAGTGATTTTACTTTTTCCAAAATGGGGGAAGCGGGCACCTGAATTTTGTGGACCATTCTCTTCAAGAACTGTTATCTCCTTTCCGAGGGACATACAGGGATCTACTCTTTCCTCCTGGATGACTTAGAAGGGCTTAAACCTTCTTAATAGGACACGTGTCACTTGAGGTCCCACATTACATCTCTAAACACCTTCATTAAGATCTAGTTTCTCTGAGGTTGGTACAGTGGTGGAGATTGGAATTAGTAAGAAAGTAGCCCCGCTCGGGCGCCTGGGTGGCACAGTCTGTTAAGCATCCAACTATTGATTTTGTCTTAGGCCATGATCTCAGGGTTGTGAGATGGAGCCCCATGTTGGGCTCCATGCTGGGTGTGGAACCTGCTTAAGATTCTCTCTCTCTTTCTCCCTCTACCCCTTCCACCTTGCTTGCACATGCTCTCTCTTTCTCTTTCTTCCCCTCTCTTATGGGAAAAAAAGAGAGAGAGAGAGAGAGAGAGAGAGAGAGTGAAGGTAACCCCATTGTCCTAGCCTGGCTTGCCTAGAGGCCAAGGCTTACTGGAACAACTTAGTTCCAAGGAGCAGGAATGAGGGCTGAGGAAAGGGAGGCAGGAGGGAGGAGGGGCAAGTGAAGATGGGCTGTGGAACTAGCCTCCTGTGAGTGCGACAGGTTCCTCCATCTCATGAGACCATTTTCTAAGAAGATGTATAAACTGGGTCTCAGGAAGTCAACCCTGAGGGAATCCAGGAGGAAGAATTAATCTGCCAGCCCTTGTCTTCCCACCATCTCTTAAAAGCTTTGTCCACAGGTTCTTAGTTCCCCTCTGCATCCTGGCTGTGTGTGTAGGTGCCAAGTGGAGTCCTGAGACATGCCAGGGCTGCCAGTCAGAGATGTGGCCCCTTTGTGGCCTGGTGTCCTTCAGCATCCCCAATTTTGCAGCTCTCTGCTTGGGGCTCTCTGGTTGTAGGAGCATGTCTGGTCCACCTACCCAGGAGTTCACATTCCTGGGAGCTGAGAGTTGGTGCTCACTACTCTGGAGTCTTCCTCCTCGGGTGTGGCCACTGT
Source organism: Mustela nigripes (assembly GCF_022355385.1). Lineage (NCBI taxonomy): Eukaryota > Metazoa > Chordata > Mammalia > Carnivora > Mustelidae > Mustela > Mustela nigripes. Next base: position 66,245,589 of record NC_081569.1, on the reverse strand, counting down.
AAAGCAGGTGCTGGGCATCCTCCCCGAGGCTTCCAGGGGCACCGAAGCCCAGGTACCCACCCAGGTACAGCACCTCCCACAGACACTGGCTTTCCTTCCATCCCTTATCAGTGTCCTAGGAGCCACTCTACATTTTCATCTCAGATCCCGCTTCTAGGAGAACTTACCTGAAGCCAGGAGACAGGTCCTCGGGGAGGTGAAGGGTGCGTGGCACAGGCATGCGGTGGAGGTGGCCGTCCCTGTGCAGCCGCTTCAGCTGCAATGACATCAGAAGTGGGGGGAGGTTGAGAGGACCCGAGGTGACACATACAGGTGTCTGATGGTGTCCGCTGTATCTGGCAAGAAGGGGGACAGTTCACTGATTTTAAACTGTCCCCAAATAAGTATTTACCCAGTGCAGAGGCTATGCTGAGTGTTACGTGGGAATCGATGCAGTTAAGTCTCACCATTGTGACTCAGGCACTATTCATGTGGCCCACATTTTACAAATGAAGAAACAGAAGCACATAAGGATGAAATAAGCTGCCTCAAGTAATAGAATAACAAAAGGCCAGAGGCAGGACCTGGACTCAAGGCAATCTGTGTCCAGATTCTGCATCTGTTAAGTTAATGGTTGAAGATGACGCGGCTTAATCATTGCTGTTTGCAGATTTACCATGACCTGATTTAATTTTAGGGGACAGATCCATTCAGCCCCCCCTTGCCGTTTCATTGACCTCCTCCAGACCCAGCTTCTTAGTTGAGTGTGTGTATGTGTGAGCACTGCGTGTTGGGAGCCTGGGAGCTGGGGGGTGAAAACACGGTGACCCTCTTTCCCTGCAGTATTGTCCCCTCAAAGAAATAACTTCCCACCCTGTGTCATCAAAGCAGAATCTGGATCTGAGTCTCTCATCTGGGTTTGGATCTTTTTCCAGGACCAGAGGCTGTTTCTAAATTGGACTCTAACTTACTGGCCATCAAATAGCACAAAGCAAACAACTTTTTGATGAGTTAAGTGTAAATGAGTCAGAGGCAGAGAGATTAAATTCTCCCTCAAATACACATGGGTTACAAAAAATTATAGTCTCTAGAGAGCCTGGCTCCTTGAGGACAGAGCTTTTGCCAAGTCAGCACTCTGGAGAAAGAGGTTGTGACTCTGCCAAACCCCAAGCGCCACTGGCTTCCTTGCCTTAGCTTCTTGCTGAACCCAGGAGGAATCTGTCTTCCTAAATCCTCGCTGTCCGTCAGAGCTGAGAGCCCATTTCTGTGCAAATGATTCGTTGTTATAATTTGTGCCACCTCCTCACAGACTCAGGGACTTTTCATTTTTTATATCAGTTCCTCTGTCGTATTTCAACAAGTCTTTTTTTCCTCCCCTGTCTCCCTCCTGCCCTTCCACCGTCTCTGCCAACAGATTCAAAACAGGAGTCCGCAACAGGGCTCTCTTTGTCTAGCCCTGAATCTCACTCTCTCTGCCTCTGGCAGTCTCTTTCTGACAGGTGCAGAGCAAGCAGGAGGAATGACAGCATCATGCAAAATGCAAGCAAATATAGTAGTGTGCCTCATCATTTCTCCTGCTGGTGTCCCTTCGGGTTACAGCGAAGTCACCTTTGGGGACGACTTTGTTCTTTTACTTAAACAAAGAAGTCACTGTGGATATCATTCACCACCCCCGATTCTACTGTTAAGAGTGCAACAATGAGAAAAGGGTTAGAATGATTTTGAGTATCTTAGATACTTCCCATTTCAGGGTTTGGGGTAAAAATGTGTCCCTCAGTGCGGGTGGCTATATGGATACGAGGGCAGGAGGACCACTGAGGTGTCCCTGAATATTGGTGGCAGAGGGCCAGTTTGCTCAATTGCAGGCAATTCTACTTCTGAGGTGGGTGACATAAACAACCCAGAGCCAGGAAAACAAATCTCTTCTCTTTGCATTTTAATACCAATAAATATGGCTCCGAAAATTGAGCCAGCGGCACTTGCCAATTCCTTTGTGTTTGGAGTGGATTTTAATGAGCACCCAGAGGGTAGTTGTCTCTCCCAAGCTTTTTGCAGAGTGTCCAGATGACGTCTCAGGAGAACTCCACCTGTAGAACCTATGACATCCACACCTGTGACATCCCGGAGGGCTGGTCCACTCAGACACTTTCTGCCTGTGGCTCCTGGAAGGTAGTTGGATCTGAATCTAGAACGAATTCCAGGGAACACGCACATCGACTCGTCAAACGTTCTGCTGGGCTGGTGACATATGTTGGCGCAGGATCGTGCCCGGTGAACAGGCTGTGTGCGGCTCATGGAAGGATGCTGGAGTGTAGCCTGCTTGACACCGAGCCGTACATGCGCGAGCCGTGGTGAAGTTGAACGGCAGATGGGAGACTCCACCAAACCTTTTATTGGCCATATGTCACTTTTGACTGTTGGCCAACAAACTAAAATTTCAGCTAATATATAATGATTTAAACAGCAAAAAGAGCAGCTGCACTTTGATTTTTGATTTCTTTCCTCCCAGCTTTCCCAGCCCTCTGGAGTTTGTTGAGCTCTTTTCTTAAACCCTAACTCTCTCTGAATCTCCGCCAGGTGGCTTCATCTTCAGAACTACACTGCTGGTTACATCCAGCTTAGCTGGTTACTCTCCCTATATTTTCTTCCCTCGAGGGCTGAGTTTTCTAACTTCTTTGTGGTTATAATGATTTTTTAATTTGTTAAGAAAATAGTACAAAGCACAGAGTTGAGTATTTTTATACTTTTGCTGGCTTAGCTGTTTCTCTCTCTCTCTCTCTCTCTCTCTCTCTTTTTTCCTGAATCCCTCTTGGGTTAGCCCCTTTTGGGGCACCTGGGTTGGCCTTTGAAAGAGCTAGTCCTTGGAGTAGACTGTGGGAGGGCAGCTTGCTCTGATTTATGAGGACATGACCTGAGATGGAGCTCCTCTGGAAAAATTCAGCTCTTTTACTGTCAGAATCATCTAGAAGGAAATGATTGATGTCAGGAATAAGGAAAGCAGGCCGCCTCTTGGCTCTTTAGTCTCTGCTGGCTCTTCTATCCCACACACTTGAAGTGCCAAGTTTCTACTCCCGGTGGCCTTGGACATGCTAGCCGGTTTAGTGCTTGAAGTCTCATGGAAGAAGAGGCTTCTTGTTAAACATTGAGGGCTGTACAGTTGTTTCTGGGGTCAGTGTGCTGGAAGAGGGAAAGGAGTGGGAGAACAATATGAATTTAAACTTGCACGCTTGCCAACCACTAACCCAATAACTCAATTTAGGAATACATGATTGCTGAAGTCATACCATCATAAAAGGGCTCTATAGTTGTCAATCTACGAAAACTCCAACTCAGGTTTCTATGTATTAATTCCTGCAAAAGTCAGCCACCTCCCTAATGATACTCAAAAGATTTCGAACGGCATTGTGAATAAAAATTATAGCAGAGTACATCAAACTCAATGATTTCTCTAACATCTGGAGAAAAGCACATCAAATGGGGAATAAAATGCACATTTATCATGCGTGTTTGGGTTTGTTTTCTGTTTTTACAAAGAGAGGAAGTAAGAAACATTTTTCCTGTAGGGATTTTTAGTTATCTTTTCCTGTGCTAAACTGGACACCTCACAGAAGAATTACGGTTTCTGTATTTATAGGGTTGATTCTCTTTGTAGGTCTGATTAAGGTTTTGTCCTGTAGCAACTTTGCTTTGGGGAATTTATCCAGAGATAGAACTGCTGTGTGAAGCAACATGTGTACACAGTTAACTGGTTCAGCATTATTTATGAAAGCAGGAGATTGGAAACAACCCAAGTATTCATCAGCGGAGAACAAACTGCGTTATAATATATCCACACACTGAGTGCAACCTCAAAAAGAGAAGACGGTCTCTATATCCAGAGACAGAAAAAGCTCCAGGACACTTGTTAGTAAAATTCGGGCATAGAACACCATGTGCAGGGCACTACATTTTGATCCATGTAATAGGCATATACACACAAAGAAAGTTTAGAAGGATACATAAAAAGGTAAGCTTATAGGAGAGCAAGAACAGAGACCACAGGACAGAATAAGCCATTTGCTTCTTTTTTAAAAAATTGAATGTATTTGATATATGACGTTGTATACATTTAAGGTGTTACTTTGATATAATTATATATTGTGATCTGATTGCCACTGTATTGTTATCACATTACATAATTATAGTACAATATTGCCTATATTTATTTTTCTGTGCATTATATCACTATGGATTATTTATTATTCATTGCAAGTTTGTAACCTTAAATAACATCACTTTATCCTCCCATTTACTAACCCCAGTAAACTAGAGGGAAAGAGGGAGCTAGTATTTCTGAGTGCCTGCTATCATTGTACGAGTATCTCTTTTAATCATTACAGAGGCCCTATGGAAGAGGTGCTATTATTATCTCCATTTCACAGATGAGGGAATTGAAGCTTGGCGAGCTTAGCTGACTTGCTTCAAGCCTTGTAACTCCTCAGTTATGAGGTTAAGACATGAACGTTAGATGGCTAGTCTCTAAGGCTCGCGTATGAGGATGCTGTGTGAAGGACAAATAGAGCAGTGTCTTCATTCACCATTGTCGCCTGGCTCTCCACTGTACTGTTTCTTCCACAACTCCGGCTGCTCGTTTCCTAACTCTTCTATTGGCTCTTCTTCCTTCCCTTCACACGAGATTGTCTCCAAAGCCCTGCCCTTGTCCTCCTGTCTCTAGCTAACTCCCTTCCTCCAAAAGAGCTTTGATCTTCCCCGTGGGGGTTTCCTTTCCAAGTCTGTGTCTATACCTTCAGACATTTATTTCCATTTGCTTGATGGACATTGTCACCCAGACATCTAGCTGGAACCTAAGCACCAGTATTTCCCGAGTCAAATATATTATCTTTATGCTTATAATCTGGTTCTTCTCCTTGCATTCTTTTTCTAATAACACTACCTCCCTAACTCCACATTCCTTAGGCTCAAGACCTTAGAGAAGACTTTGATTTTTGTTTTCTCCCTTGCTGCTAGTTTCCTGTAAGTAAAAAAAAATTGCAGTTTTGACTTTGACTAAATTCTTGTAGCTTTTTTATGCATTATATCTTGCCTGGGGAGTTCTCTCTTCACTGACCACCTCACCTCCAGCTTTGTTCCTCTGCTGAGTATTTAAGTATCAGACAAATAATCTTCACAGAGTGGTGCTCTTAAGATCTATGTGAGGAAAAGTTTAAAATGTTAATGAAGAACTCACAGAAAAAGTCTTCATAAATGGAAAGGCCAGGAGCACAAATTATTATAAAGTTGCCAATTCTCCCTAAATTAATCTATAAATTTAGTAAGGCTTCAATAAAAATATCAAAAGGGCTTTTTTTTTGTTGTATTTTTCTGTAACCAGATGAGCTGATCTGAGAGCTTTTATAGAAAAATAGTATGATAAAATATTGCAGGAAAATTCTGAAAGGGATAACTAAAAATGGGGGATGAATCCTAAAATATATTAAAATTATTAAAATGTGACAATACTTAACATAGCTTAACTATACATAATAAATGAGAGCAATTAATAGAATAGAATCAGAAATCAATCCAAATACTTTTATGAAAAGTTAGTGCTTGAAAAATGTTGCATATCTAAATTGGTGGGGAAAGATTTACAATTTAACAAATGGTGTTGGGACAATTGGGCAGCCATCTAGAAAATAATAAAGTTGTATTCTCCTAACTCTTTAATCCAAAATATGTGCCAGATGGACTATCAACATGAAAATTAAACTATCAAGGTTCTAGGAAAAAAAACCGAAAATATTTTTCTAATGATCTTGGAGTGGAAAAGAACTTTCTAAGCATGATAAAATTCAGGATACATAAAAGAAAAAATGGATACATTTGGCTCTAAAAATCAAGTTTCTGTATGGTAAGAAACACCATAAATAAAGTCAAAAGACAAATCATAATCAAGGAAAAATATTTGTAACAAACATGTCAGACTAAAAGCAAAATATGTTAAAATATAAAGAACTTATAAAAACGAATAAGAAAAAGATCAACAATCTTACTAGAAAAACTGGCAAAGGTATGCACAAATAACTCACAAAAAGAGATACAAATGGTACTAAGATAGTTGAGCCTAGGTCCCTCCACAATAAGTAAATGTAAACCAAAACTGCATTTTTTAGCTAATATCCAAGGTTCCTTAAAATGTATTTTTGACAAGGATATAGAAAAACAGACATTTGTACATTTTTAAGGTATGTAAATTGATACAACCTCTAAAGAGAGCAATTTCAGAATATTTATCAACACTTAAAGTGTACATACCCTTCCAATCATCAGTTCCATGTTTAAAATTGTCTCTTACAATTCTGCTTCAGCTTGTGCCTGAAGAAATGTATAAGGATATTAACTAGAGCATTAAGTACAATAGCATATTTTACTATCTCAGAAAAAAAAAAAATGAGGAAATAGTAAAGCACGGAACCTGCCATGATTAGCCTCTACTCAAGCCCCCTGATTGCTTCCCATCAGGTAGGGAAAGTTTTGTGATCTGGCCCCAGCCTGCCTTTTCTGTCTTGCATCTTGCCTCTCTCTACACTTATACTCGGTCAAAGGAGTGCATTGCTGCCTTGCACATCTCTGTCTTCATACCTCTCTTTGTCCTGAGCCTCCTGCTGACATGCCCTCTTCCCCACCCCGCCCCTCTTCTTCTTCTATGAGAGTCCTAACTCTCCTTCATAACTGGATTCACGTGCTACCTCTTCTGAAGACATCTGTGAACCCTTGACAAGTCCCCATCCCTACTTGAAAATCTCTACTGGGGCTTATATGCACACAATGGATCTTGGAACCCTACATCAAAAACTAATGACGTCCTGTATGGTACAAAAACTAATGATGTACTGTATGTACTAACATAACATGATAAAAAAAGTAAGTAAGATAAAATTGGTCATGGTGATGGTGCACCACTCTGTGAATATACTAAAAACCATTGAATTGTACACTTTTAATTGAAAGCAAAAACAAAAACAAAAGAAAATCTCTACCTGCTCTGACTTTTGCTACAGCATTCTAAGTTTGTCTCTGGAATGACAGTGATATTTTGATGTCCAATCTTTGATGTAACTGCTTTAACCTGGGGACACTTTGATACAACCTACAGAAGACAGTATTAACTTATATTTCCCCCAAGAATGAAAATATCTTCATTGTTTGTTTCTGATTATCTAAGTAATATGCACATACTTAAAAAAGTGGAAAATCTGAAGGCTCACTCCCATATGCGTGTGTGTGCATATGTGTGCGTATGTGTGCGTGTGTATATGTGTGTGTGTGATACAATAGAGGAAAAATAAATCTTTTGAAGCAGATCCCTGGGTCAAAGAATACATGTATTTAAAATTTTGACATATGCTGCCAAACTGATCTTTAGAAACATTTGTAATTCATTCAAGAGTAGTCATTGGGATCCGAATGTGTGCCAGGTACTGGGTGCTGGGTATTTGGGATACAATAGCAAGTAATAGCAGGTGAGGAGTCTGGTGTAAGTATCACTAAGGAGAAACACAGAGTCCTGGTAGGAAGGACAGTTGAGAGAATTTTGGAAAAGGAGGAGTTCAAGGATGGCTTAGTGGAGAAAGAGACATTTTAATTAATTAATTAATTAATTTTTAAATTTTCATAATTATTTTTAAAAGATTTTATTTATTTATTTATTTAGATTTATTTACTTGACAGACAGAAATCACAAGTAGGCAGAGAGGCAGGCAGAGAGAGAGTAGGGAAGCAGGCTCCCCGCTGAGCAGAGAACCCAATGTGGGGCTCAATCCCAGGACCCTGAGATCATGACCTGAGCTGAAGGCAGAGGTTTAATGACAGACCCACCAAGGCACCCCTCCTTTGTTCATTTTCTTATTGGGATACTTGCCTTTCTTCTATTTCAGGATCCAGTCCAGGATCCCACATTGCATTTAGTTTTCATTTCTCCATTGTCTTCTTAGGTCAATGAAAATTTCTCAAGTGCATACACCTTTATTAATGAGTTGAATAAACCATTGTGATATTGACACAGGGCAGAGCATGGTAAGAATCCAAGTGTGAAATTAAGGTAAACTTAAACCAATTAAAAAAAAAAAAGCAAATGACAATGTGTGATACATGTTGCAAATATTTATCCAGTTTTTTTTTTTTTTTTTAAACTTGGGTGTTTGTGTATGTCTGTTGATGCTGAATGCCACTGTCGCGTCACCATCTTTTCCTTTATTATTGCTGGCTTCGGTATAGTGCTTAGAAATCCCTCCAACCCAACAGATAGAACTATTTATGTGAGTTGTCTTATATTACTTTTACAACCATACGTTTTCAGGTTATGTCAAGTAAGAGGCAAAACTTTCCCCTGTTGCTTATTCTTGTCCGCCCTCTGCTTCACCAGATGGGGCGATAAAAATCACTGCTGAGGTGGTGCTTAGGATATAAAATCAGCAAAGTCAAAATGACTTTGACTCCCAATTGCTTTGACTTTGCACTGAACCTGTGTCCTTGGTATTCTTTAATTGTCTTATCAGTTGTACCAGATCATGAGTTCCTTGAGGGCAGGAACCACATCTGTCTCCTTCTGCGCGATACCCATGTAGCTGGGTCCTCCTTTGATATCTCTGCCAACGTAGCATTTCAGTGCATGTATTCCATGAAGAAAACTCAAACTCTAAACATTGATGAAAATGTAGATTTTCTTGAAAGTTTTGTGAGGTTTTTCTTGGAAGGGAGAATCCCTTCAAGAGAATCAAGAGAATTTCTTGGAAAGGAGAATCCCCCCAATCCCACAGCATGACAATCAAATGTCGGTATCAGGAAGTACGCTTGTCCACTTCCTCTTCCCCTCTCCTCGGCAGCCACTCTCCAGTGAGAGTAAAAATCTAATCAGTAAAATAAAACCCCCCATGTCAGCCTAATGAGGGTCCCATGTGTTTTTTTTAAACTTCCTTTAAGGGTTTCTGTTTATCTTATGAAAGTTGTCTCCGTTGGTGTTTTTATCAGAGAACTTTGTGCATGACAGACAGACAATATGTGCTTGGGGAAACCAATGAGGTAGGCAACAATGCCGTTCTGATGCTGGATTGAGGCAGAGACTTAATCGGTATCTAGGAGGTAAAAAAGGCTTTCCTTTTTTCATTCCTTCTTGTCTCCATTTCATGGAGAGAATTAGGACTCTTTTGGAAACCCACCATACTTTTATGGGCTATCAGATTAAGTTAATTGTAATAAGGATCTATCTTAAATTTTCACCAAAGGGCTTAGTTCCTAAAGAAGCATTTTCTTAAATGGTCCCTTAGCACAGACAACAGGACAGTGTTATTGCAAAGTGAGCAGATGGTCTGGGTGTATGGATATCATCTGTCTGTCTTGGGTGGCCAGCCAGATGCAAATCCATTTGGGATAAAGCCTTCAGGCTAGAAGCCAATGGCCCCCAAGTTTTATTGCTTCCCTAAGGAGTACGAAGAAAAGAGCTGAGACACCGTGCACCTCTGGTCAAAGGATGGAAACATTCTTGGTTCTGAGGGGCAAGACAACTGCACACATGTAAGCAAGCCAGATTACAGGGGGTTGGAGGGTAGCTGCTTGGTGCCTCATCTCGGCCTGGGTTAGGAGCAGAAACATAGGATGTTTAAGTATCACCTGAGCACTGGGTCACAAGATGGTTTCAAGTTCTCAGAAGACGCATGCACTGGCACCAAAATTCTGGCTTAATGGCAACTGCAGTCATTTTTCTTCTTTTCCTCCCTTCTTTCACTTTCTGATGGCCTCGTCCTGCTTCCTGGGCCTCGTCCCCCTTCATTTACCTATAACAAGTTTGCCTTCTGTCAACTTCACTCTTGTTGGTGATACGACATCATTTTCTGTTCACTCTAGTTTCCTCATCTGAAGACATAGAAGGAAAATCATGAGAGATCACGTGGAGAGAGTGGCCAGTGCAGTCCTGGGCACCCTGCAGGTGTTCCTGTGGCCCATTTTAAGAGACCCTAAGGCTGATTGCAGCTCTCAAGACACCCAACGCTTCCTCAGTTCCCAGGCCATTGGCAAGGGTGTTCCTTGAGCAGAGCAGCGGGGATGGTGGGAGCCTTGTCCTTTCCTGATTCTTTGCCATGGCAGAGTCCTCGGCATTTAAATATCTTGTTATGTTGAAGACGAAGATGATGGCTCCCTGGCACCTCTGCATGTGCAATAGCCCACAAGCCCTTGCTGCTGCTGACCTCTCTGCATGGTAGGACAATGCGCTAGGGACAGCTGCAGGAACCACGGGAAAGAGCCAGAAGATTCAAAGCTGTAACTGACTTAATGACCCCAAGGTGCTGGGGGTGGTTGTCTTGAGAACTGTAAAAGAAAGAAAAGAAAGAAAAACAAGAAAAAAAATCCCAGGCCCCAAAACAAAGACAGATGTTTTGATCTAGGAAAAAACCATAAAGAACAGTTTAGCCATTTGTTGTCCTAACAGCAAACAGATACTTAATTGGCCTAAAATAAATCCAAAGACATTTTATATCTACCTCAAAGTTGACCCAAAAAGGAAGATAAATGAATATCGAATCCTTTGGACTTCTCTATTTTCCCTCCTGTCTTTCTTTCCTTTTTTTCCTCTCCTCCTCCAATACAATATATTGCATATGCAAGTGTAGATTGCGTATATAATAAGTCTTCTTAAGTATTTCACAGGGCTCAGGCTCAGGTAAGCTGGAACCAGCACTACGGTAGACGTCATCCATGAGTGGGAATCTTGGCAATTCCACCCTGCATCTTGCGCTGCCCCTCCTGTCCATGAATCTCTGTGAATTTAGTTTTGAGTGTTGTATGTTAATGACGTCAGGGAACAGCCTCTGAGGAATTGTGCAAGGAGCCCATGTCTGGCGTTCAGGACACATAGGCTAGAGTTCCAGGTGGCTCCTAACGGACGTGTGACTTGGAGAGTGTAACTCAAGCTCCTGCAGATTCCCCTTCCTAGGGTCTCTTCCTTGTCTACTAGTTGAAGTGTATGCCTTGGGCAGAGCGGCTTTTTACAGTCATGGAGGTTAAGGGGCCTTCTCTGGGGACAAGTCAGGATTGAAATCTGCCCTTTGCTGTCCTTACCAAGACTCTGTCTTGCCCGAGGGGAAACTTCCTGAGACCCTGATAATGAGCCTGGGCAAAGGGCCTCCCTAATGTAGGGCAGGGATAAAGAGAAGGGACATCATTTTTGAGGGCTTGGGACCCAAAAGCCCAATGATGTGTCTATTTGCAGGATGTTCAAGAGGGACCAAAGATCAGAGAAGTCTGCGGGAGACAATGTGGAGTTTAGGAGAAGGAGGAAGAGACTGAGAGTCGGTGGGGAGAGGAGTCCCAGGAGAAGTCTGTGGGAGGCAGATATCTCTGATATCTCTGAATGTCAGGGTGACTTGGAGAGCAGCCTAGCCTCAATTCAATGATAAGGCGCAGAGGAACCAGACAGGGAGGAGGGTTTGTGCACACAGGCTGACACCATTCTGGCAGACGCTCTGTTCTGCTGGGGGGTTGAAGGGGGCTGGGCACGGCAGGCTGGGGCACAGGCTGGGGCAGCTGAGGATGAGAGACGATGAGACGATGAAACAGACTCCAAGTCTCCACACTGAGGTAATGTGTGGCCGTGATTTATCCACTTTTATATCGTTGAAGAGAGTGTTTCCCTTCGAGAGTTTACACCGTAGTAAAGTGGATCACTTTGTGCCTAACTGAGCCTGACTGACTGGCTTCAGGCTGTGTTTGGAGGTTCCGAGATGGGGAGATGCTGAAGAGAAGTGGCAGGGAAGATGGAAGGTGGTGTTGAAGGGAGGGAGGCCTTGCACTTGGGTTGCTCTAAACCTGGCCTGTCTCAGAGAGTGACATGGTTATGATCCTGGGGCAGGACATGTGAATACACTGAAGACACGACTGCAGAGCTGAGTTCACCCCAGGCTTCTGTGGGGAGTCTTTGGAAGGGGCAAAGCCTGGCTCCATTTGGAAAATCCAAGGGAGTGAATTGGTACCTGAGGTTGAAAGTCTGTGGAGATGGCCTTTGTGACCTGGAGCTGGCGCGGGAAAGAGTGTTGACTGTGCTCAGCTGGAAGGTCTGGTTTATTAGGAGGGATGGCAGAGGCAGGCCGTACAAGTAAGGTGCCACTACAAACTGCCTTCGGTGCAGGGCTGGGCCGAGCTCACTGTGGGAGGTGGTGACACCCTGTACTCTGGGTGACACCCCTGAGCTCACACCCTGGACTCTCCCATAATGTGCTGAAGAGGTCTGCCTGTAAGCCATGGGCGCTGGGGGCCCATAATCGGCACAGCAACCGTGAAAATCTCAGAGAAGAGCAGAGGGCTGAGAGCAATTCTGTTTTACCGCCCACTTTGGAGGCTGAGGATGACAAGGGGAGTGGAAGGGAGGCCATTTTGTTATGGAGGGAGGGCAGCACTAGGTTAGGTAACTTAGAAGATGGGTGCTGGCCCTCCCTCAGGCAGCTGACCTTGCTTACCAAATGGGCCCCTTAGTCTAGAAGGTTCTCTTAAGTTCTCTGAGACTGAGACAGACGTCACGCCCCGTGGCTCAGTACCCTCAGCTCTGACTCCAGAACTCCAGGGGATTGTCTACATCAGCATCACCGTGGCAGACGTAACCGTCACCCTAGGTGCAAAGCCGATGTTTCGACAGTAAGGCCTGACACACCAGCCCCGTACAAAGCCCTGGCGTGTGGGTCCTGCATGCCCCTGCTTCATTGTGGTGAAGTGCTGTTCATTCACAGCTGGACCCCAGTGCCTACCTACACTATCCAGGGTCTTGACCTCATTTTCTTATTTAGCGGATGAGAAATTCAGAGCTCAGGAATGGTCTGCCCAGTGCCATGGAGATGGCAGTCACACCAGACTGAGATTTTCCTGCTCTACTTGAGTTCCCCAAATTAAGTCCATCTCCACAGTCACTTAGTCACTCCTCGAATTGCTCTAATTTCCTCAAACTCCCAAACTGTTATTTCACTAAAGTGAATTCTATTCCTTGTACCTACTAACTCTAATACCTTCACGGAAATATTAGTCCCTGGAACAGACTGATTTCTAAAAACGTACCCTTGGCAAACATTCTCAAATTAAGATTTATAGGCCAGAAGAGAAAACCAGATTAAGTTATATTCTGATGTGTCTTTAAATCTACCATAAAGCCAAAAATCTTTAATGAACCAGAAAATGCACAAAAACCATTAAGTTAAAAATAAACTTTAAAAATTGACTGGAAGTCAACAAGAATAATAGAAGATATAAAACCTGCCGACTAGAGCAGTGATTATATTATATTGATCTAAAGGATTAAGGCAAAGAGAGGGGACTCAAGAATACACCATGATGAATGTTTGCTGCCCTTTGAATGAAAACTTCCAGACTTGATGGATGCTTAGGGTTTAGAACCCCAGAAGGAGACCACCTTCTTCCCTACCTTCACCACGAAGAAGTTTGTTCAACAGACCATACTCCAAAGCAGTTTTACTAGCAACGTCTGATGTGGCCAGATTATCAAATCAAGTCAAATACTTTGTAAACTGTGAAGAGCTTTACAAATGCAAATGGCGCCTTGGTTCTAGGGGCCAGAGTTTAGGTCTCAACCACTATTTTATCCTCAGAGGGCCTGGGCACAATAAGTATTTGTTGAACAAATGAGACAAGTAATCTACAGATAACACTCTTTTGATATTGTTCCTTCTGATTATCCTCAAAGATTTTGGTGGGGGGGGTTGGCTGACACAGGATACTCATTTGATCTATACTTAAAACCTAAAAACTGCCCTGGATGGTTCTGTTGCTTCCTATTCTATTTGGAGGGAACCTATAGAGAAGGGGTCCTTTTACTGAGAAGGAGGATGGAGGAGATGACATCAACAGTCCTTTGAAGAGCCAAGACTCCATGATTGCAGATGCACTGGCTTTCTCTGGTGACACCATGTGATTTGCCCCCTGCTTTGCTCACTGCCTTCCTCCTCTTGTGGCCTGGCTGAAATATCTTAGGATATTCATTTCAGCTCCTAGAAACTCAGACATCACTTGATTTCTATGATCCAGTTCTTGGAATTTTCTTTCCCAAACCCTAAATAATCTACAGAAGGTACTCTGAAATAGTTTAGGTTTCTCTTGAGAGTGGACTCCATCCATTAATTTATTCAACAGATACTACTGATTACTTACAAGGTGCCAGGTGCTTCACTATTACTGAAGATCTAAACAACATAGACAAGTTCTTCTCATAGAGCTTGAATGTTGATGATTGGGAGAAGTGCCCCAGTGGTGTGGGCTCTGCTAGGACTGGCCTCTGCCTCCCCATCCCATCCCTGGACCAGCTTTGCTGTAGTAAAGGAAACAATAACATGTCTGATAAGTCTGTGTAAGTGACAGAGGTGACATCAAGGACCTCACAGTGTTAGGCTTATTAATTTTGTCTTTATATTGTTTTGAGGATCTTTTACATTCTAGTTAGACAAAGGCTGCTAGTACAAAGGGCCACATGGAGTAGGAGGACCTTCTCCCAGCCATGACTGCCTCCCAGCCCAGTTCCTCAGTGGGAGGTGTGCAGCATAAATGGGATGATTCTGATACTTGCTGGAACTATTTAGGTTAAGACTTAGGGTCAGTGTTCTGCTACCTTGTCATCAAAGCATACAGTGGTGTAAATATTTTCTTTATCTGGAGTCTTGTAGCATAGTAGCTAAGAGGCATGAGATCTCACCTGTGTCCTTGGGTCTCCCAAGACCTTCTTCTAGGGATAGAGTACAGCTAGGATTTGATCTGTCCTGTTAGCTCTGGGACAGTGCTTTGACTCATGGAGCAGCAAGCATTTGCACCCCCTTGCTTTGGTGTCCTGCAAAGAGCTTGTGGGGAAGATATGCTCCCCACCAAGGTTCCTTGCTTTCTTGGGCTATAAGAATGTCTTTGGTGAAACACTATGCAAACTTCCACAGAGCTCTGAGGAAAGGAAACAAATCAGTGATGGGTTAACTTCTGGGGTTCTGTGTGATGGAGTATTTCACTCTAATTCTGGGATGACTCCAGCTAAGTTGTTAGTTTTATTTTTAGGAGCCTTTGAATAGGGTGATCTGGTCATCAGAACTACTTTGGGAAGACGGCTCCATTCTACAAAGATCCCAGGGAGTACAACTCATTTGGTCAAAGATTCAGGAACTCCAAGAGATGGTTTCATCAGCCACCAAAGTAAATTAATCACAACTCCTTGAAGCCACCTAACATCTTTTCTGGAAAAATGTAAGGTTACAAATGCAAAAAATAATCAAAATAAAGAATTGCTGGTTGGTGTTGGGGGACTATGGGAAGAATGACATTTTCCCACAAGATTTACCTTTGCTGTAACAAGAATTTATCTTGTTGGGTTCTGTCTGTTTCATCCTGTCCTGTTGCCTGACAATATATATGTTGCCTTCCTGATAGTCAGAACCCTGCCTTCCATTTTCCCTTTTCCCATCCCTCCCTTGAAGCGGGGAGGCAAACAACCAAGACACAAGGAACAAAGCCAAATACTACAAAACATTAATGGAATATTTGCTCCAGATGAGATTTTTAAAGAGGCACTTTAAATGCAGCAAAGGCCTAAGCACTCGCATCAATGTTCCTGTAAGCAGAAAATAAAATCTACAAATAAAGTTTTAGTGGAAGGTGTATCACTTTATTTTATTAGTATTCATATTCCAAACTCATATATGCAATTGTGGAGAACTTCATGAGATGATTTTGCTCTCAGGAAATAGAAAACAACCCCAGACCAGCCTAATAAACATTCAAAATATTATCCATCCCCGGCACAGGTGTTCCCCACTTGCCACCTGTGCTGATGTTTAGTGGCCTAGAGCTCCGGGCACCTTCGTAATTTGTGTTCTGGTTTTGCATCCCACATGCCACTGCAGTGAAATCCCAATTTGTCCTGGCTCTGTGCTGGAGGGGACAGGGTCCCTAGGATCCTCCTAGCAATATACCTGTCTTCCAGTTTACTATATTTATATTCAGAATGACACTCCTCCTAGCATCCCCTAACTGTTCAAGGACAGGTTAACTCTGAAGAAGGGTACTTGAGGGCTTCCCAGACTGCTCTGTTTGATCTGGGCTCTGACTCACAGCTGTGCACAAGTGAGGTCTTTAAACCTAGACTCAGGCGTTGTTCTCTGAGCAGGTGTGAGATTGTGAGTCGATGTGCATACCCCGTCCAGAACCAGGGGAGTTTTATTTTTTTGACAAACTGGACTGGTGTTCCTATAGCCCAGTAGAGCCAATAGAGGCTCTATCGGGCTATAGGAAATGCTGGTGCTCTGCTACTTTCCTCAGAATTTCATTCGACCTTCACAAGGGTGTTCCCATTTTTGACCCCAAAGCATCAACAAGTGACTTTTTCACTTTACAGGCACTTTTATTCCCAAGTACAGTGTTTCTTTCCTCATTCTACAGCAACTCTAATGATAAACTGAGAATCATTATGAATTCCTGATGGAAGTACCCCCACATTTTATTCCTTAT
The DNA here is from genome assembly GCF_022355385.1 of Mustela nigripes. Lineage (NCBI taxonomy): Eukaryota > Metazoa > Chordata > Mammalia > Carnivora > Mustelidae > Mustela > Mustela nigripes. The sequence goes on along the minus strand of NC_081569.1, from coordinate 66,229,095 downwards.
GGTTATGTGGTGGAGAGCTCACCTGACAAGAATATTCAGATGAACGACAGGGAAGAAACCTGAAGGAAAACCAGGGATTTCAACAGAATACATTCCGATGGGAAGGAACCCATAAGATGCCCCACGGTTTCAATAGCTCCAGGTTGTTTATAGTTCTGAGACCCAACCCTGGATCTACAGAATCAGAATTTCTGTGGGGAAACCTAGGAATCTGTGTTTTAATAAATATCTCAGGTAAGTCTGGAAAACACTAGTTGGCTGAGAAAATTCCTCATCTGGACCCAAGATTCAATTTAAGATGGAGCTTCCATCTACTTAAATCCCACTTTGCCTCTCTCCTCAGCTACCTTGCTCCCTGGACACATCTTCTTCTGTGACCTTGAAGCATTCTATTCTTTCTCCTCCTTGTGTGAGAAAGTGCTTTCTCCAAGCGTACTTTCTCCAAGTACACATGGACTTCCCTGCTGTACCCTGCTACCACCACTGCCTAGAAAGCTCTTTCTTGCCCCTCCCATTGCCCAGCCCTCCCCTGTCAACTGTATACCAGTGTTAGGCATTTTTACCTTCTTCAAGGCTTTCTCTGCCTCTTCTCCTCATCTAGTAGAGTTTCTCAGGCAGAGCTAGACAGTTGTCTTCTCCCCAGACCTATCTCTTGGCTCACCTGCAATCCTCTTTAAGAGGGAATTGAATTCCAATCATGAGGAACTAAGGTGACATGACCTGTCACCAGCTGGTGTCTCCTCACCCAGGGATGGCGGGGTGTGGATAAGGAAATGATCTGGTCTCTCAGGAGGCAGACCCTGCAGTTACTCTCACACTCACTGGTAGTAGTTGCACATCACATGTCAAACCCTTGACCCATCCACAACCAGTGTAAGCCCTTCCCTGGTATTTGGCCCAGTTCCCTGGAACTGCTCTGTGTCCCCTTTGCTCTCTCCGCCATTGTTGCCCATACAGGATGTGGGTCCCCTCCCCACTGCCTTTGCTCAGGGCTTGAGACAGCCCAGTGTAACCATCTTGGGCCGGTCAGCCCCAGTCTGGACTGCTGGGCACAGCGCTCCACTCCGGCCACTGTGGCCTTGATGCCAGCAGGGGAGAATCTGTGTCCTGTGAGCCTGTGGTGAAAGGGAGGTCAGAGAGGAGGCTTGGGGCCACAGCCCAGCCTCAAAGGGCAGACCTCCCTGGAGACTTGGGAACTGGCCAACTGGCAGCTGAGGGACAGACATTCTTGGTGTTTCCGCTGCTGCATTTGCCACAGCCCAGGGCTCACCACATTCTCTAGGTCTGCTGTTTGCCCTGCTTTGTTAGCAGATCCCATCTACCCCCAAACCCCAAGCCCTTCTTTTCCTCTGTCCTTTGGCATGGGGGTGGGGGTAAGCTGTGGGGGCTGGAGAGACTGTGGGTGGAGGGAAGGAAGGGGTGCACTGTGTCTTTAGGGGTATGATACTTAGCACCTAGTCATGGCTCAGTAAAGCTCCCAAGGCTTGGGACCATGGCTGAGGAAGGTTCTCTGGTTTCCCATGTGGTCATTTCTCCAACGGCAGGGAGAGAACAGTGAAAAGGCACAGATGGTGTTATATTCCAGGACTGTTTATTAACTCCTTTTTGTATGGATTCTATTCCTTTGTCAATAACCAAAGCTGACTGTTTGCCCCAACAGATACATGGCTTACACTTTAATTTCTTTCTTCATTCAGCAAATATTCACTGAGAAAGTACTCTGTCTGGACCCTTGGTGTAAAGGTGCTAGGAGGACATCTGGGTGGGGTGGGGGCGGTGCTGTAGATGAGACAAGCAGCATGGTGCCTGGGGTTGAGTTGGCCTCAAAGAATGGCTCTTAAATGGAATCAGGCAATTCTGATATAAGGAAATTAAGGGCCACATAAACGCTATAAACAAAATATACAAGAGTTAGGAACTCCTTCTCTCAGCTGCAGGTAGAGGTAACTTTTCGGTTGACCTTAACGAACAGGTGGGTACTTGGAACCATACAGGTTGGGTGAGCACTGTGGGTAGATGTCGACCTGAGTGTATGTAGGGAGATGGGAAAGCTCTAGAATATTTGGGAAGATGGTAATGTTTAGTTTGGCTAAAACCCAGGGTTTCTTAACAGAAATAGTGAAAATCCTGGACAAAATTGGCCAAAGCAAATCTGTGGAGTGTCTCTGACACAAGATGAGAAGCTTTTGACTTGATTTGGTCAGATATAGAACTACTGGAAGCTATTCTCCAATAGAGAGATGAGTGAACATGACAGATTGTGCTTTAAACAAACTGAGTCTTCCTTCCAGGCCAGGAAGTATACGAGAGAAAGAGTACTGGCCGTGTGAATAGAAACAGAAATAAAGTTAGAGATAGAGATAGAGATAGAGACAGAGATAGAAATAGAGTGGTCTGGAGGAAGACTTGAGCGGGATTTGGCAATGCCGGCGGTGGGGATCAAAGAAAGCAACATATAGGAAACTGTTGTGTGCTTCTGTATACTGACTCCTGTTGGCTGGAAAGCTTCTCAGTTCAATACTCACAACTGTTTATTCGTGCTTACTCTCTTGTCTTGTGTGAGACAAGCAATACAGAGCCAGCAAAGGTGATCAGACATAGTCTTTGGCCCAACTGGAAAAGAGACTTCAAGGAGAACCCAGGCTAACTCTTTTGTTCTCTTTGGAGAGAAATCAGAGATGACTGAATGTTGCATTTAATATCATCCATGAATTAGGAATGAGGAAAAAAGGATCAGGGTTCCCTGTGAACACCTTGGATAGTTTAATGATTTTGTTTGGCTTTGTTTCCTTCAGAGGTATTTCTTTTGACTCTAACATGGGATGTATATTGAGTCACAAAGGTGAGTTAAGAGATTGTCTCCCAGAGATTCTGCTGAGTGAAATCAGTCAAGCAGAGAGTCAAGCAGAGTTCTATATCTGACAAAATCAAGTCAAAATGATAACCAATTATCATATGGTTTCACTTCTTTGTGGAGTATAACAAATATCATGGAGGACAAGGGGTGTTAGAGAGGAGAAGGGACTTGGGGTAAATTGGGAGGGGAGGTGAATCATGAGAGACTATGGACTCTGAAAAACAATCTGAGGGGTTTGAAGTGGCGGGTGGGGGGAGGTTGGGGTACCAGGTGGTGGGTATTATAGAGGGCATGGATTGCATGGAGCACTGGGTGTGGTGAAAAAATAATGAATACTTTTTTCTGAAAATAAATAAATTGAAAAAATAAAAAAAAAAACTTAAAAAAAAAAAAAAGAGAGAGAGAGATTGTCTCCCTCCCACTTCCCCAGGCTCTCCCAGATTTTAAGGATGTTCAGAGAAGTCTGAAACACATAGCAGGGCTGGGTGAAAAAGAGGACATGCTGGGGTCTGGGATTGAAAGGCAGGTCTTGTGCCTCACTGAGGCACTGGAGCTGGGTGAGGCAGCATTTAAGCCAGATGGTGAATTGAGTAGTATTTCGATAGGTAGATATAGAGAAGCGAGAATGGCATTCCCGGTAAGAAAAAGAGGGAGAGCAAAGGTGAGAAGACGGAGATGATGGGACACATTTGGGGAATGCTACATTGTCTTGTTTGAAAGATGTATAGGCAGGGGCGCGTGGGTGGCTCAGCAGGTTAAGCCTCTGACTCTTGATTTTTAGCTCAGGTCATGATCTCAGGGTCCAGGGATCTGCCCCCATCATCAGCCCCATGGCAGGCTCTGTGCTCAGCTGGGAATCTGCTTGAGATTCTCTCTCTGCCCTTCCCCACCCCTCAAATAAATAAATAAATCCTTAAAAAAAAAAAGATGTATAGGCAGAACATAGTCTTGTTTAAAGCTAGAGTTTTGTTTTGCTCTGTTTTGTTTTGTTCATGAAGTTAAGAATAACAGTTGGAAATCCATCTAAGTGGTTTAGAAGTTGTGGTTTAGTTGTTTCCAGTTATACAATGTTCTGGGTTTCTGATTGGGTCTAGAAGACATCCTTGTTTGTTAGCAACTGTCAATAGCTCTTTGATGAGGTGATTTCTCCATTCTAGCCCAGAAGTGTGACTGTTGAACTTAGACTTTTGGCAATAACATATCCTTGGGAAGGAGGCTTTCATTACTCACTCTCCAGAGGAGTGGAAATCATGCTTGCTTTCTTCATGGGGTCTCTTTATGGACCCCGAAATGTGTATGTGACAGGACATCTATGGCGCTATATGGAAATCACCGTATTTCATAATCACATTCCTGAAACCCCAAAATGCTCAACGCCAGAAGGAGGCTGAAATCAGTCTTTTGCACTTTCTTACTTCATTACTTTGAATCTTCCTTCTCGGAGTTGTTGATTCCTCAAAGGGCAACTAGAAATATTATGACAACAGTATCTTTTTCATGCTAAATGAGAGGACAAGAAGGACCACCCAAGGGTAAGAGAAACAATTAGCCAACTTAATTATCAGCAATAAATTGTCGGTAATTCTTAGCTGTGTTCTTTTGGTAACATTATGTGCTGGCATGCTTAATGTAAACAAGAATGGTTTTGTTTTGGTTTTTTCTTTTTGGCAGGGCACGGGAGAGGGATGGTGGTTAGGGTTGGAGAATTGCTTGTCAAAACAGAAAGGATTCTTATAAGTGCATGAGATTCAAACCTAAACAGGTCTTCAAGCATGAAGTGTTGACATTTGTATCTGTGTACTGCTTTCCTAGGGCTAATGTACCAAATGACCGCCAACCAGGTGGCTTAAAAAACAAAAAAACAAAAAACAAAAACCCCCCCAAAACCCAACAATTTACTTTCTCACAGTTTTGGAGACCAAAAGACCAAAATCGAGATGATTTCAGAGTCACCTTCCCTCTGAGGTGTCCCAGGGAGAACCCTTCCTTGCCTCTTCCAGCTTGACACTACATTGCTCTGCTCTGCCGCCATCTTCACACAGTCTACTCTGTAACCAAAACTACCCCCTGCCTTTCTCTCATGAGGACACTGATCATCAGATTTAGGATCCACACTAATCAAGGATAATCTTTGAGATCCTTTGCTCAATTCCACCTGCAAAGACTCTTTTTCTAAATAAGGTCTCATTCACAGGTTCCAGGGATTAAGGTATAGACATACATTTTGAGGCCCACAACTTATGGCACTGAAGATGTATTCTTTAGTGGCATAACGTTGTCCTCCTGGATGTTCAACTAGTTTTTGGTGATTAATGACTCATCCTTAGGACAGCAGAAGATTGAATTCAGTGCAAGGAGATGGGAGATCCTGGTGAGTCTAAGTAAGCTGCACTTGGAACAAGAGGAGTCATGTAGTTCACTGGACAGAGATTATAAATATAAACTCATTTTACCAATCACAGTGTACGCTGGACATTTATCAACAACTTTCTTGATAGACTCCAAGGCTGGGCATTAGAGATCCTCAAAGAGAGTCAATTACATAGTACATTTTATTGTTCATAACACCCTTTGTCGTTTCTTGTCCCCCCCCCCTTCTATTGAAAATAGAAAATTTTGAATTGATCCAGCTGGGCATTTGAAACTCTGAAACATTGTGGAATAAAAAAGTACATTTTATTTATTTTATTTTTGCAAGAGAGAGAGAGCGAGAGCGCACAAGTGGGGTTGGGGACGGAGGGAGAAGCAGACTCCCCACTGTGCAGGAAGCCTGTTGGGGGACTGGATCCCAGGACCCTGGGATCATGACGTGAGCCACAAAGTACATTTTAAAGCAAGTCTTCCTAAAATAAATCGAAGACAACCCAGTAAATCATACACATTTGCGATTTTTTTCAGGAATGTTTAATGGCACCCCTCCAGGGTCAGAGTTTCTTATTTTTCATATGGGAATAGTGAGACAGAGAGAAGCTAGGGCCACAAATGCAAAGTCAGCTCCCTAAATAATACGTGCAGAATCCCTTTCCTCTTCCAGTAGCTGAGAAACACAGCCACCCACATATTCCTTCTCCTCTCCACGGGTGCTTTCTGAAGGTGATAGGAAATGGTCAGGAGAACACTGACTCACCGGAAATGCCCTCCTTCCGAGAGCAAACAGCAAGAATGAAATCATGTCCACACCATTTACCAATTTGATTTTTAATTGGCTAATATGCCTTTGATCACTGAAGGGGAAATAGTGAATGAGGGCTGGTGCAAGCCTTAGGACCGGCATTATTACCTCTACGTTCGTTTAGACCATTTCCTACCATCCACCTGAGATGCCGTTATTTATTAGCATAATATGCTTACGGATCTATCTGCAGGGCTTAACAATGGAAATTGAAACTCTGTGATGATTTAGCTGAAAGTTACTGGAGCATTCATAAAGCTGTCAGAATTACAAGAGAAACCACATTAAGAAAACGCCAGCACTAGTTGCTATTAAATGGATATTCAAACATCGTCAGCACTGTTATCCACAGAGGGCTGGTCTAATTTATAAGCTCCTGTACAAGGGGATAATGGTAGCTGCAGGTTCAAAGGAAAGTGGATCATAGGAATGACATTAGAAAGAGTGATCACATGTTTCAAAACATAAATCAGCGCATTGGACAAAGGGCTTTTCCCCGATTCATTAATTTATTTATGTCTTTAAAAGGTATTCTCACTAATAAATCACATTTATAGAAAACAATAAAATGAACTGAAAAGGCACAAATTCAACTTTTATTCATTCAACAAATACTTAGCCAGTGCCATCTGTATGCCATGCATGATTTTAGGTACTGGATATGATGCAGATCAAACAGACAAAATACTCACCACAAATAGTCAGTTGTTTTATCAACAGAGAATTATGGAGGGCTGCTACACACTAGGCATTGTTATGATAGATACTCGGTCGATTCACAATCATATATATTTGTGATCATGTATACTTGGGAAAGGAGGTCTCCAACCCTAAGAATTCCTGGAAGCACCTGGATGTCTCCCGTGAGTCTGCTGATAACTTTTGGGCATAATCTGTGGCTCTGTTGGCTAAACTAGAGTTCTACAGATTTGGTTTCATTGTACAGAGTAGCTGTCTGAGCTACAAATTTGTTTCCATTTCCACAACTTCCTCTGTGTTTATAGCTTCAGTGCTGGTGGAGCCAGAGGTGTGGATGTGATGTTTGTGCTCCTGGTAAAGAGCCTGGTGCTCTGAGATGGTGACCTGTCATGACTTATCAGGTGAATGCATTCCTTCCCCAGCACACTGATTGCAGGTTGCTTGTGTGCCAAGAGTTACAGTATTTAGCCAATCAGTTCTTTCAATTCTTCTCAAGCAGAGGTCATTTTGCAACCTTGTATCCACCTCACGAATCTGTACCCATCTCCTAACCCAGCATAAATCTAAGGATGTTAGTGCATGTACCTTCCACTCATCATGAATCTCTGAGACCTGGAACTCCCAACCGAGGGCATCTTGTCATACACACATGCATCTTTGAAAACCAGGTGGCCTGAGACCTGGAGCAGGTCGCTTTATGAATATAGCCACTGGATGTAAACTGTGTGACAAAAAGTTCAAGGTAGAAAAGATAGTATATGGAAATGAGCAGTTAGGAAGATGAACCAGGAGTCAATTACAAAGGCAAAACACAAATTTGGGTATGAGCTGTACACCCAGAATTGAAGTTGAAGTTAAAGTGTAATAATTATAAACATGGAAATTTGCACCAGCAATCAAATTAAATTGGCAAAGAACTTAATGATCTATACCCCGATCTTCACAGGGAAAAATGATTACTTATGCCGATTCTGCCATTAAAGATACGTTTACTGAGCTCCTGCCCTGACACAGACTCTCCATTAGACAATGGGGAGATGATGATGACCAAGTTCTTTTCCTTGCCTTTAAGAAGCCGAATTTGAGATAAGGGTTGGAAAATATAGCCCTTTGGACAAACACAATGCACTTCCTGTTTTTGTATGGTCTGTGAGCAAACAATGGCTTCTACATTTTTAAATGTTGGGGAGTGGGAAATCAGGAGGCTAATATTTCCTGAAATGTGAAAATTTCATGAGTTCATAGGTCAAGGTGTATAGGTAAAGTGTTATTGGCACATGGCCATCCTCATTCATCCATGTATTGAGTGTGGCGTTTTCCTGCTACAGCAGCAGAGTTGAGTACTTGCCTCAGAGATCATATGAGCCACAAAATCTGAAACATTTACCTACTCCTGAACTAGGAGATGGAACAGAGGGAACAACACAGACATGAGCACATGACTTAGGGGAGAATATGGAGGTAAGGATGTACCCAAGGGTATTATTCCTAGAACACTGAAGAGGCCATTATGAATGAAGCACAATATTTAGTTTACTTAAGGTTACTAAAACAATGTATAATGAACCAGAATTTTAGATACTTTCTTTTTGCTATCATATAAACAAGGAGCCAAAGGAACAAAAAAAGAAACTTGTTACTATATTTCCAGCTTAACCCTTCTGGTTTTTTTGTTGTTGTTCTTTTTTTACTTATTTTATTATTAGTAAAAATAATATTTTGGCTTTCTCTTAATAACATTTTATACACCCAAGTATTAATTTTGCTTTATTACCAGTTGTCTTAAATGTATTAGTAAAACATTATTTGTTCAGGATATCCTCCTTAGGCTGGAGTTAAAAAAAAATTCTTTAATTTTTAAGTAGTCTGAAAGCCGTGTTCTGGAGCAGCTTGGCAAGGCTGGGTCTCTGCACATGGTTGAAATGGCAAACCTCCCCCACAAGGCCTGAGAAAGGGGTGCCTTCTGAGCCATTCTTTTTTATTGTCTTGGTCTTCCTGGGATGGGAAAACCTGGGAGTTTCCCCAGGTGCCCCTGGGAACCTGGATCCCAGTGGGCACCAATGGCGGCAGCTACACAGGTTGACCTCAGAGGCATTTTTTAAATAGAACCTCTTCCTGATCTGACCCAGGGGAGTTGAGCAGAAAAAACAGATCTGGGCTTTGACTCTCACTTCACTTTTTAAATTTTTGGCTTCCTCTAGTGAGAATATAGACTCATGCTCCATTGAACAAGGAGCCCACACTGACTCACTGAGTGGCAACATGGTATTGGTTGTGGGGTTAGGATGTCTGGATCTGAAGATGAGCTCAGCCACTCAGCAGCTTTGTGACTCAGGGAAATTTACTTAGCTTCTAGACTTTAGTGTTTGTTAAATGCAGAAAGTGCTAGCAGCTATCTAACAGAAGCATTGTAAATTAAATAAATTAACACATGAAAAATATTGGAAACAATCCCTGGCATGCAGAAGAGTCCTCAACATTTACCATGATGATGAAGAAGAGGATGATGATTACTATTATGTTTCTCTCCTGGGAAGCCCTATCCAGAGTCCACTCTAAACACTATTTTTAGGCTCTTAGCTATTTCCCGACACTACATTTTCAGAGTGGGAATCCTTCTCTTGGTCTCTCTTTTTCCTGAGGTCCTCCCGTGAATTCTGGCCTCATCCATTGTCTTTTTGTCTTACTTCAGTCTTTTAAATCCTGACTATAGCAATCTAGCAAATATGCCCAGGCACTAACTTGTATTATCCTTGTGAGGGGAGCCTAGTGAAGTGATTAAATGCTCTATGGCAATACCATTGATGATCCCATTTCTGTTTTAGAGCATCAGTCATTTCCTCTGCAGCTGAAATGGTGACCACTACATATCTGTTGGATTGAATTGAATTCTGTTCTTGCTCTGACAGTGATGAAGATCCTCTCCTCAAAAATTTATTGCTGCCTTAAATTAGCCTAGAGCTTAAGAACCAGACAGGTATCCATTTATTTACATTAAACTACCCTCTACTTTCTGCTTGACTGTTTGGCTCTGAAAAACAGCGTTTGGAATCTCTGGTTCCCGATTTATACAAGGGAGGTATTATGATTCTTCAAGCCATCATCCTTATCCACAATTTTCTGGGAACCTTATCCTTACTAGGCTCCTTATTCATTCCCAACTGATTTGTTACCAACTCAGATTCCTCCTTTTCTTTGCGCTCAGCTGCTCATCTCTGAGTTTCAGCAATGCTTGCAAAGGACTGCCTTAAGATTTAACAGAGGGTGAGTGAGTCTTTTAGTTATCTGTGTCTGTGTACCAAGCTACCCTCAAACGTAGCAGCTTGAAACAACATTTATAAGCTCACAGTTATGGTGGGTCGGGAAGCTGGGAGTGGCTTGGTTGGGTTATTATTGTTCATGATTCTCACGATGCAGCCATCAAGGTGTCAGCCAGGCTGCAATCCTCTGAGACTTGATTGGGTTGGAGGATCCACCCACTTCCAAGACTGTGAACATGACTGTTTGCTGGGAACCTCATTTCCTTGCCATGTTGGCTTCTTTGCAGGGATGCTTACACAGAACAGCATCTGGCTCCTTCAGAGGGAGGGGGCCATGTGAATAAGACTGCCGAAGATGGAAGCCAGAGCTCTTGAAATCTAATATTAGACGTGGCATATGATTATTTCTGTCCAGTACCGGACATCCAAATCAACACTGGTGCAATGTGGGTATAGATTACGCAAGAGTATGGATAACCGAATGTGGATTCCTTGGGGATCATCTTGGAGGTTCACTGCCATATTCTCCCTTCTGGTCCCTAATGATTCACATCATTCCCACATGCAATAGACATTATTTCCTGCCCAAGTTCCTCCAGAGTATCTCTCTGAAGTGCCAGCTTGAAATTTGTTAGAATTTTGTTATCTATATCAGGTCCAGGAGAGGAAGAACTCTTCAGCTGTAGCTCCTTAAATACAACTCCTCAAGTACAACTGCTCTTCACTTATGAAACTAACTCCCCACACCCGGCATACAACGGTGGGGGACAAGCATAGGATAATGGCGATAGACATTCCTGCTCAAAAAGAGGGGAAATGAAATGCACACAAAAAAAGATGCTGGTATTTCAGAAATAGCAACCTGGAATCCAATTAGTTAAATGTCACATTATCCTCTGACCAAATTTTGAAGCCTGGGAATTATTCTCCGTGGCTCTCAGCTCTGCCTTCTGGGCTTTTGGGTCCTCCTCGCTGTGAAGTCATCTTTCCTTTTTTTTAAATAAAATTTTAATGTTAGAATAGTTTCAGATTTCTAGAAACTTGGACAAGGTACTCAGCTTCTCCAAGCCTCCTTGCTTTCTCTTTCAAATGCCCTCTAGTATTTTCACCCACTTGTATCTCCAAACTAGAAAACTCCTACTGGATTTTCCTGTCCCCTTCTCCGGTGTGCATTCCCTGCCCAGCCCCCAGTCAGTGTACACTTCCATTCTCCGGGCACATTCGTCTTCTGCATTCTGTCATGCCCATCAATGCAGTGTATTAGAATTATTTACTTTCTTGTCTTTTGTCTTTGTTTTTTAGCACCTTGAAGGCTGGAATCCAAATCAGTGTCTGGAAGATAGAGGCACTTAAATATTTCCTACTTAAAAACATTAAAAATTATTTTTTAAAAATATAAGTACACAGTAAGTGTATAGATTTGTGTAACTACCATTAACAATAAGGATTCAAAACAGGTTCATCACCCCATGAAACTTCTTGCTATCCTTTCCTTGATTTCTAAACCCTGGCAATCACCAGTCTATTCTCCACCAGAAGGGTTTGCCTTTTCCTGAATGTCATATACATGGAATGATAGTGTGCAACCTTTTGAGACTGATTTCTTTTACTCAGCTCGATGTCTCTGAGAGTCATCCAAATTATTGTGTATATCAATAATTGATGACTTAGACTATTTATACTGCTGAGTAGTAACTCACTCTATGGATATGCCACATTTGTTTATCCATTCACCTATTAAAAAACACTTAGGTTAAAAAAAACATTTGGGTTAATTCCATTTTTCAGTCATTATGAATACACATTCCTGTAACATGTTTTTGTGTTAATTCAGGTTTTCATTTCTTTAGGCTAAATATCTTGGAGTGGCATTTCTGGGTCATATGATAAATATATACTCAAATTTATAAGGAACAGCAAATTGTTTTCCAGAGGAGCCGTTTCATTTTACATTCCCACTAGTAATGTATCAGAGCTGCATTTGGTGTGAATCTTTTCCAGAACTTAGTATTATCAGGATTTTTTTTTGGGGGGGGATCCATTTTAATAGATGTGTAATGATATCTCATATGGTTTTAATTTGCTTTTCCCTAATGGTTAATAATGTTGAACAAATTTCCAGGTGCTTATTTGTCATCCATATGTTCTCTTTGTTGAAGTATCTGTTCGGTTCTTTTGTGCATTATAAAAATTGTGTGTTTCTATTTCTACGGTTGAGTTTTGACAGTTGTTTGTATGTTCTGGGTATAAGTTCCTTGTTACTATATATTATAAATATTTTTTTCTGATTTGTAGCTTATCCTTTAATGAGCTTAACAATGTTATTTTGATAAGGCCCAATTTATCTTTTTTTTAAATGGACAGTGCTTTTGAAGTCATGTTCATGAACTTTTGCCTAAAGATTTCCTCCTGTTTTCTTCTAAAATTCATACTTTTCCATTTTATATTTATATCTGTGATCCATTTTGAGTTATTTTTTTGAAGATTTTATTCATTTATTTGATAGAAGGAGATAGAGAGAAAGCACAAGCAGGGAGGGCTGCAGGGAAAGGAGAAGCAGGCTCCTCGCTGAACAGGGAGCCCAACGAGGGGCTCAATCCCAGAACCCTGGGATCATGACCTAAGTTGAAGGCAGATGCTTAATTCACCAACTGACTCTCCCAGGCACCCCATTTTGAGTTATTTTTGTATAAGACATGAAAAATACATCAAAATCCAATTTTTCACATGTGGATGTCCAGTTGTTCCAATGCCAATTGATGGACAGACCAAGCTTTCCCTATTGAATTACCTTTGCAGCTTTCTCAAGGGCAAATTGGTCATATTTCTGGATTCTCTACTCTGTTCAGTTTATTTAGATGTCTTGCTATCCAAAAATACCACACTGTTCTCATGACTGTAGATTTGTTGTGATTTGTAGATTTGTTCTTATAATTACATGGTGCGATTTATCCACATTTACTCTTTCTTTTTCTTTCAAAATGGACTATTCTAGTTCCTTTGCCTTTTCATATAAACATTAGAATCAGTGTGTCTATATCTAACAAAAATATTTCTTGGATTCCATTGCAACTGCATTAAATCCATAAAACAATTTGAATCTTTAAATACATTAAAACAGTATGTCTCTCCATTTATTTAGGGCTTTCAAAATTTCTTTCATCACTATTTTGTAGTTTTTAGCTTAACATGTTCTTCACGTGTTTTATTATATTTTTACACAACTATTTCATTTTTAGGGGGACTTACTAAAAATGGCATTTTTACAGATTTTCATTTCCAATTATTATTCATTGCCTGACTTCTGTGTGATTTTGTATACTGAAATTTTTAAAATTTCATTTATTAGTTCTAGGAGTAATTTTTAAAAATAGATAATGGGATTTTCTATGTAGACAAACACGATCTATTTAAAAGTACACTTTATTTTTTTTCTTTTCCATCTGTGTGTGCCTTTTCTTTCTCTTGCCTTATTGCATTGGCTAGGACTTCCAACATCTATATTTATGAAGGAGCCTGATCTGCAGTTTTCTTCAGTGCTATTTTTGGTATTTAGTATCTTTGGTTTTGATTTTGGTTGTCTGATAAAATGAATTGGGAAGTATCCTCTTTTTATCTATTTTCTATTAAAGATGGTATAGAGTTTGCATTATAGCTTCTTTAAATATTTGATAGAATTCTCTAATGTAACTATCTGGGCCTGGAGATTTCTTTTCCAAAAGTTTTTTTTTTTTTAATTTTAATTTATTTTTAAAATTTCTTTTCAGTGTTCCAGAATTCATTGTTTATGCACCAGACCCAGTTCTCCATGCAATATGTGTCCTCCACAATTCCCACCACCAGGCTCACCCAACCCTCCCACCCCCTCCCCTCCAAAACCTTCAGTTTGTTTCTCAGAGTCTACAGTCTCATGGTTCGTCTCCCCGCTCCAATTTCCCACAACTCCCTTCTCCTCACCATCTCCCCATGTCCTCCATGTTATTCCTTATGCTCCACAAATAAGCAAAACCATATGATAATTGACTCTTTCTGCTTGACTTATTTCATTCAGCATAATCTCTTCCAGTCCCATCCACGTTGATACAAAAGTTGGGTATTCATCTTTTCTGATGGAGGTGTAATACTCCATAGTATATATGGACCATGTCTTCTTTATCCATTTGTCCATTGAAGGGCATCTTGGTTCTTTCCACAGTTTGGTGACTGTGGCCATTACTGCTATAAACACAGGGATACAGTTGGCCCTTCTTTTCACTACATCTATATCTTTGGGGTAAATAGACAGTAGTGCAATTGCAGGGTCATAGGGTAGCTCTATTTTTAATTTATTAAGGAATCTCCACACCGTTTTCCAAAGTGGCTACACCAACTTGCATTCCCACCAACAGTGCAAGAGGGTTCCCCTTTCTCCATATCTTCTCCAACACTTGTTGTTTACTGTCTTCTTAATTTTGGCCATTCTAACTGGTGTAAGGTGGTATCTCAATGTGGTTTTGATTTGAATCTTCCTGATGGCTAGTGATGATGAACATTTTTTCATGTGTCTGTTAGCCTCCTGTATGTTTTCATTGAAGAAGTGTCTGTTCATGTCTTCTGCCCATTTTTTGACATTATCTGTTTTGTGTGTGTTGAGTTTGAGGAGTTCTTTATAGACCTTGGATATCAGCCATTTGTCTTTTTCAAGGGTTTTACAAATTAATACATTTCTTTAACAGTTAAATGGGTTATCCATTTCATCTTAAATGAATTTTGGTAGTTGGTGTCTTGTAAAGAATTAATACACTCAATCTAAGTTGTTGAATTAGTTGTGTGCACAAAGTTGTTTGTATAGCTATGGGGGTATGATGCATTATTCCTTTCATTCCTGATATTGGTAATTAATATCCTCTTTCTTTTTTCTTTGTTCGTCAGTTTGGAGATTTATTGATTTTCTTCATTTTTTTTCAAGGAATAAGATTTTAGTTCATTGATTTTCTCTTTTTAGTTTCATTGATTTTTTTCTATTTCTATGATGCTTGCCTTGAGTTTATTTTGCTCTTTTTACTTTCTTAAGGTGGGATCTTAGAACTTTTATTTACTTATTTTTATTTTTAAAAAAGATTTCATTTATTTATTTGAGAGAGAGAGAGAGAGAGAGCATGAGAGAGAAAGAGAGAGAGAAAGTCACAAGAAAGGGGTGGTGTAGGGGGGGAAGCAAGCTCCCCACTGAGCAGGGAGCCTGATGTGGGGCTTGTTCCCAGGACCACAGGATCATGACCTGAGCTAAAGCAGACACTTAACTGACTGAGCTACCCAGTCACCCTAGACCTTTGATTTAAAACCTTTTTCACTGATATCTTTCCTAATAGAAATATTCTTGTAGGCACTGCATTAGCTACATCCCAAACTTTTTGGTATTTTTTATTTTAATTTTTGTTCAGTTCAAATATTTTGTAATTTTCTCTGAGACTTCATTTTTTGACTCACAAATTAACAGTCAAATTTTTGAAGACTTTCTAATTATTGTGCTGTTACTCATTTTTATTTTAATTCCATTAGAGTCAGAGAAAATACCCTGCAGGGTTTTGATTCTTTTAAATTTGTTGGGATTTGTTTTATAGCCTAGGATATGATCTACCTTGGTGAATTTGTCATGTGCACTTGAAAACAATTTGTATCCTTCTCTTCTTGAGTGGAGCCTTCTATAAATGTCAATTAGGTCAAGTTGGTTGATAGTGATTTCAGTTGTTCTATATTCTTGCTAATTTTTTGCCTACTCGTTCTATTGATTACTGAGAGAACAATGTGAAGTTTCCAACTTTATCTGTGGATTTTTCTATTTCTCCTTTCATTTTTATTTCTTTTTGCTTCATAAAGCTTAAAGCTCTGTTATTAGGTGGAATACATGTTAAGGATATGGTAGTCAGATTTAGCAAAAAAAAAAAAAAGAAAGAAAGAAAAGAAAAAATGATTAGATGAATTTTAGATAGGCAATGAAATAATTTGTTGATTTAAGTACATCTTATGCAACATTTGTATTTTATCTGGCAACCCTTATTCAGGATTGTTAGGTCTTCTTGATGAGCTGACCTTTTATTAATTTGTAATGTTCTCTTTATCCTTGCTGATTTCTTTTGCTCTGAAATTTACTTTGTTATTAGAAGTGATTCAGTTTTCTTTTTCCTTCTAGTTTTTTTTTTTTTATTAGTGTGTTCATGCTCTAAGCACACCAAATAGAGGAAGACATTGTCAGATGTCTATCATCACCAATAACTATGTGCTATCTACCAGAAACTCATTTAAAATATAAAGATATTGATTATATTATGTGACAAGTACTATCTCCAGTGTGATTCTAAACACCAGAGTTATAACTTTCACCAGTTAGAAGAGGAAACGGCAGTTAGAAAATGATATAATTATTGCTTAAGATCATACAGCTACTAAATAATGGAATCAAAGTTTAAAGCTTAGTCTGACTCCAAAGTTCATATCTTAATGGTTAGATTATTCTGGTTACTTTGCCTGTAAACCAGTAGTTAACAAGTTTTTTGTTTGTTTGTTTGTTTGTTTGGTAAAGGACCAGATAAATATTTTAGGCTTTACAGGTCATGTGGTTTCTTTTGTGACTATTCGATTTTGCCTGTAGCCCAAAAGCAGCCACTAACAATCTACAAATAAAAAAGTGTGGCTGTGTTCTGATAAAACTTAATTTAAAAAACAGGTGGTAAGTTAAATTTGACCTATGGGCTTCTGTTTGCCAATTCCTGATACAAAGTTATGTGTGGATTTTTCAGTTCTTGTCTCCTGTGGGCTGTATTTCTCTGGCTCTTGATTTATGAGTTCATTTCAGGTTATTATAGTTAGTGATAAAGCTTAATTCAGAGTTCATAGTTCAAGCAGTCACGTGTCCTATTCCTTTGTCTAAGATCTGTTTCTTTGATAAAGAAAACTAGCTCTTCTGTTTTGTTTTGTGTTTTTGTTTAGCAGTTCCTATAATAAATGCATGTTTCAGAGGCAGAAGAATAGGTTGAGTGATACACAGGTTCTGTCTAAGAGAACAAGGAGAGAGAGATAGATGCTGAACACAAACAACCTGCCTTCACTATGTAACCTGGTTGCTTGAATCTAGTCCGTGTATACATGTAATTCCAGTCTACTGCATTTTGAAAATATAAGAAAAAGTGGAAACAAATGGAGACATACTCATGAGAAGACAATACTTTAAAAATGCTGATTATTACCAAATTAATCATTAAATGTAATGTAATTCTTATTCAAACCCCAACAATTTTAGCTTTCAGAGGGGAATATTTTGCAGATAAGTCTTTCTGGGAAGCTGACAGCCTGAGTTTGAATGGGAGTGCTTGTGGACTGAGGAAAGATAAGGTTGTACAAAATACAAACTTTCCAGAGCCACTTTGTAATATTTACCAAAAACTTTGATCTGAAAATGCTACTAGCAGCAATTTAGCTTAAGAAAATATGTAAATATATATTAATAATATACTAATTAATAACATATACATTACTCTGGTGCTGTAATGAGTTAATTTTTAAGAACAGATTTCCACTGCATTATACTATCATTAATTATGTCAATGCATAACTAAATTAACCTAGAAAATTATTTGGTTTTTTTGTTGAGTGAAAAAAGATATGTATAATATCACATTTTGTAAATAGAGCATATAATTATCTGCATGGCTATACCTAGAATCTTAGCAATACATACTGTTAGATGGAGGGATAATGGACAAATTTTCTCTTTTTGCTAAACCTTACATTCTTATTTTCTACCATAAATGTGTGTGTCTTGTGTAATAAAATATGAATTTTATTGATGTCAAAGTTTTGAGTAGACGTTCTTAAATCTGAAACACTTTTGGAAAAAGACAGCAGTCACATTCCTAGCTGGGCATTTAACATTTCTATAAAATGTGTTAAAACTGGTTTCATTTTTTTGACTTTCAATTTGGGTCATTTTTTAAAAATTTCAACTTAGATCATTTTTTTGCATGGGTCCTTTGTGTATGTTTGCTCCTGGTACCCAGAAAACTTGCCTTTTCACTTGGTAAGAAAAGCAGTCAGAACAAAGCCACCAATGTAATTTGAGTAGGTGTGGATCAGAATGAATCAGGCTGCAGGAAATGATTTGGAACCGTTTTTCAAGATCTTTACTTTTTTTTTTTTTTTTCTTTCCTTCAGTCTTTGTATTCAGGAAGATTGAAAGCCCAGGTGGGAGAGGAAGGCTTTCAGATTCTCAGGTTTTTAAAATACAGGTCTCCAAGGCCTTAGACTGAGCTTCCTAGGCATGACAGGAACAGAATTTGGTGCAAAAGCAAGCAAATCGCCTTGTCCAAGATATTATCCCTGTGGTCCCTCCCATCTCCCCAAGTGTCCTGGGCTTTCTCTGCAATCCTCCTCTGTCAAACATCCCTCTGCCTTTTCTCCATGTCTCCCCCTCCCAACTCCCTAAGCTGCCAGCATCCTTGAATTTGGACTTCTTCCCAAAGAAAGTAGAATATCCTAGGGAAGTAAGGAGAGAAAATGAGTTTATTTTCCAGTTCTCAGGGGATACTTTTAGCTCAAGGACTGTGCCAAACCATGTGTGTGTGTGTGTGTGTGTGTGTATTGCTTTGTTTTGTTTACTTTTATGTATATGCATTGTCCTAATGCTGTGCCCTCCAGACTACCCCCTTCCTAAAACTAACTGTACACCCTTCTCACCCCTTTAGGATTCCTGAAGGGAGAGTCCTGTAACAAAGGGAGGGAAGAATGAGATACAAGCAGTATGTCATCATGGACACTGGGGACAAGGTGGGTGGGAGATACACAGAACAGGCTCTGGTATGGCAAGATAACTACAGATATTCCTGTTCATTTCAGATTCATTTGTTAATTCTTTCATTTATTTGCTCATGATCAGACATGAATGTAGTTCCTATACATGGCAGATGCTCTACCAGGCCAATCTGTTAGACAGATAAACCTACTTCTAGCCTCAAGTAGTTTATGTAGAGACAAGATTGCCAATTATTGATGCTCATCAGAATCAATTGTAGGAATTCATATTTCTGGGCCCTACCTCAGACCTTCTGAATCACATTGTCAAGGGGAGTTTCTGAAATTGTAATTTTCACCAAATCTCCCCCATAATTCTGCACAGTCAGCACTGATCCAAAGACCAATGTTAGGAAACCACTGGTAAGAGCTACCTGATTTTTGAAAGAACAAATAATTAGGAACAAGATTGCAGTGAAAAGGCCAGGCCAGCCAGCTCTTCCTTTCTCCTTTCCTTCCCACTATGTTTCCTTCTGGGAGCACCCAGGTCAAGGATAGTTTTTTTTCAGTTTTCTATCGCTGCGTAACACATTGCTCCCAGACTTACTCTCTTATAACAACAAATGATGATAACTGGTTGTTTTTCACAATTTTGTGGGTTGACTGGGATCAGCTAGGTGATTCTTCTGTTCTACATGGTATAGTTGAGCTCACTTAGGTGGCTGCATTTGGGTGGGTGCCCTAGTGATGCTGGAATGTCTAGGATGGTCTCTCATTCTCTTTGAGTTGCTCCTCATGTGGTCTCTCATAATTCAGTAATCCAGCCCAATCCTCTTTACCATCTTTGCAGCTGCATCTTTGATGCTGACAGTTCATTTAAGGCTTGGGCTCAGGGGCCCCAGAAAATTACTTCTGATGTATTCCATGCATTCTATTGGGCAAAACAAGACACGGGGTCAGCCCAGATTCAAAGGAGAGGAAAAGTCATGCTGGTTATAAGATCTACATACCCATTGACTTCACAGATGACGCCAGGCTAGGGGTTTCAGATATGGTTCTAGAAATCAGCCAACTTAGACCAAGACCTTGGCTAGTTGTATAAGTGGCCATAAATGAACAATAAAATTTAATAGGGACAGGCTATAAGTACAAGATGGGTCACTCCATTGTGACTACATAAAAAAGGGCTAAAGATAAATAATGAACGAAGAAGGCATGAGACTGTCATCTAGTGTTTTTGCCAAAAAAGAAAGCACAATATTTGATAGATCAAGAAATTCTAAAGCATAACAAAGTCATGACTAGAATATCATATTCAGTTTTGGCCCTTATAATTAGGAGTCAGAGCTATTCAGGCTAGGAACAGAAATGAATTTTTCTTTCTCCATCCTGGGACCTGGTCTTGATTGGGTAATCCAGGCTAGTGTATAGTGCAGGAAATGAGTTTGGATGAGGGGAAAAGGAGGCAGTGAAACTGTAGGCCACCAGCCACCTGCTGATTCCGTAGAGCCAGGACAAAGGACATCAATGAGGCCATGTCATTTGTCTGTTTGACCCTCCTTTGGGTATTCAGGTTACTCAGCGTAAAACCAGCTTTGGTGCAAGAATCAGCAAGGCCCTACCTGGTCTGGCCTCTTTATCTAACTTCATCTTCTACAGATAATTCCCCTTCCCATTTTACTCCCGTCACAGTAGCCTTTCTGCTGTTGCTTAGAGATGCCGGTACATACCTGCCTTCAGGCTTTTGCACTCACTCCTACCTCTGCCTGGGATGCTCCTCTGTAGATCTGCATAACTCTACCCCTCACTTCTCCCAGGTCTCTGCCTACATTCAGACCATCACCCTATATGAAGTGGTAACCCCCACTTTCCTACTCCCTAACACCATCACCCTGCTTGCTTTTCTCCCTGCACTTAACTAGCATCTGGTATGCATTTATTTTCTTGTTTATATGTTTGTTGTTTTTCTTCCCCCACCAGTGTGCTAGCTTCAAGACAGTAACAACACTGCTTTGTCTTCTGTTACACCTCCAGTGGCCTCAGCAGTCCCTGGTACCATCTTACTCAATAACCGTTTCTTGAATAAATGAATGGATCTCCCTGTGAACGTTGGGGAACTGAATGCAACACCGGGGTCGTAGAGGCCCTACCATGACTGCTTGTTGGATTGCCTTCTTGGCCGGTATATTGCAGAGTCGGTGGGTCGGGAGACCAAGAGTTAAGCTCCTGCTCTGCCTCTAACTTCTTTGGGACTTTGGGCAAGTATTTGCCCTTTCCATGTCTCATCAGGTGTCCCCCTACAAAACCCAACATTTCAAGGAATCCTAGATGGGAAAGTGTTTCAGAAAGAAAATTATCAGTGGTCTTGGATTTTTCTTTGAGTGTTCTGCCTGTTGCTCAAAGCAAGAGAATTGCAGCCCACTCTTTCAGCTCAAATATTTGTATCCTGCTTGTGGGAAGGGACATTATCGACCCAGCCCATTGTTAATGCATAAGGAAGTAAGGATAATGGAATTCCAGAGGGCATGCAGGGGCATGCTGGGTGGGTAGAGATGGCATTGTCCAGGACACTAGGAGACATAGGGTTTTCTACTGTTGCAGTTGGTAAGAATGCATATCAGGAACACTTGGACAAAGATCTAATAGGGTTCTGAATCCCTTTTCTGATAGAAATGGTTGTTTTTTTTTTTTTTTAAATGCTAATGGATATCACAGGAACATGGGCTTAGATGTCAAATTACCTAGATTTGAATTCTATATCCCTACTTGCTAAGCATGAGACCTAATATTTTTAAAATCCTACTTTCACCTTCTGTAAAGTGGGGATTTAGAAATTATATACCTTGCCAGGCCATCATGAAGATTAGGTGAAACATTCCATGCAAAGTGGCTGGAACATATGCACCTTTGTTGTTATTATCATTATTATTACTATTATAAGGGACAGTAGTAGAGTAGTAATAGTGGACTCATATCTGTCTAACTTAAATCCTGTCTCATTTTCCATTCAATAAAATAAGATACTAATCTATATTACAAAGCTATTATCCCAATCTTGCTCTGGAAAGCAAATAATGGTGCATGTCAAAGAACTTTGTGCATGTGTAAGCTTTATTTGGATATGAGTTATTACTGAATGCTAAGATTCAGCTACGGTCATGGGCTCCAGGGCCCAGCTCCATCTCTCCTTCCCCACGGATCACATATAATGACTCCTCTGCTTTGGTGTTGGCCCCACAGTCTCCAGTCCCTTCAGTTGCTGGGTTAGATCATCCTCCAGAATTGAAGGGACCAAGGACCTCAGTTTCAGATGCAGGGTAAGTACAGACCTTTTTCTCATCAAGTCTCTGCAAAGGACCCTAGAGGCCACGACAAAGGGACATACTCTAAAAGCTACCACTGCAGACCCTTTTGAGGGTTGTCAAAACTGTCAACAGGAAGGTCGTCAAGTTTCTCTCCCTGAGGTTTTTAAAAACAAGAGTCTTGCCGGAAGATGGAGCCTTAATTATATGACCTCTCAAGATCACATCTCATTAAGATTCCGTGTCACTTCCTAAGTTTGTATAGTCTCTCTTTGGAGAGTAAGGCTCTTCAGTAATTAAACATCTGATGGAACTGGGCATTCATTATCTGAGCATTAATTCTGAAGACAGATCAGGGGATTCTGCAATTTCAACTCATTTTGGTAAATGGTCATTTGATTATTATCCAGCTGATGGAATTAGAAAGAGATCTTTGAACTCCATCTTTGTTCACATCCCTGTTCTTAGGGTTTCTCTGTATAAAGGTCTTTGATTAACTTGCTATAAGGATGCTCTGCTGGATTTCCTTTGTAGACATGCCAGTCCTCCCTGTGATATAGGGAGCTCCTTAGGGGCCAGAAACCTGTCTTATCCTTGTGTGTCTCTTGTTGCCCATCGCTACACAGGGTATAAATAGTACAAAGTAGATGTTTTGTTTTGTTTTTAATAAATAAATGAATAAAATTTTAGGGGAACTGTCTTGGGATTGCTACTAAAAAGTATCATCATACATCTTGGAATTGCTTTGTGGTTGTCTGTTATCTGGAAACAAAATAATTAACAGACATTTTGAGGTAGACTTTTCTGACAATTCTGAATTAATTTTAATGAAATTAAGTCCATTTCTGGAGTTTGAAGAAGTCATTTCAGCAAGTGAGTTTTGTCCATAGAGGATAAAATCAGATTCCCTTTCCACACCATTCAGAAAATGGCACAGGAGAAGGTCTCTAATCGTGATAGCAATGAAAGTAGATATGAAATTTATGTTCTAGTTTTGTGTCCTGTGCTTTGTCATGTAGTTAAGATGGAGACATCCAGCAAAATTTGACTTGACTAATATAGATCCATTTTTCTGAGCCAGGGATTTCCTGAAAGAGGGTGGTAGACTGAAGTCATAAGATTTGAGTTTTGATTTTTGACACTGTGGACCTCGATTTCCGTGTGGGTATAATGGAGGTGGAGTGGAAAGGGAGAGTGCTAATGTTCTATGACTCAGTGCCTGGTTTCTGGTAATGTACCCACCAGGGAGTGGAAATAGCAGGGAACTTTATGGCTCTGACCGAATTCCATGGGCGCAGAGTCTCTCACAAGGCTTAATGCATGAGAAATAGCAAGGAGTGTTTATAGCCTTATGATTGTGTGGTTGAGAGTCATGGGGCTTTGGGGCCTGGCTTTGCGGACAGGCAGAACTGCGTCCTTTTCTTGGATCTGCCACTCACTAGCTTTGTCACTTCATGTGTGATAACCTTTCTAAGTCATTATAAAATGATAATATTTACATGCCATTGAAAAATGAAATAAAAATAATGCCCATATCATAAAGTTGGTGAAAGGACTGAAAGTATAAAAGCATAGGGTGATGTAAGAAGCACCTGATACACAGTGAAAGCTAAAATAATAATAATAATAATAATGCTGGCTAATGTGGTGATGGATGAAGATGGGGAGAACCATGATTAGCTGAAAGAGACAAGGATGTCAGTTTCCTTATCTGCCTCTTAGATTGTCGAGAAGATTGAAAAGAATTTAACAAAATACATGGCACACAGTAGGTGCTATTAAAGTGCCGGTATTTTAAAGAAAAAGAGGTAAATAAGTTCCCTGTGCTCTCCAACGTAGATCAAGCTCCTGCTGCATGAGATCAGCAGAGAAAGTAGGCGTGGGCTGCCATTGAGACATTTTCTGTGCATTGGTGTCAATTTCATGATCAAGAAGGAACAATTCATTCCCTCCTGGGTGTGCTGTTGTCTCTAAAGACAACAGGTACTCTGCCAGAGTACAGCACACACTTGTTTCTTTTCCTCTTTTCCTCATGTTCCTCCTTCTTTTGAGTTCTCCCCTCCAAACTCCCAACTTCGGTTTGTATTCAAGTGATTTTCCCTCGGCTATGATCTTCCCCCTCACATCTGCTCTTATCCCTCCTTTGCTGCTGAGCCACATGAGTCATGAGGGCCGCTCTGACAGAGGTGCAACTGTTCTTTGGCAATCAAAGAGCTTCTTAGGACTGCTCAAAGTCATACGGTAATGCTGCAAATGCCAGCTCGAATGCCAGCAGAAAGCTGGACCCCCTTTCATCTCTCCCTTTTGAAGAACTTCTTTGTGGGGGTCTCGTTATGAATAGTATCTTGAGACAGAGTGCATTTTCACCCATTTGTTTTGCTTTTCTTTCTCAACCCTTGAAGAAGGAACGGAAAGTTGGAATCAGTGAGAGAGCTGCAGCTCAACAGAGGGGGCCTCCCCTGAAACTGCACCAGGAACTTGGGCTAGAAATGAGGTTAATTTCCCTGAGGTGTGGCTTTGTCACATCCCCTGAATTATTCAGGGGGCCTCATCTAGGGCTGCACATTACTGGTAACTCCTGGAGTTACCCCCAAAGACTCTGGACTTGTCTTTAACAATTCATGGATTGTCTCATTTGAAAATCGTGAATTGGAATTAAGTTTATCGTGTCAGATTCTTGTATCTTAAATATTTTAAACTGGTTTGCTGTGAACCACTATGAATATCCCAGCTCAAAACTTATTTAGGGAAGATTTTGGATTCTGGGAATAATACCAGAAGCTTGTCCTTCTGTCAGAACATTTGTAAAGAGTTTTCTTCCTCACATTAGTAAACACCCAAAAATGAGATGGAGATTTCTTCTAAATCCTATTGTTTAATGACTCATATTTAGTTACTTCTTATTTACATTCAGCCTAAAAGTCCTAACATCAGTGCAATAATAATGGGACCAAAGAATTGTCTTTATTCAGAACTGAGCTAATAACTCCTGAAGATGAGATCCTTGTGATATGTTCTCAGAATAATTAGGAAGAGCGTGAAGGATGCATGGTTTGGCCTTTAGTCTTACTCTGTTTCTAACAAGCTTTTTTCCTTGTCCAGGTACAGGTAAATCAACAGCCATTTAAGGAGCAAGAGATCATTTCTGCTGTCCCATAAACCCTGTCCTGGATGAAATTGGTAGTGAACATCTACTATGTGTAAGCATATAACTTACGTTATCTCTAATCTTTATAAGAACTCTGTGAAATGTTATTATGCGAAGACTTCAGATAAAGAAACTCAGGCTCAAAAGAATCAAGCGACTTAACCCAAGTATGGCAGGTTGTAGTTTCAAAATATGGTCTTAGCAATATTTCCTGTTGCGTGGCTCATCCAGAGTCTTGCCATTCTCCTACACAGAGAGGAAGTCCATTTTCTCTCCCTGGTAAACTTTGCAGGTTTTTGTGATTGCCTCAACAAGCAGAATGTTGTAGAAGTGATGCTGCATGACTTCTCAGGTAGGTTTAATAAAAGGTGAAGTTCTGTCCAGCTCTTTCTCTTTCTTTAGGGATGTTTACCATTGGAACCCAGCTGCCATGTTGTGAGGAAGCTCAGCCTATGTGGGGAGGTCACATGTGGACATCCTGTCCAATAGCCCTGGTGAAGGTCCCAGCCAACAACTAGCACCAAGTGCTAAGTCTTCCAATGATTCCAATGATTCCAGCCCCCAATGTCAAGCCACCATAGCAGAGACAAGCTAATCCTGCCTAGTCCCGACCTAATGACAGATTCATAAATGAAGTAAACTTTAATGATATTATTAAGTTTTAGGGTGGTGTGTGATGTAACAGTGAAACCAAAAAACTAAGCTTGGATAACTAATCCATGGATGATTCCGGATTCAAACTTAAATCTTCATGCCACCATAGGCTCTATGAATACTGTATGACTTTACACCACTGTAAGCAGGTTCCACTGTCCCAGATACTTATTCTTCCAAGCTTTACTCCTCAAGTAACTCTTCTCCTCCATAGTCTTCCTTCAGCCTGGGACCCAGAGCCTCTGCTTGCTGTAGGTGTGCTCGTGACACTTCCATCCCTAATTAACATCTGGCCATTAATATACAGAAACCTGAACATCAGCACACACACTCTGGATATAGACATGCCTTATGCACCCCTAAGGAAGCTTTCCACATTATATTATGGCTTTTATCATTGCTTCCGAAGGGCATAATAATAAGTGTTTACAATGGTTAGTATAATATAGTGGTAAGTGTAAGTGAAATCTGAATGTCCAGATTCAAAACCCACCTCTTCCATTTATAAGCTGTTTGACCTCTGAAGTTTGTTGAACTTCTCTGTATCTTAGTTTTCCCATCTCTAAAATGGGGCTAACAACAGTTCATTCCTCATAAGGTTGCTACAATGGATTAACAAATTAAGGAATTACATCCTTAGAATAGCAGTTGGCATATTAGTTCTCGGTAAATGTCATTTATGGCTCACCTGTCATTTAGAACCCTATTTTATCACACATCTTTTTCTACTTAGATCATTGGGCAGGAAAAATGTTAGTTTCTCCTGTTGGCTGTTTTTCTCTTTGGTTCTCTGTAACCTCTTTTGTTCAATGTGGAAGGTGGGGAAAACTCTGCTGGGCATGCATCTTTGGGTAGAGAGGACCAGAGACTGGCCAGAGACTTTGGCATCTAAGGTTTAGCCTTGCCCTCATCTTAGCCACATTGCCTGTTCTGACAAATGAGAGCTCATGGCTTCTGTTCATTGTTTGCTGTGTATGTGAATAGATGTGTAAATCAAAATTTATTTTGGAAGACACTTTTGAAAATAGGGTATCTTTCCATAAGGACTCAGGGGAACCAATAGACAGGCAGCATAAAAAGTTGGGAAAATCTTTCTGCCTTAATACAGATAATAGAGAAACACAAACAACTGGATGGAACAAGGTAGCGGCTGACACAGCATCAACGGTCACACAGGACAGAACTTCAGGGGATGTTTAGTCTAATCTCCTCACTTACAGGTGAAGTTCCAGGGGTAAAGCAACTACTCTGAGGCGGTACCACCTGCATGGACTTTAAGAACCTGTGGTTTGATTGCCTTGTGTCCTTGATTGCCAAGGGTATTTGACTTTGGGGGTCTGTTAATTCAATTAGATTGTAATGACTTGGATTCCCAATCTTCATAATTAACTTTCTGTTCCGTTTCTTTCCCTTGAAGAAAAACTGAGGTAGACAGGTAGCTGTGACAAAGCAATATATATTTAGAAGTGCCATTTGCTGGAACTAGCCGAGTGTCAGAAATTGCAGGAAACATATAATTATCCAGTCTATCTCACGGCTGAGGAGCCCTATTGGTGTGATGGCTAAATTAGTTTTATGATATTATTTCTGGCTTCAGTTCAGGTGAATCTAGGGGCCTCAGGAGGCACACAAACTCTCTGCCATCTCTCTATTTTCAAGTCCTATCATTGCTATGTGGGAACAAATGTGATATCAACATGAAATATAAATTGAAAAGCTTCCGTTGGCCCACTGTGTACCGCCCAGCTTTTTAGATCAGTGACTCGGTTTCTATCACTTGTCTGCCGTGCTCTTGAAGTCTTTACTGTCTCAGTGTGCTGTTTAGATGTTTAATGCCTCCTCTGTTGAAGTCCATTCCCTTGGAGCTGGTGTTAATGAGGTCCCACGAAACAGCGCTACATTTTGCAGCACAATTTCAGTTGCCCAGAGAGATGGATGGCATGAAACAGGCAAAAGGGCTCCATCAAGTTGGCTTGGGGAACAGGACCACCAGGAGCCCTGAATGGAATTCAATCAGGTGGTGCTGTGGAGTAGGGGAGTGGAGGGGAGCGATCCCTTTGACAGGAAAACAAATTGAAAGGGAAAGAAAAATTAGAAGACAAATGCCCCTTTTCAAAGTGGGGACTGGGAAGAGAGGGGCACTGCATTTAGTCACATCGAGGCTTTGCACTGCAATGATTTTCTAATATTCTAGGGGAGATTTCTATCTGACATTGATCAGGGTCTTGATCAAGGTGTCTCCTGAGGAAAGAAACTTTCTTTTGTAGCTTCTGGGTGCCAGGAATAATCTCAGCTCAGATGATGACCCCATTTGAGTGGTTAAAAAATTGCATAGCTAGCTGATGATTATGCCTCCTTTCCTCTGCTGTCAGCTTGCATTTAATGGCAGTTCTTTGCAGATAAAAACTTGGTAGTATTGCATCATGCATGGGCACTCATGCACGCACGTGCTCACGTGCATGTGCACACATATGCACACACACACTCTGACGTGTGAGCCCCAGAGGAAATTTTAGATGACGGGGTCCTTGTTATTTTCTTTAAAGTAAAAATTGCACTTGTTTAAAGGTATATAGCATCTCTCAAGGCTCTTTGAAACAATTTGCCTCTCTGCTTCGGTGTTCTATGCATTTCTAAGCAGGGAGTGTTTAGGCCACTGTGGGGAACAGGAAAACCTACCGCATCCTTTTAGGTTTCAGCCCGTGAAGTGACATTCTTTTCCTTGGGCAGCTCTGAAGTGGTGATTCCCCATTTGACTCAAGCACAGCTTCACGACTGGGAGTTTTAGACAACCTGGTGTAAATCCTGGCTGCTCCGTTTACTTAGCATGGGACCTTCAGCATTTTAATTAACAGTTGGGAGGTTCCGTTTCCTCAGCTGAAAAATGGAGATATTTAACATGGCTGTGACGGTGTTTGAGGATGAGATGAAATAAGGTAGACTGCTGGGTAGCATAGTGCTTGCTGAGTAACCAGTGCTCAACAATTGTTCCCAATTTATCACAACAGAAGCCTGAAGAATTGGCCATGTGAGGAAGCAGTTTTGTAGAGAAAAGCTGAGATTATACCCTCTTAGCAAGAAAAAGGCATTAAGGAATGAGCTTCACTGACCTCATTTGGAATATAAGTCTAAATTCTTACAGAATAGTTTCTCGTAAGGGGGCTTACATTAACCCTGTTACTTTTACAACACACAATGTGACTAATTATATTAAAAAACTTAGCATTTCAAGATGCCCATAAAGGGAGGGTGTTCAGTGGGTGGGGTGGACCTTATAGTTTCTTTAGTAAAAATGAGAATCCGAGGGAGAGAAGGTACATCTTGGGCATGGCTCTCAGACCTGATATAGAGTGTGGTGGTTATGGCCTCGAGCTCAAGCTGGAGCATGGGGTTGGGGCTTTGGATATTAGGGATGGGGAAGAGGTTGAGCTCTGAGATAATGATACCCGGGACTGAGGTGTAACATTGGTGGTTGGCCTTCAGTCTATGATTCTGCAAATTGGGTTGTTCCAATGTTCATGCCATATGGACACAACACTGCAGATGAGCAGTGTATTTAACCCAACCGTTACTCTTTGACATTTCATTCATTCAACACGCACTCATTCATCTAATGAGTACCTCCTTATGCCAGCAACTGGCATCTCTCATCCCCAGGGCATTCCCCTGCCCCTATAGTCCAGATCTCAGTGAAAGCCCCAGCCACATAATTAGCTGCTTGAGCCAGATTCGTTGGTGCATCCTTGGCTTCTCGCTTTGCCTCACTTGCCATTCCCAAAAACACATCTTACTCATTCTCCCTTTCTTCATATTTCTTGTCTCACTCCTCTCTTCTCTACCAGCACTGTTGCTGTCTTGTCCCTTGTTGGCTTTCTGAAGTGGCCGCTTACTGTCCTTTCTTCTGGTTCTTTATGTGGAACCTCTTGCATTAACCCCTCAAAGGCTTCTTGAAGAGGGATGGTCTCCCTTAGCATGACCTAAAGGCCTTTCCATGTCTGACCCCTCTCTACTCAGCCTTATCCCCTGCCACCCTCTCCCCTGCCTCCCTGCTCCAGAAATACAGGTACCTTTTCTAGTACTGTATGTGTTTTCTTGCTTTGGAATCTTTGCTGTATCCTCAGCTGTACTGCCTTTTCCTTGCCCCAATGATCTGGAAAATGCTTGTGTTTCCTTCTAGATTACTCTTAAATGCCCTCTCCTCTGTGAAATCTTTCTGTTTCTTTATCACTTTTGTGCAATGGTGATTATGTTCTCCATAATCATACTTCTCTGAATAACCCTCCAATATTGAACTAGGCACATCAGACTGTAATTATTTGCATATAAGTCTATCTTAAAAGACAGACCTCTTCTTTCCGAGGTCAGCAACTATGTCCTCAGTGCTTCAATCAGATTTATGCAATTAATTAGGGAAATCAATCTATTGATGATAGTCATATTTAAAGACAAGTGTAATGTAGATATTCTTTTAGAAAATTGCAATTTTTTTTTTTTTCTGGAATGTTCTCAGATGATTTGTGTGTATGTAAAGAATGTTTCCTGGTTATAGTAAGGATGCTGGCTCCCGTGTCATTCCATCCTACCCAAGTCATGAGATGCCTGCTTCAGAGTCAGAGAAATGACTAAGCTTGCTAATTATAGTATGGTAAGAGGGGTACAGAGTCCAGAAATGAGACTCTGAAGGGCAGCCAACTAGAAAGGTGGTGGGGATTTGGAATGCAGATGTGTCCCCTCAGCAGGAAGCAAGTACAAACCGGAAGATGAAGCAAAGAGCGCACAGACAGGAGCAGAAAAGAAAAAGAAACAATGAAGAGATGGGAACGTAGGCCAACTGGAAAAGACAAGGGTTTGTGCAGTGGGTTTGCGTCATTGCAGCTGTAAGACAACAATAAGTTGAATTTTAAATTCTAACTGGTAAGTTTCCCACTTCCTTTTCATCTTCCTTTGTCCCTCTTGTGGGAGGAGACTACATTATGATGTCATCTTTTCCCTCCCCCTTTTGAATGGAGCTCCCAGTGTTAGGTTCAGGGCAAAAGTGAGCAAAAGGTACAGAGATTCCCATATGGGCCCCGTCCCCACACATGCCTAGCCTCCCCTGCTATCAATGTCCCATGTGAGAATGGGACATTTGTCACATAGATGTGACATCAACACATCCCAATCACCCAAAGTAGTTTATCCCAGGTTCATTCCTGGTGTTGTGCTTTTTAAGGGTTTGGGCAACATAATGATATATATCCAGTTTCACAGAATCGTACAGAATAGTTTCACTGCCCTAAAAATCTCTGCTCCATCCATTCATCCCTGCCTTCTCCCTAACCCCTGGAAACCACTGATCTTTTTATAGTTTTCATAGTTTTACCTTTTCCAGAATGTCATGTAGCTAGAATCATACAGTGTGTAGTCTTTTCAGATTGGCTTCTTTCACTTACAAATGTGCAATTAAGGCTCCTCTGTGTCTTTTCATGGCCTGATAGCTCGTTTTGTTGTTGTTGTTGTTTTTGTTTTTGTTTTGTTTTGTTTTGTTTTAGTGATAAATACAATTCCATTATCTGGATGTCCCACCCTTTATTTATCCATTCACTTACTGAAGGACCTCTAGGTTGGTTCCAAGTTTTCGCAATTATGAATAAAGCTGCTCTAAACAAGCATGTGCTGGTTTTTGTGTGGACATAAATTTTTGACTCATTTAAGCAAATGTTCCGTTTTATAAGAAACTGCCTCATTGAGGTTGTACCAGAGTTGCTTGTGTTCTGGATTTTGGAGTGTAGTGGTATCTTATAGTTGCTTAATTTGCATTTTCCTGATGACATATGATGTGGAACATCTTTTCATATACTATTTGCCATCTGTATACCTTCTTTGGTGAGGTGTCTTTTTTTTTTTTATTTTGGCCTATATTTTAATTGGGTTGTTTGTTTTCTTATGGTTGAGTTTTAAGAGTTCTATGTGTATTTTGGATACCAGACCTTTATCCCATGCGTCTTTTGCAAATGTTTTCTCCCAGTCTGTGGCATTCCTTCTCATTCCCTTCACAGTGTCTTTTCCAGAGCAGAAGTTTAAAATTTTAATGAAGTCCAGTTCATCAATTATTTCTTTCGTGGATTGTGCTTTTGGTGTTGTATCTAAAAAGTCATTGTCACACTCAAGGTCATCTAGATTTTCTTCTCTATCTTCCAGGAGTTTCATAGTTTTGCCTTTTACATTTAGGTCTATGATCTATTTTGAGTCCCTTCCTCTCTCTCTCTCCTTTTGTTTTGTTTTGTTTTCTTTCCTTTTCTTTTTTTTTTCTTTCCTTCCTTTCTTCCTTCCGTCCTCTCTCTCTTTCTTTCCTTCCTTCCTTCCATGTGAATGTTCAGATCTTACTTTTGGTGTGACTATTGTATCATTTAAAAAATACGAATTTAGGGATGTATGTAGGTTCTTTATTGCTTCATCTTGCAATGTTCACTTTTACTGCTTTTCAACACCAACCAATACCCACACTTGTCTCAAGCTACAGTAGAAATCTGCGGAGGTTTAGCATTTCACTGCCTTTCTTCCCCCTTCCCACCTACCACTTTTGACATATTAGATTAAATTTCAGCCCTGGGCCAATCTGTCAGAGAAACAGGAAATGTCTCTTACGATGACATATTTGCCAGAGGCTGAGGTTTGAAACCAGGTGTGTATTAGTTCTTGCACAGAAGCAATTTCTCCCCATCGAAGAGGCAGAATCACTGGATCGGCCCGGCATAAGCCTTTTTTTTTTTTGGATGGATCAGTCTCTCTGATCTGAAAGAAGTCTTTTAGTAACTCTGCTTAACAATTTGCAGAACTCTTGAGAAATGTAAGGAAATAAAGGAGACAACAATTTTATACTTTGGAAGGAAAATCAACTCTAAATACAGCACATTTTCATCCACATTGAAATTTTATGTGGATGTTTGTAGTATGGGTTTCAACACCCTGAACAGGTTGTACATGACTGGAGACAGGGTGATAAGAGGTGGGGGAAAGCACGTTTCTCAGAGAGCCTCCTAACACACTCCTGTTCTCACAGCTATCTCTAACTAGAGGAGAGTCCTCAGCTCAATTTCTCTTAACATGGGGAAGATAAGGAGTGGCTCAGAGTTGCTTTGACTCATCACCCCGAGCCCGTGGTGAGGGAAGGACACCCCCCTCTCTCTCCTTCATGCTCTCATGCCTTTGCTATTTTGCTGAAGGAAAAATCAATACTGAACACAGAGAACACATCTAGCAGGACTGGAGGGGCTGCATTTCCCTCGGGTCTGCCTGAAGAAGATCTCTCTTGCAGGCCCTGGTCATGGAACGTAATGGCTGCTGCCAGGCCGTAGATTTTCTTGGCAGAGGGAATTCCTTTCACAGTAGCGTCCATACTAGGTACCTCCCTTTTCAGATTTCCTACCCAGTGATCACCTTGGAGTTCTTTCCAAATCAGCTTGGAAATCCAGGTGGAAGCCCAGAGCAAAGGGAAGCATCCCATGTTTTAGAAGCCAACATTTCTTCCTGCCTTGAATCTAGGTCACTGACACCAGAGAAAACTTGTTCAAGGTGTGGTGGAAAGTTTAATATTTTGCCTTGAGGTTTTAAGGCACTTATTTTGGAACTAGGAAGCCACCTGAGCAAGAAAGCACGGTGAATCTTAGCAGGAGCTGTATCCAGCAATAACCACCAAGCACTGCCAGCTTCCCAGAGCAACTCTTTGCTGTGTTAATCAATGATTCCCTTTACATTTAAAAAATATTTTTAAAAATTCTTTGGATGGCTGCATAGTATTCCATTGTGTATATATACCACATCTTCTCGATCCATTCATCTGTAGTTTCATATATTGATTTATGTCTAATCCCACATATATACGTTAATTTCAAACTTAACCAGGAGAGGAAACTTCATGGTTTTGCACAGTAATCAATGAAATGATCACCTTAAAGGATTTGTGAGTAAATATTTAAACATCATTCCCCTTGGGATTAATAATAATCACAATCATAATCATGCTAGTTATAGTAATAAAACAAAAGTCACCCCATGTTGAATATGTTCCATGTCTAGGCACAGTACTTAGTCATTTATGCATTTTTTCTTATTTCATTCTTACTGCTCTGATTAGGAGATGACATTCCTTGAAGGTGTCAGAGAATCAAACAAAAAGCCAGACAAAAAGGCCTTAATATTTACCATCTGCTTTCATTTTGCTTTACAACTACTTGCTTTATTAGAATGTGCTATCCTATGTTTTAGAACATGGTGTAGGGTCTGCAGGTATGAAATTTGAGGATTGTTTGCCTATTTTGTTTTTTCAATTTTTATTTTGATTCCAGCGTAGTTAACTTATATTAGTTTCAGACGTTTGCCTATTTTAACATGACCCTTGTAGGTTTTCTTGTAAAGGTTGATATTAATGTCAGCAATAATAATAATAATAATAATAATAGCAAAAGGAACCTTCTACTGGGCACCTAAAATTCACCAGGCACTGTTTTACCTGCCTGGTATATGTTAGCTCATTTCAACCCTTTGAAACGAGTATTACTGTGTCTATTTCTAGTTGGTGAGGCTGAGGTTCACAAGGGTGGAGAGCCCTGACTTGAAGTCCCTTGGCTGATAAGTGATGGAATCAACACTCAAAGCAGACCACCCTGATCCCCTAGTGCTGTGTTGCCTGGGCTATTTACAAAGAGCACATGCAGCATGCTATGAGCCCATCACGGAATACCTGCCACCAAGGTGTGGGGGAGAATGGTTAGAGCTAGGGGAGGGGAGCAGGGTGTGCCATAGCAGCCACACTGACTAGACTCTGGCGCTGAAGTCTTTCTCTCCTGGATCAAGCCTCCAGCATCCGTCCAGTAGCAATGACCTCCATGCCATGGTATTTAAAATGTGCAGAGGAAGCTCTACTGGCAGGAAGGGAGAATTGAAATACATAAGATCAGTCAAAGCCCAACCCTGGATGACCTGTTCTGTACACTTAAGGAGCAGTTTACTTAGTTTCTGCTTTTTCTGGAAACTCTATCTCCATTCTGCTGACTCCTGTGACAACCTTGTTATAATGATGTCATCTTGACCTACTGGCCACACAGCTGGTTGGTCCAGGCTGGGCCCCCAAGCCCTGCTGGGTCAGTCATGGTTCCTCCCTCCTGGGAATGTGGAACTGGGACTTAAGAGTTTCCAGCCTCAGAGTGAGCTGTGGGTAGCCTGGAAAGCTGAACCTACAGCCAGAAAGACTATTGTGGATGGAAGGATTTGAAATCATGGAGAGGAAAAACTCAGAGAAGCAGTCATAAAGACATTCTAGTTTGGGTCTGTTCCTGAGGCCCCTCTTTGTCTTTGTTCTGGGACTCAGTGAGATCATCTTTGAAAAATTAAATATAATATGGCAAATTTCCATTTTTTTTTAAATTAATCATGTGGACTTCTGCCATCAGCAGACAAAAGGGTCTTAACTCTAGAGTGTCTAAGGCCCAGTCCCAGGTTAGGCAATGGCCCCGAGTCTGTAGAGGAGGGGACATGGTAGCGAGGACAGCTGTAATGAACAAGAAGCCGAAGGAAATGACAGCCTCCTGTGTCTCCATCAAGTCCTGAAAACTGAGGATTGAGGGCACTGGTGTTTACAGTCCAGTAATGGAACTCCCCATGGGTGAGGACAAGAAATCTCATGCACTGTTCCCTCCTTATTTTGGAGTAGAATGGAAAAGGGGTGATGATGGGCAGGAGACCCAGAGGAACAGACAAACAGTAGTTGGTGCTGCTGGAGATCCTGCCCATGGTTGGAACCATGGGGGACATGGTGGGCACCGGAAGTGAGACAGGGCAGCTGTGGTAGCCATGCCCTCTAGGAAGCCTGGAGGAAGGGGTTTAGAGGGATTTGGGGTTTCTGTGATCTGTGGAAGGGCCTGTGGAGGCCACGCTATGTTGTTACCATTGTTGAGATGCCACAGCACCCCTGGGGCCTAGGCCGCCTGAAACAACGGAGCTTACACAAGCTGAGAAGGGCAGAGGATGAGTCTGGCTCAAATGGAGGAAAACTAGCAAAGTCACCCTACCTGCCTCGTATTTGGCAAAGATGGTCTTTGAACATAAAGCATTGTGATTCTAGTCGCAGCTTCTCTCTACCTGAACCAGAGACATGAGACCAGGGGGAATGACTGCCCACACTGAATCACACAGACCCCTGTCCTTTCTAAACACCCCCCACCCTCCTTCCTCGTGGACTCACCACAGAAACTCGGATTCAGCCCCTGTGGCCACGTGATTCTCCCTTGCAGCATAAATTCTAACTCCATAATGGAAGTAAAGAAAAATCCAGGAACTGAATTGGGTGGAATGGTTACAAGATCTCACTCTGTTTTACTACATAGGTTTTCTTCCGTTAAAAAAAGAAAGAAGGAAAGAAAGAAAGAGAAAGAAAGAAAAGTATTAACTTTGAAGGAGAAGTGCCCAAGAAATTCTGTGCTTTACTGACAGAAGGGAAATCTAACTTCTTAGGTGTTTTTCTAAGAATTCTTAGATGCTTCTTACCCTTTTCTTCCTCGGAAGCTCCTTGAGTCTTTCTGATAAAACAGACAAACAAACAAACAAACAAAAACAAAAAGTCCTGTGACCCGTGAGCAGAATAGCTCCCACCTTTGTGGATCCTGGTCATCTTGGTGATATGTTTTTGGTTGTGTTCCTGAGAAACTACCGTTTCTAAGTCACTGCACACATTTTATACCTGAATAAAAGAGAAATATGCATAGATGCCATTGTGCTTGATCGAATCCTTATGCATGACGATCGGAAAGTGCTTCTATGAAGCATTGCGAACAATTAATGATTTGCTCATCTCTGACTTAGAGCGATGTGTGGTGTATTACCTCAGGCTGATAAAAGGCATCGTGTAAGTGCAAAATGTTATTAGTTTTTAGGGAAGGGATGATAAGATTTGAAGCATAACTTAGCCCTGCTGAAATACTCCTTCTCGGGTAAGCCGCTTGCAGTTCAAATTGCAGTAGCAAAGAGGCTTTTGGTCCCCACTCACATTAATCTTTTAAGTAGAAACGAAGCCTAGAAACTCATGTCTCTCCAAATGGAGAGGGTGCCTGGACTGTGTACTGTAGGCATCTTAGGAATCAGAGTGGGCGCTGACTCTAGAGATGTACCTACCAGCCCCTCTGGGTGGCCTTCAGCCAAGGGCTGAGCGGGTGTGGTGTGGAGGGTGGTGTGGGGCTGGGCAGAACGCTTTGTCTGGCTCCAGGAGGCCCCTCCTCAGGAAAGGATGAGACATGCATCTCTGACTGATGGGCTGTTAGAGGTTTAAAATGTTTGCCTTGGGTGACCTTAGGGAAAAACACCATCCTCTCTGGCTTAATGTGAATTAAATTTTTCGATTACTCTAGAGGAAGGAAAGGCAGCGGCTCCAAGCGTGCTTATTTGTGGAAAGTAAAATGAAATTAAACACTCCAGCAGAAGGAATCTTAGCAGCTCGCTGATCCCAGGGCATCGCCCTTTGCCACTCAACAGCAGCAAAAATTTGATTTGAAGGTAATGGATATTTCAAATGGAGTGTCCTGGATCCATCTAAAAAATGTTTTTATTCTGAGAGACTAACTATACTAATTTATATATCCTGGGAAAGAAAGGAAGCATTTTAATATTTTTTCTTCCTTCAAGGAGAGTGCTATGGATCTCAGGACTGAGGGAAGGAGAATTTAGTATAGGTATGTGTGGTCCCACTGGCTGACATTTTTGGTTTGTCATATACATGCAGGGATGCTGCATATACTTCTTGGTCATGGGATGCTCCGATTAAAAAAAAAAAAGGGTTTCTGGGAATGGAAGAAAGTCTCATTGTTTTCATAAAAGTCATAACCTGGGTGGCCCTTTCCTTCTCTTTGAAAAAGGACGAGAAAAAGTGTGTGTGTGTGTGTGTGTGTGTGTGTGTGTATGCACACATTCAGTAGAGTGTGGGCAAGCAATCTCGATTATTTATCAGAGGGCCCATGATGTATTGTGTGCATGTGGGTATATTTAAAGTCTGGAACTGGGGCGCCTGGGTGGCTCAGTGAGTTAAAGCCTCTGCCTTCGGCTCAGGTCATGATCTCAGGGTCCTGGGATGGAGGCCGCATCGCATCGGGCTCTCTGCTCAGCAGGGAGCCTGCTTCCCCCCCACCCCGCCCTCTGCCTTCTTGTGATCTCTCTCTCTCTGTCAAATAAATAAATAAAATCTTAAAAAAAAAAAAAAGTCTGGAACTGAGAGTCATACAGTTATCATATCATCACCCTTGGGGGATCCTGTGAATTCACCCAATCTTCGTGAGTCCGGAGTGGTTTGGATTAGTGACTCTCAGCTAAAGCAAGAGATTATTGAGTGTGGAGCCTGACTTCAGCACATCCGGATATTCCTCATCGTCTTCATTTGGAGGTTTCATGAAG
This sequence comes from Mustela nigripes, assembly GCF_022355385.1. NCBI lineage: Eukaryota > Metazoa > Chordata > Mammalia > Carnivora > Mustelidae > Mustela > Mustela nigripes. The sequence goes on along the minus strand of NC_081569.1, from coordinate 66,190,823 downwards.
AAGCAGACTAACAAAGGGTGAGGGGAGGCAAGAAAAATGAAAAAAAAAAAAAAAAAACCAAAAAAAAACCCATTCCGTAATACCTTGCTTTCTTTGAAGTGTGCTGATGATTGAAGCAAAAGTTTCCGTTTCTGGTGAAGGCTTGAGTGGGCCGAAGCGAGCTGTTCATGTGGGCAAACTTGATTTTTTAGTCTCTAAGCAAGACTCTTTAAAAAGAAGGGGTGTAAAACAACCCTCCGGCCCACACACCACATATACGCTGCCGCGGTCTTGTGTCTCCTCGACTGCCTCCCAGGCCGAGGGACCCTACCGCTAACAATGGGTACAGCTGCCCCCCAGAAATAAAACTCAGAATGTGGTCATGCTCCTGACGTGCCTGTAAGATTAAAGTGGGTCCTGGGGAGGAAGAAAGAATGAAACAAGGAAGAGGAGGAAAAGGAAAGAAAAGACAAAAAAGGAGAGAATGAGAGGAGGAAGGGGACCGTGCTGTCGTATCTGGGATATACGCTAAACTTAGTCATTGTTATCGAAAATTCAGGTTTCCCTGGGTATCTTGTATTTTATGTGGCGATCCCAACTATGTTCTCTGCAAAAGGCCAATTCAGCATTTTCCACATATCAACTCATTTAAGCTCTACCAAACTCCTGCCATTTGCTTCCAGACCAGGAAACTGAGACTCTAAGCGGTAAAAAGACTGTCCCACGTTCACCTGGCTGGGGACGGATGGTGCCTGTCTAAGATCCCAGGCAGTACCTTGTTTCCTGGAGCCCTAGAAAAAGGAAAAAAAAAAAAAAACCCAAAAAACAAAAACCAAGCAAGTCTACCCAGGGATGTAACAGAAACTTGAAACATGTAACAGAAGCTTTAGCTAAAGGGAAGGCAATTAGCGAGATCCATGGTCTCTGAAGATTGTCAACAACTACATCACTGATGGCGAGTAACTTCCTTTGGTGAGCCGTGTTTAATTTGTAATCCCAGATCTTTGACCGAGGAGACTCGCTTCTCTATCTCCTGTTGGTGGAGTAAATTAAAAAATCTTCCTATATTCTGAGGAGGGAAATGAAACCTTTGTGGTAAATCTCATAAAAATGTGCCCTGGAGATGAAAAATTGCATTTAAACCTCAGCCGTCTATATTAATTATGAGGAAGGACAGTGCGAATAGGGAAAATACGAATCATGAAATATTTTTAGGTGCCGCGTGCTGGGAGAGATGCTGACAAGCCTGACCGTAGGTGAGGTCGAACGGCTGGGCTGCCACTGATGGGCGGCAGGTGGGTGTGGTGGGGAGCGGCGTGCTGAGCATGGGCGACCAGGCCCCTGAGCACAGTTTGTGAGGAAGGAAGGACTAGCCGTGGTGAGAAGGTGAGCAGTGGTGAGACAGCTAAGGGGAAATACAACAGCTCCTGAGTTACATGAAATGCTATCAGTTCTAATTTCTAGTGCCTGGAATTCTGTTCCTGTGAAGGATACACCCAGCGTGATCAGTAAAGTTTTACAGAGGTAGGTTTCTAATCCACACAAAAGATCATCTTGTAGAAACCAGAGTGGTGTCATGGTGGGATAGGTGATCCCTGGGAATAGTTCCATTGTCTTTTCCTGCAAGCCTTCAAGCGATGTCTGGACGTTAGGCCATCGGGGATGTTACAGGAAAGATTTCTGAATTGAGCGAACGGCTTGGTCAGGTACACGTGTATCTGTATACACACTTACACAAATATGTATGTATTGAAGAAATTATACTCTGATTACAAATAAAACTTGAAAAAGTAAACTATCCCTCAAGTCCATGGCTTTGGGTCCATCCCGACTGCCGCCCTCTTTCTGGGCCCTTCCTCTCTGCCCTGCATCACTGTCCAAACCTCATTGTCCCTCGTGCTTCTGACCTCTTCTCTCCATCACCAATTTTCCACAGAACGTTGTGTGATCTTTCCCAACTTCAAGCATATTCATTGTATCCCCTCGCTGAAAACCCTTCAGAGCCTCCCATCATCTCTAGGGAAGAAAAATGAGGTGCCTTGGCCTGGCCAACAAGGCTGGGGCAGCTGTGGCTCCTGCCTTTCCCGCTTTATTCCCTGCCGCTTGAGTTCCGGCGAGGGCCGCGGTGCTTTATGTCCCCTTCCCTCATGTGCATTCTCTCTTCTCTCTCCTTGAGAAGGCCACTCTGCCCCTCTGACCCCGCTCAGATTTCACCTTCTGTGGGACCCCTTTGTCAGTCATTCTGGCTACTGTGCAGCCTTCTCTTGCTGTGTGCTTACTTCTACTATCCGCCTGTGTCCCACCACCACCATTTTATTTATTTATTTTTTTAAGAAGTGTGGTATTTCGCCAAGTATTACTTTTTTTTTCTTTTTTTAATTTATTTGACAGACAGAGATCACAAGTAGGCAGAGAGGCAGGCAGAGAGAGGGGAGGAAGCAGGCTCTCCGCGGACCAGAGAGCCTGATTCGGGGCTCGATCCCAGGACCCTGGGATCATGACCCGAGCCGAAGGCAGAGGCTTTAACCCATTGAGCCACCCAGGTGCTGCATCTACCACCATTTAAAGCCTCACAAAGGCAGGGCCGGGTATTAGGTGTCTATCCAACCACACAGAGAACACAGGGCCCAATAGAAGAGAGGTGCTCATAAGTACAGAGAATATCATCCAAGAGAAACCTTTGGGAGACTATAAAACGCATGCCTTCCCCAACACTTGTGAGGCCCGGAGCAACAGTATAAATGGAGGCCCATATACCATACGTCTAAATATTTAAAAACGATAAATCAAGCTAACAAACTGTTCTGTTAAGTACGTTCTAGCTTCCTACCTTGATAAATGAGCCCATGTCATAGCAATGCTAGATATGTATACAGCTCTATGTTTTTAATGACTGAAAATCGGCAGAATACCAAAGACGGCTGAATTTAATTATTAATGCACACGTCTGAGAACTCTCTTGATGCGCTGGTGACATTTGCATGAGAATAAAATGAAGACATACATAATTCATAAATTACCATATATTTATCCCATTAAATTTATTCTCTTCAGTTAACTTGAGCAAAAATCCCTAATTATGTGATTTTTCACATAATTTGAGTTCTATTCATAGTGATCATCTAAAGAATTAAAAATGTAGTTGTATTCAAGATGTATTTTAAATATACTTAAATATATTTTCACAAGGAGATAAATCAACATCGAAGTTGAAATATAAAATTAAAATTATTTTTTATGTATATTTTCAAAATACTTTAATAAAATCCAAAGTAAAACTAACATTTTTTATTTTAATTTTCAAATAGTTAGCTAAATCTTGTTAGAGGTTTCTTAAAGTAAATTTGCATTTTGTAGCATTCAGTATCCCTCTAGGTGCTAATGTAAAACCTTGGTATCATAACTCAAGCATTTTATATATATACATATATATATATGCAATATGCATTATTTAATATTGCAAAACATTCCTCTGTTGCCATGCGCAACTGTTGTGAATACCTTGGTAATTCACAAGCCCATGTGGAACTACAAGCTGGAATGTAGAGAGAAGAAGGAAAAAGCACTCTCAGTGCTACTGGGAAATAGTACTTCATTATGCACAATTCCACTGTTCGCGCTTAGAGAAAGGATTTGACAAGTTAATTAGTCTTTTCTCTTAGCTAAGCACAAATCCTCTCCACGCCTAGAAGCTGTGTCTGCCTCCAAGTGTTGGACAAGTGGCAAAACCCACAAACCTTCACGGCATTCATGTACACTGGCTTATTGTTTTATGTTTTTTTTTTAAATTGGGATAATTAACATAGCCCCCACATTTTAAGTGTACAATGTAATGATTAGATATCTGTATAGATTGCAGAATGGGGACCTTGGGCCAGAGATGGAAAGTGGTGTTTATCTGGGATGTGAACGGTATTGGTTACCAGAGCGGATGTTTCAAGTTCCAGGTCAGGCTGGGTCAGGGCTAAGTACCAGACCTTGAGTGACAAGGGTATCCATGAGCTCCTTAACATATTGATTTTTTGGTTTGCATTTTCTCTAATTCTATTTCTAACTCTCTAATTCTCTAATTTATTCTAAAGTAGAAGGTACAAGGCACTGGCCCATTTTAATTTTTTATTTTAATTCTAATATTCTAATTCTCTAATTTCTTCTAAAGTAGAAGGTACAAGGCGCTGGCCCATTTTGCCCCAGCCTAAGGGGTATCCTGATCAGACCTGTTGTTTATGTGGGTGTATTTAAAACAGCCTGGTCTCTTTCATATTGAAAGTATTATTGCAATCCTGTTTGTGACTTCAAGATCTTAGCCCAAAGACCTAATGGCCTGGTAGTAAGAACACAGAAGTGGGGATAAGAAGACCTGCCATTGAATTCTAGCTCTGGCACTCATTCGCTGTTTGACCTTATGCAAATCCGAGTCTCTGTTTTCTCATCAGAAAAAAAGGGGGGTAGAAATGAGGGTAATTGTTAGGATTAAACAAGGTAAGGTAAATGGAAGGTTTTTGTGATTAAGAAGTATTTCCCAAATGAAACAATTCATTTGGCATAACCTTGTACCCATTTTCTAGGACTGTCATAACATAGCCTGGGTAGCTTCAGCAACAGAAACAACAGAAACTTCCTCACTCTCTGTGGGCTGGAAGTCCAAGATCAAGGTGTCAGCAGGGGTAGCTTCCTCTGCAGCCTCTCCTCCTGGCTTGTGGATGGCTGGCTTTGTGTAGTGTGTGGTCTTTCCTGTGTGTGTGCCTGTGTCCCCATCTCCTCTTCTTGTAAGGACACCAATGATACAGGCTTAGGGCCTACCCTGATGGCCTTCATGATCTCGGCATCCGAGGTAAGATTTTTTTTTAATTTATTTTTTATTTTCAGCATAACAGTATTCATTATTTTTACACCACACCCAGTGCTCCATGCAATCCGTGCCCTCTATAATACCCACCACCTGGTACCCCAACCTCCCACCCCCCGCCCCTTCAAAACCCTCAGATTGTTTTTCAGAGTCCATAGTCTCTGGTTCACCTCCCCTTCCAATTTCCCCCAACTCCCTTCTCCTCTCTATCTCCCCATGTCCTCCATGATATTTGTTATGCTCCACAAATAAGTGAAACCATATGATAATTGACTCTCTCTGCTTGACTTATTTCACTCAGCATAATCTCTTCCAGTCCCGTCCATGTTGCTACAAAAGTTGGGTATTCGTCCTTTCTGATGGAGGCATAATACTCCATAGTGTATATGGACCACATCTTCCTTATCCATTCGTCCGTTGAAGGGCATCTTGGTTCTTTCCACAGTTTGGGGACCGTGGCCATTGCTGCTATAAACATTGGGGTACAGATGGCCCTTCTTTTCACGACATCTGTATCTTTAGGGTAAATACCCAGTAGTGCAATGGCAGGGTCATAGGGAAGCTCTATTTTTAATTTCTTGAGGAATCTCCACACTGTTCTCCAAAGAGGCTGCACCAACTTGCATTCCCACCAACAGTGTAAGAGGGTTCCCCTTTTTCCACATCCCCCCAACACATGTTGTTTCCTCTCTTGCTAATTCTGGCCATTCTAACTGGTATAAGGTGATATCTCAATGTAGTTTTAATTTGAATCTCCCTGATGGCTAGTGATGATGAACATTTTTTCATGTGTCTGATAGCCATTTGTATGTCTTCATTGGAGAAGTGTCTGTCCATATCTTCTGCCCATTTTTTGATATGATTGTCTGTTTTGTGTGTGTTGAGTTTGAGGAGTTCATTATAGATCCTGGATATCAACCTTTTGTCTGTACTGTCATTTGCAAATATCTTCTCCCATTCCGTGGGTTGCCTCTTTGTTTTCTTGACTCTTTCTTTTGCTGTGCGGAAGCTTTTGATTTTAACACCTCTTGAGTTTCAGCTTCCTCATCTGTAGAGTGGGATTGATATCTGCTAGAGTTTCAGTGATGATGAGCTGAAATATGTGTAAAGCTCTTGGCAGAGCTCCTGGCATGTGTATTAAGTGCTCAATAAACAGGAGTTATTATGGCCTCCCAAGCTCCTCTTGGCACTAAATCCCAAAAGACTTTGTGCTGCTCTTTACAATTTTGGCATATGAGAGCCACTCGGGGGATGGTGCCAGGTGCATGAAAACAGATGTGTAAAGAACAGGTAGTCTTGAATATGCAGATATGAAGGAGAAGGATACTTGGGGTAGAGAGAATGAAATCAGTAAAGGCACAGAAATAGGAATATGGAAGGACCTCTATAGTGACCAGCAATGAGATCAGTTTGAAGGCCTTTTAGGAGCCATGAAAGGGACTGGACCAGATAAGGCTGGAAAGAGGGAGGCTGGGGGCAGCCTTGCTAGACTTGCATCCCCCCATGCGAGCCATAAACTTGGACCCATGCTTAGGGTTGAAAGTGCAGTGGTTGCTGTTGACTCAGGTGTGTGGGCTGGGATGCCAGATAGTGGAGGAAGTGGTGGGCATGCTGCAAAACTTGGCCCATAGCTCTGTAGAGAATTTTATGCTGCTCTGTGAGCCTGATGCCTTGTCAGAGGCAGGACCCGAGCATCTGTCTGCAGAACATTAGTGAAGAGTCTTCACAGACTGTCTTGAAGGAGCCATGGCATGAAAAGCAGAAGCGGAAGGAGGAACATACTGTAGGGCCTGGTATCTCACTATCCTCAAAGAGCATGAGTATGGGGCCTGGGTGAACTTACCTCCATGGCTTCATTCCTCCCTGTCTCTTCAAGTTTTACAATCTTCATTCTATTTTTTTTTTTAAATAGAAGTTCTAGGATTTTTGTTTTACTTTTAAAAATTTTTAATCGAAATTTGGATGATAACCAGATTATATTAGTTTCAGGCATACTTTCTCTTTGTCGTAGGATTTTGTGACCTTTTCTACCTCAAACTAAGATTCAGAGCAGCTACCTTACCCATCCAAAACCTCAGAAAGTCACCAGGACCCCTGGGAACTCATTCATTTGCTCTCCAGGCCTGTGATTTTTTCAAAAGACAAATTGACCTCTGTTCTATTACAAAGAAATAGTAGGCACTAATTTATAGTCACTTTACTTCCCATCAAATGACTATTAGAAGTAATAAAAGGCTGGATAAAGGCCATCCACAACTCCTAAACTGGAAATATCTGTGACCAATTGTCCTCACACTTTTAAATTCCATTCAGCAGCTGGTAACCATTCCCTGGCATCATGTTAGATGCACCCTAATTTTTCTGTGTTTCTTGAGCTTTGAAAAAAGAAATACTGTGCATGTAGTTTTCCAACTGAAAAGGTGCTGAATTCAGCACATGGCCAGAGCACGTGCAAATAGACCGGGCTGAACTGTGGGACATTTTCCAATACAGCCTTTCAGACTCTACTGCCCCCCACCCCCACCCCACTGTGGAGGTTCATTTCTTACGGCACAGTGTGTCCTCTGAAAAGTCACGTAGCTGTTGGCAGCGAGAGGTGCTCTCCCAGCAGTGAGGGCTCCTGCCTCACTCCTACAAGCTGGCTCACCTCTCTCTGAGAGTCCTTGGACCTTAAGGACAAGGACAAGAAAGCAGTAGTAAGGGAGAACGTGCTAGAGGAAAATCACATTCAGCAGGCCTACAGGCAGTGACTCCAGCTGACAATATCACAGGCAACACCTCGCTTCAACCCTTAAAATACCTCCTTGGCTCGAGAAAGATAGATAACATTTGCCTGTTTTGCTCACTATTTTTGTTTTCACTTGTTTCTTACACTTGTGGAGACTCATGTTCAGGCAAACATCTGACTGCTTCTGCATCAGGGAGGCCATCCAGGAGGACAGTTAGGTTTTAGAAAAGTTTTTTAAGGAGGTGAGGAAGGTCATGCAGAAGGCACGCAACATGGGAGTAGGTTGGCTTGAGGACTAAAGAAAGGGATTGGAAAACATTAAAGAAAAACAATGTGCATAAGTGAGAAAGGGAACAGAGCCACAAAAGAGAGGTAGGTCTAGTCACACATTCTCCAGATTTGGTCAATGACAGTTGGGAGGCTAAGTTGAAGCCACGGGTGCCTTCAGTGGCACTGTTCAGCAGGAAGCTTGACAGAATCCTGGTTGTAGAAACATGGGCAAATCATGTAGTATCCTTGAACACCAATCATCTCAAGCATAAACATTTACTGACATTACCCATCTATCACATATTGGTATCATAGGTCACTATACCCAGGAAATGAACATGTGAGCCTTGGCACTGCCCCAGCCACATTGGGAACCCTGAGGAGTCTGGAAAAGTCAAAAGCATGGCTCCTGACTGGATTTGCCAACACTGTTGCTGAACAAACTCTGACAAAGTCACCATAAGCAAAGCCAATAACTCCGGAGACAGTAGGGGAGGGGTTGGAAAAGAGAAAGGGAGAAATTTATTTTGGGTGTCCATAGCCAGGGGAGGTGGCAGGTTCAAGGCTTGATCACCTCTCTGCCAAGAGGAAGGACACCTAGACTTTTACAGGAAAGGCTCAGGAGCAAGAGCAGGCAGAGAGCGTGTCATCATGGGTGAGTGTTGGTAGGTGTTCGTTCAGCCCCCTGTCAAGGGGAAGGTGGCATGTGGGGTATGGTCTTCTAGGTTATCCATGCTTTCCTGGTCTGGTGTCTTGGGATATTCCAAGTCATTGCAAAACACCTTCAGCAATGCCTCCAGAAAGTGCAAGGAGAAATAAGCACAATGGGTTTTAGAGCATGAGTTAAGAGGTCTTGTCTATTTCTGGTTTTAACTGTTGGAGTCTTCAGTTGAGCAAGAGGGCTCACAGACAATAATAATAATACCCAACAATAATGGCATAGTGACCAAATAAGATCATGCACATGAAAGCATTTCGTAAGCTGTAAGTACGACCTAATGTAAGATATTATTGCAAACCACCTGACTCTCATTATTTACGTGAACCGGGCCAGAGTCTGGTCAGCAATTACAGTGTGCCTTCAAGGAGGACACTTTTATTAATTCCTATTTCATAGTAATTTGGACTATGTCAACAGGCCCGCTCAGTGAAAGACCTTGGAGTATTCTGCTGTGGTGTGGTTGTAGATATTGGTGGGCTTAGTTTAAAAAAAAAATGCAAATCTTCATGCTTTATAAGTTCTTACGATGCTTCCTAAACTAGCCCGTTGTCTGCGTGGAGCAGAGATATGAACATTCTGGTTACAGCTCAGTAAACCCCAGTTTGCCATCCGACCAATTCTTTCTTCCAAGAAAACTGGTCATTCTCAGTCATTCTACTTAGAGGATAGAGGTCATTTGGGTGGAAATGCACTTTTGTACTCTGTGGTTTCTTTCTAAAAAAATTTTTTTTTTTTAAATTTATTTGACAGAGAGAGATCACAAGTAGGTAGAGAGGCAGGCAGAGAGAGAGAGAGGGAAGCAGGCTCCCCGCTGAGCAGAGAGCCCGATGTGGGACTTGATCCCAGGACCCTGAGATCATGACCTGAGCCGAAGGCAGCGGCTTAACCCACTGAGCCACCCAGGCGCCCCCCAATTTTTTTTTATTATGTAAACCGAACCTCTAATATGGGGCTTAAACTCAAGATCCTGAGATCAAGAGTCGCATGCTCTACTGACTGAGCCAGCCAGGCGCCCCTGTATTCTGTGGTTTCTGAGAAGACAGATGGGTCTTCTCAGAGTGCAGTGTGAAGGGCTTGGGAATTATAAAGTGACAAAGTCAGGTGCTGTGGGTGCACTACTGTTGTTCACGGAGGCAGTCTGTGGTAATGGAAACAAATCAAATCTTGAGCCAGAAGAGCTGAGTTCAAGTCCTGATTCTAATATTATCTATTTGTATGACCTTGGGCAAATCAGTTAACTTGCCAGTGCCCTACTCGTGTTATCTGGAAAAAGGTAGGAAATGTGGTAAATACAAATTTCACCAAAGCATGGCATGTGGGTAGGACAAAAAAACGTGACAGCTGTGAGTGCTAATGTATTTGAATATAAGCGTGTGAGCCATCTATTTTCCCTTCCCGTTGCCCACACTCTGTCCTGCTGGGAAAGCCTGCATGGTCTTTCCACACGGTCTGCACAAAGGTTTTATGTGTCTGAACCTCACTGAGTGCTGATTGTTGATTTAATAGTCATAACCTTTAAAATCCACAAGGGCTTTTTAGACCAAGTGGCAGGGAAGAGGCAAGGAGTGTAATATCTCCGGATGGAGCCCAAGGTCTGGGCTGTACTTCCAATGAAGGTGATCTCTGGTTAATCTTTGGGTTTGAATACCTCCGTAGTGCACTTTCCGTCATGTTTATGATGAGAAAGATGTCATCTGTGTAGCATCTGCAGAGCCTTGGTTGAGAAGTGAGTTGCTTTAAAACATTTCATTTCAGATTACTCATAAAGATTGCAGTGGCACTGTTCGTTCATTTCACCTGGTAGTCAATTGTCGTCACAAACACAAGAGCATAAGTGTCATCTTTTGGGCCTATATACTGTGGTTTAAAAGTCCCTTGAACCTGAACCAAAACACTTGTTTTCTTTAAAGTGTGAGTTTTTCTATGGCTTGGCTTAAATTCCTTTTAAATCTGTTTGAAATGCGGCTTATGTGAGCTGGTCAAAGATATTCTTCCCTTCCCTCTGCTTCATTAGGACACGGCGTGGTTCATCAGTTCAAGTACACAAGGCAGGCGCAGACTTGATTTGACTGACAACTTACAGGAACTCCTGGCTCAGCATTTTAAGTGAGATAGAGTTGGCATTTAGTATGATGTCTTGCTATCTGGAAAACTCTCTCCTTATAGGACCAAGAGTTTTCATTCATCTGAGGAATGCTGACATCTTTGAATACTTAGGATGCATTGCTAACACGTTTTCTCCTATTTGGCTAGTGCCAACTGGCAAGCATTTTTCAGCTGGTGGGACACCAATGACATTTTTGCTTTGCAGGGGAATAGGTACTACCTCTGGGACACATGGATATTATTTCCCTTTATACCAAAAAAAAAATTATGAAATTCTAACAAATACATATATGTGGACTTAATTTAGTAATATTAATAAGATGAGCACGATTGTCTTCTGTTGGGAAGCAGAGTGTTGTGGAAGGAGCCCTGGTTCTGAAATCAGAAGATTTGGGTTTGAATCCTGGATATCCTAGTAATTAGCCAGATGACCTTGGATAAAACATTTAGCCTTCACAAGTCTTAATCTTGTGCTTTGTGAAGTGGGGGATAGTAAGCATGGTTGAGACATTAAATGAGCTAATGGGTATGACTGTGGGGTGATACATAAGTGGAAAGAAAGATGATCATCATGAGTTTTTACCCTAAGGGTGGGGGAAGAATCTTTACCCTTCAGGCTGCTAGGAGTTGGAAGGTACATTTTGTTTTGAGGGGTTTGGCCAATAGATTTCATAAGATCTTTGCTCTTATGATTTCAGAAGATAGTGCAAAATCTCAGGGCTTAATGTCAGCCTTTCCAGTGGTGCCATTGTTTGATGAGGAGGACGAGGAAGAAAAGATTCCTTGAAGGAATTTTCACTCAGTTGGATGATGCCTATCTAAAATTCTTCCAATCCTAAAGTCCTATTATGATAATATTCTAGCACTAACCATTATGATTAGTCTAAGGGCCTCATGAAGTTTAGACATTGACTCACCCATTCACATCACAGAGAGAGGGACCACAGCTAGGGGACAGGTGACACCATGTCCAGAACTTGACAAACAACAGTTGCTTTGTTGTTTCAGTTTGCTGAGTATCATTCTAGCTTCTCCTTAGGTCTTTTGTGTCAATCCAGTTTAACTGATACTAAGATAAGTAGGGACTTAAGTGCTGTGCAAGGTACCAAAATTAAAGAACTCATCTGAAGTTAACAATCCCGTGAATCCCTTATTCTGTTGTGCTTCCTCTCTGATATCCCTGTTACCTATTTCCACATCTGCATCTGCATCTATATCTATACTGGAAGGGGACTGTGTCTATGAGGGCCTTAAAGAAAGAGTCCCCACTGCTTCTGGCATCTGACTCATCTTGAAGAAGTTCTGGCTGCCTAAAACTTGGGCCAGGGAAAGACTGAGATCTGTAGTTGGTATATCCAGGACAAACAATGAAGTTTGCTGGGTACATTTGGCTGACAGGTAGATTGGTGGAAAGCACAACAGTTCCGACATCGGGGGTCACTCTTGTGTGAAGGCCTACGTAGTCGTAAGCTCTAGTCGTAAGGTGGCCAGGCTGGTGCCACCTTTCCTTCTTCATCACATGGCCTCTGATATCATCTTAAATTTAGTCTGCTCACATTCAATCATTCCCTTAGTCATTCATTCCACATATGAAGTGGACTGAATGAAGCCACATATCTTGGCTTTCATAGAGTTTTCAATTTATTGTGAAAGAAATACATGGATGAAAGTTATCCCTGAGATGGGCATATATGTCTGTGACAAGTGCTGGGAAGGAGCGATTTAGGCCTAGAGGGAGAGATCGGGGACTTGCTGAAGGAGGAGAGAAGGATGATTGGGAAGGTGGGCCCGGAGAGCTTCTGAAGCGGAGGACACATTGCGCACCAAGGATGCCAAGGCTGGTGGTCTGAAAGAAGGCAGCGTCTGAAGGTCTGAGGAAATGTGAAGGTGGGATGAGACTGGGGAGAGAGGTGATTAGGGTCAGGGTTTTAGACTTTAAACTTATAGGCAATGAGAAGACAAAAGGGCTTTAAGCATGGGACTCTTTCTGCACGTCGTGGAAGGACTGAGGTGGGGGGAACTAACAGGTGAAGGGACCCCAGGTAGGTTATATGCTTAGTCTAGGAGAGAGAGCATAGCCGCTGTGGACCAGGTGCTGGCCCTGGAGGGCCAGGGATGGGGATACTGAGAGACATCCAGGAGGCAAGGCCTTGGAGACGGTTTGCTTGTGAGGGGAGGGAGAGAGAGAAGGTAACAGAGGGATGCTCAGGTGGGCCAGGAAGGCCAGAAATGAAAGCGAGAGTCAGGATGGGAGGAAGCAGAGAGGGTAGGCAGCAGGGAAGAGCTGCAGAAAGGGTTTTTTCCTTCTGCTTATGAACGCTGCTCTAAGCCTGGTTTGTCCCATTCCGTTTCCCCTGCAGGCAATTTTTGCCTTAGAGCTTAACTGTGAGGGGTCATTCAACCCTTGGGTTCAGTTTTTGGTTTATTTTTCAGGCCTACAGGAACAGGACCATGTCCGTGCACAGGGGCACGGAGAAGGAGATGTTAAGAGTTGGGGTGCCTGGGTGGCTCAGTGGGTTAAAGCCTCTGCTTTTGGCTCAGGTCATGATCCCAGGGTCCTGGGATCGAGCCCCACATCAGGCTCTCTGCTCAGCAGGGAGCCTGCTTCCCCCCCAGCCCCCCACCCCCCGCCCCGCCTGCCTCTCTGCCTATTTGTGATTAATAAATAAAATCTTGGGGTTGGGGGGAAAGGAGTAGCTCCTGCAGCTCTGAGTTTCCACTCCTCTTCTGGAATGTGGCTTTTCCAGCCTTATACAATCTTCCCTCATGCCCTATTTCTCCTCACTAACTTGCACCCGTGACTGTGACCGAGCAAGTTTAGTTAGCCTGGGGTTGCTGAAACCCTTCTAGTTTTTGTTTTCAGCTCAGTACCCATTCTCCCCTCAGGCCATTGGTTGGGCTTGTTCTTGGCTGAATGGTCTCGGTGACCCCGGAGGTGCTTTCAAGGATCCTGAGCATGGGAGCCAGAGCGACCCCAGGGAGCTCCCTTTGCTTCTCATCCAAAAGAGTCCTAACAGAATCCCTGCTCAGCCCAGCCCACGGGAGCTTCAGATTGTTATTCAGTGCCCAGTGGCCTACAACGACAGTGCATATTACTTTTATTGTATTAAAGCGAGGTTGGCATTAGAGAGATGATGAGATCTTGACACTTGGGAGGGATTTGGTGTGAAGAGGGGAATTTTAAAAATGTTTTTTACATAAACATCCCTGTCCCTAATGCATATGTCCATTTCTGCATCCAATTAGTGACCGGATACTAATTTCCTCAGCCGTTACCCATGCGCCAGGAATAGTGCTAAAGAGGAGGAAGTGGGGAAATGTGAGTGATGGCTGTTCCCAGCCCTGGCAGTGTGCTTCGCAGACTTTTCCTTGCAGTACTCCTATGGTCGGGGGTCCGGAGTGCCGACTGAAGGCGGAGCTGAGTCTTGGCTTGGGATGCTGCTGCTGGTTGTGGCAGCATAATTTGCCATCATGTCCCTTAATACTTGTTTGAAGGCTTCCAACTCAGTTTAAAAACATTTTTTAAATAGATTTTATTTATTTGACACAGACAGAGATCACAAGTAGGCAGAGCAGCAGGCAGAGAGAGAGAGGGGGTGGGGAAGCAGGCTCCCTGCTGAGCAGAGAGCCCAGATGCGGGGCTCCATTTCAGGACCCTGAGATCATGACCTGAGCCGAAGGCAGAGGCTTACCCCACTGAGCCACCCAGGCGCCCCATCAGTTTAAAATTTCATGTACCTCTTGCCCTTGGCTCTATCATGTATTCGTGTTTGTTTAAATATTCAGAATGTTCCCCCACCCTCAAAAGAAAATCGTTCCTCCTATAAGGACATCCTGCTTCTCCGGACCCCCTTGGCATACATCTGCACACCCCCCAGGCCGGAGTATCACAAGACAGACGAGGAGGAGAACTCAGAGTCTGGTGGGAGGGACAACCCGCCATACCCGAAAACAACGCCATGGAAAAGACAGGCAAAATGGGGTCTTGAAGAAATGACTATGGATTCTGGGGGGGAAGCATTTTGGGAAATAAGGATTGCCTATGTAAGTATGTGGTGTGTGTGGAGATCTGAAATAAAAGGACTTGTGTCAGGAATAATTTGCAAGAGCACAGTTGGTGGTGAGGGAATGAGCCAGGAGAGTAGTTGGCAACCAGACCACGAAGGGTGGGGAAAGTTACACCATGAGTCTGAATCCAGTCCAGAGCCCCTGATTCCATAGGCAGCAAGAAGCAATTGAAGTTTTTCTCAGGTGAGCTAGAAATGTCACCAGTAGGACTCAGCCGCAGACTGTTTGTTACAGGGCAATTCAGAGTTCTATGCCAGGATTCCCTTCACTCTTGGGCCTTCAGGAATGAAGGTGAGGGGGTGTGGGTCAGTGAGGAGTGGGGCAGCCCACCCATGCCTGATGCTGAAGAAGTCTGGGGTAGGGTCTGGCCATCTGTGTGTTCAAATAGCTCATTTCAAATCTGAAAGCAGTGTAGCCAGGTTTGGGCCTCCCTGATCTCCTGCCACCCTTTCACAGAGCAGACGAGCAGAGACGGGGGCCTAAAGAGGCCAAGCCACCTCCCAGTGTCACCCCAGTCATTATCCGCAGACAGCCGGGACTCACACTCTGCTCCCCAGTCACGAGTTGCCCCCTGGGAGCCCAGGCTGGCAGTTTTTCTGTTCACCTTCTCCCTGGTGTATTTCTCCGGAACTGAAGGCGTGTGGGAGGACAGAGGTGTTTTGCAGGGCACTGGAAGTTGGTGTCCTAGCCAAGGTCAGTTGAGCATTCTTATTAACATACTGTAGATAATGGATGTCTAAAAGTCTGAGGGCATAAATATTTTAATGTAGCCATACCGTGTCGCTGTTTCTTTCAGACCTGCACTTCAATTTTTATTTACTTTTATATATTGTTGGCGTAGGGCCACAAGGTTTTCCATCAACAGAAATGGCTGCCGATTGAGGCGATTTGCTTTCTCCCCAGCACTGAAGAGAGACCCATTCTCCAAAGCAGGTGTTTTTAGATCAAGATGGGCTGCTGGATGACACAGTGGGGAATACACTAAGTAAAGCCATGTCATAAATTGGGCTGGTGTCAGCTTCCTGATTTAATGCTTTGCTCTATTTGGTCATGAATTATATATTCTTTTTCAGATTGATCATTTCTCCCACTGATAAAGGAACAGTGTTCTACCCAGTGGGTTTGGCCCCTGACCCTAGGAATATACCGATGCATCAAAATTCCCTGAGCTGACAACTTGGGTGAACTCTGAAGACCATAAATCTGTAAAGGCAGAGAGTGGGCAGGCAAGCCTGTGTGCTGGAACTCTCCCCTCACTTAGTATGCATCGACGGCCATGATGGTCGAGCAATTCCTCATCTGCTTTTTACCCAATGTAATTTGCAAATTGATTATTCTTCCTTGGAAGTCTTTCTTAATTAAATAGTAACTGCAGTTATTACCCTCAGACAAAGGGGACATTTTAGTGTCTTGGCAAAGGACAACCTTAGCTCAGTGGATTTTTTCATTTGTCGAAGTGCCCACCAAGGACTATTGTGCACAGAGCCCTGCCTGATGGCTCCTTCTGTGGGAACGAGCTAGCACTCCTTGCCCACAAGGAGCTAGAAGCAGGGGACTTAATAATCATGCCTTCAACGAAATATGTATAGATGTCTTTGCTTTTCAGTGTGCTCATTTCGAACACTATCTCATTCCATTTCTGTACCACGTGTGGCAAATGACTGTAGTCTCCTCTTGTCAGATGAGGAAAGTAAGGGAGGAAGAATTTAGGGATTTGCCTGAGTTCATAGACAGAAGGGAGAAGCAGGACTAGAATATAGATGACCAGTCTCTTAGTCTGCTCCTGATGTTGAATGAGGTCCAACTGGATTCATTCAACACCACTTTTAAAATGTCAAATATGATTGGGCCCTCTGCGCATGGGTAGAACTGTCATGAGGGAATAGGCATCTTCATTGGACCCTAGCCTTCCAGTCAAGCCAGTTGTTCTGAATCCTTGATAGGAGGCAGAAAAATTTGAGAGGCTTGTTCAAAAGCTCGGTTACTTGGGCCATAGCCTAGCATTTTAAGAAGTCTGGATATATCCCAGCATATACATTTCAAAAGTTCTTAAGGTGGATCAGATGGCCAGTTAGGGTGGAGACACAGAATTAGTCTCTTATCTTCATCAGGATTGCACAAGGAAAGGTGAAATGGAACATGATATATGATCCCAGTCAGACTGGAGGTTTGTGGGGGAACAAGTGTCACCACAGGGATGGTTTCAGAGCCCACGGAGAGATAGGCACAGTCTCTGCTGAAAATGTTCCTATGTCTCTTCATCATTTCTTCTGGCTTAAGCCATGTTGACCTAACAGGCTGGGAAAAGAAAGCCTGTCCCCATTATCCACACTGGATATGTCTCCTATGTTTCTCCCCATCTCTACCTCCCTTCCACATAGAAGATTCCCTTCTTCCATGAAAATCCTCCTCCTCCTCCAAGACCCAACTCACATGCTCCCTTTTCCATGATCTCTTTGATTTCCCTTCTCAGAGTGACTCTCTTTCCTCTATGATCTTTATGGTTTTTTATGACCTCTATGGTTTTACTTAGCCATACTTTATGAGGCTAGTTTCTGCCTTGGGGGTGCATTTCCTATTCATCTTTGTGTCTCCCAGTAGGTAACACAGAGTCTGACACATTGAAGATGATCAGTATTTATTTGTCTGTTGAGTTAAACTGACTTAGTGAACTGAGCCTACTCAAAAATTAATGAATGAATGCATCAGTTCTAATGTAGAACACATACCCCCACGAATAATTTCTACCCCTTGACGGCTTAAAGAATAATAATAGTAATAATAATAATAATAATAAGCAAAACACATTTAACTCAAAATACTTGAAGAAAGAATAACTGCTGATTTCAATAACCAGTTTACATTGGCCATTGGTAAGTTAAGTTGGATGACAGATGTAATTACATGTTAGGCTTATCTGTGTGAACAGAGTTTGTCCCACACAGCCACCTTGTGACTCCTAGGTCTTGGATACTTTCACAAGCAGCCTTCCATCTTACTTTCCCCATATCCCAGGGCTGACCTTAGCCTAGCATCCTCCACCTCAGGAGGAGAAGCCTATTCCTGATGGTCTACTCCCTGCTCTCCTTCTTGTGTTTGAAGCCCAAACTAACTCCTGTGTCCTGCCCTAAGCTGCCTGACCCTGGGTCTGTGGAGGCTGGCCCTGGTCAGGAAAGGGGCTGACAGAGCATTTGACAGAGGTGTGCAGCCTGGAGGTGGCTGCTCCGAGTGGGTGTGCACTCTTGGTTGGAAAGGCTAACGGTCAGGCCTGGTATAAGGAGAAAGCCCTCCCTTCTCTTCTTTGTTTCCTCTTCCTTCCTGACCCTGGAGTTAGGTCTGAAGACCTGTATCTGGCTGGCTCACTCTGCATACATGGATTTCTAGCCAAGTTTTTCAGGCTAGGGCCAGGAACACTCAAGGTCAACCATAGTCAGTTTTCCATACACGTGTGACCATCTTGGTGTGCCTACAGAGTTGATTCCTTCCACCCAGAGAAAAACACACCATAGGGAAATCGCCTCATGATCCGGTCTGCACCTCTGGAAATGATGGTGGGCCTACATGTCTCCATGTCTATCCTCTCACACCCGGTGGGATGCCTTGCTGTCAGCATAGCCCTATATCGGGGAGAGGCCAACAAGATGTAAGTGCGATGGGGAGAGTCCCAAAGCTGTCTGTTGGAGAAACACCAAAAGGTTTCTGAAGAGAAAAATTTGACAAGGCCACTATGGCTGTCCTCACACACTTGAAGGATCCTCCTGAGGAAGGAGGGCTGAACTTGCCCTGTGAGATCCTGATGGGTAGAACTGGGCTGAATCATAAATCCAATCGCCAAATTATCACCCTTCTCCAGTTTCTAGCTAGGCTGAATGGCTTCTGAAGTTCCCTTTTCTTTGCTAGAACCGTCTCCCTGGATAACTTGGACTCGCCCTTTGGGTTATGGCTTCTGCTTCATTTCCCTAGACAGTGGGGCTTCCTTAAATTCTCTAGATCAGCTTTCTTTAAGTGATACTATTTTGGGCAGAATAATTCTTTGTGGTAGAAGGCTGTGCCTTGTAGGATGTCTAGCAGCATCCCTGGCCTCTTTCCACTGGAGGCTGGCAGGATTCCTTCAGTTGTGACAACAGTAAATGTCTCTGGATATTGCCAGCTGTCCCCTGGGGGTTAAATTGCCCTCTTCTCCTCTCATCTAACTGGGAACCGGTGCTCTAGACTAGTGTGCCCAGAGCGCCCTGTACTTTTACTTCTGGAGCACTCATCACGTTTCTCCCACTTCTAGAGTTCTTGATGCTTGTTTAATGTCTATCTCCTCCCTCATCAGCTTCCTGATAGCAGAGATGGACTCCAATGTTCTTTGCTGCTCCTAACCTTTTAAAATGTTTTTAAAAAATTCAGTGATGGGATGAACTGATTTAAATGGAAACTTGGAAGTTCTCAGAGCTATCCACAGACAACATAGTTTCCTCTTAAAGTTATTAAATGTCCTATCATTGGAGGGGTCCAGGCAAGGTGAACAACTACTTGCGGTTGTTACAGAGGAGACTTAAGCCCTGAATGGGTGATCTTGAAGGTTTCTTCCAGTTATGAAATTGTATGGAATGCGGGCTTTCAGCCAACCGCCCTGTGGGTAACTAATTAAATCACAAGGAAGAAGCCAACCATTCCCTCAAGAGTCAGGTGCTAAGTGTTCCCAGGAAGGGGTGATAGAGCTTGGGGAATGACCTTTAAGTGGGTCAAGAGTCACATGAATATGGAGTGCCTTTCTTTTCCCTTTCTCCTCTCCTCATAAGTCATTTGACCCATATCCTCAGGCATAGGATCATGCTTGAAGGGTTTAGAAAACATCTAACTAAGCCCCCCTAAGTCTCTCTCTCCACTATGGCAAGGAGGGCCAGGCAGCCTTCTGGCATGTGACGTGGATGAGAAAGGAAGCCCTTCATTGGATGGTGCGGGAGTTGGCCTGGGGCAGTGTTTTCCAGACTTTGAAGGTTACAGTACGTGTGATTTATTACTCTATTTTTCTTTTCCTATAATCCCCTTTCTGGTGGGGCAAAGAGCAGTAAGCAGAGACAAATGGATGCCCACGAGGCCCATATTTGGTTCTGAGGGCTATGAAAGAATCA
This sequence comes from Mustela nigripes, assembly GCF_022355385.1. NCBI lineage: Eukaryota > Metazoa > Chordata > Mammalia > Carnivora > Mustelidae > Mustela > Mustela nigripes. The sequence continues at coordinate 66,170,979 of NC_081569.1, read as the reverse complement.
GCTTCAGTTCCTGGGGACTGTGTGTCTATGTGCCTGGCAATGTGCTACTCACTTCCCATGTGCATGATTTCATTTCATTTTCATTACCCAGTGAAGGAGATATGATTAAATCTATTTTCCAAAGAAGCAACCGAAGAGGTAGGCGACTTATTCAACATCACACAGCTGGTAAGAAGCCTGAGCTTGGGCCTTAATCCATTCATACTTGCTGTGCCCCCTGCACGTCCAGCCACAAGCAGAATATGAAAACCTTTTACCCCAAGCTTGTGTTTCAGAGAGGCCCTGTGAGTTGGCATAATCATGATGAAAACTACCCTTGAACTCAAAGCTGCTTTTGTGGCTGCTGCTTATGATCTTTCCAGGTTCATTTGATTATGCCTCTGCAACAGAGCCTTCTTAAATCGTTGTACTTCTGATTTAACATGGGGAATTGCATGCATGAGTTTTGTTGCTCTCTAGAAACAGAAGCGGAGGAATAAAGAAGGATAAACCTACAAGGAGAAAGAAAAGGAGGGTGAGGATCTCAGACAAAATTTGGAAGATGAAAACTGGATGGATGAACAATAAATGGCCAATGTCTGGGAGTGGGGTAGGGTGATGTGGGAGCAGAGTTGGGTGTAGGGGTAGCAGTGGGAAGTCAATAAGATGCAAGATAGTTCTCACTGCATAATCTCAGAAAGAATAGAGGGAGAAGTGCCAGAAGCCACTGAGTGCAGAAAGAAGAAGTGAGGCCATTTCCCTGCTCAGCTGCATGACCCCTCCTGTCTGACCTCAGCAGACTGCCTGAGTAAAGTATACTCTGCAGACTAAACCAGGAAAGCTCTGGATCCAGAAATGCCTTCTACAGCCAAGACCTGGGAAGAGACACTGATGGAGGCTTAGATTAAAGTTTGCATACTGCATGGTAGGATTTCATAAATCCCTTTCTCCCGATTGGCCCCAGGTAGTAGACCGGAAAATCCTTCTCAAGGGATCCTGACCTAAGAGAAAAGACCAAAAGATTTAAACATTTGGGGTCTCCTCCAATGGAAGATCAGGTCCACATCATGCTATTGGGTGGCCCATGGTGGACAAGTCCCACCCATGGCACACAGATCAGGGGTTAGGTGCCTCACTCTGGAAAGCCTTCAGCTGTGATCTTGTCGAAATTGGATCTTTCTTTGTCACCCAACAGGCAACTTCATTGTTATTGAGGCAACTTTGCAAAGTTACTATTTGCATTTCTTGGCCTTCTAATTGCAAAAGTCTTAGTTCTTATTTCCTTAAAATTTTTGGCCTCCCACTTTAGAAAGCTGGACCTCTTCTCCCTCTGTATATCCATACCTCCACTCCCCACCCAGTCTCCCAAAGGTCGGGTTGGTTGGTTGGTTTGTTTTCATTCTGACATAGGTTAAAACTTGATTCACTTTGTGGGGGCTGACAGAGCTGATCCCCTATGTATGATGCTTGACTCTAATTTCGATATTTCATTGGTTATTTTTATTACATTGGTGTTTTGTATTATTTGTGTTTTATGTCATTTTTCCCCACCTTACTCTTTGAATGCTCTGAATCTGATCCTGGTTTCCTGGGAATAAATAACAAGTGCTTTAAAGCTTTTTGTGCTCTTGCCAAATACCATTATCTAGAAATATGTTGGCATCTCATATAAACATATGTTTAGATTTCTATAACTAAATGTATCCTTATGTATGACTTATTATTACAACTGAATTCATCTATAAAGATATAACTTTATTTACAGGTATGATCTATTATAAGCTCCTACATTTCTATTCAGTTGATACGTGTGCCCAAGGAAGAATGTGTCACTTCTCCTTAGGAATATAATCACATTATTTGTGAAGACTTAATAGAGCCTAAACGAATACAAGCACTATTTACCTTATTAAGTAGGTATTTTCAACATTTATCATTTTAAAAGGAAAGGATGATGTTCTGAGACATTTCAAGGTGACCCCTAGCTCAAGAGCTAAAACAAATGAGGAATGAGAAAAGGTGGTGAAGGCTGATAGTTGCAGCTGTTTTGTAAAGGAAAGCAAAGGAAATGGCAGGAGGTCTGAAGCCAGAGACCTCTTGGGCTCAAGCTCTTCATTTAGTGACTGTGTCATCTTGTGTAAGCACCCCCGCCCCCACCCCGTCGCCAATCTCGTTACAGGGACCTAGAAAAAATGCATATTCATGACCCCACAATTTTGTTAGGCATTGAGTTAATGTGTATGAAAGCATAACAATAAATTGTTAGGTATATTTAAGCTCTTGTGTATCCAAGCCTGTTTTATTGCCCTGTTGCTTACAGTGCCTCGGGCCCAGTACTCATTCAGTGAGTATCTGTTGGATAATAAACTAATAACTGAATTTGTGAGTCTGAGTTTTCAGGATATTTTTGTACCACTCTGAGTCATAGATAGACATTTATAAAACTGAAAATTTGTAAGTTGTTGATGGATAATCAGCTATCTTGATCCAGAGGTAAAAGGTAACTACTCAGGTGTTTAAGTCTTTCTTGCATATGAGACACTAAATGGCAGGGCTGATTATGAAAAATTGTCATCATTCTGCTCAAATATAAGATCATAGATTGGGGGAACTTCGAGATAATCACCTTCTCAAATATGAGAAATCTGAAGCCCAGAGGCCCTTCGAAGTCAGTAACTTTATATAATTTTTCTCTTCTATAGCTCTAGGACTATTGTAGATTGTTGTACAACACATATTTTTTTAATGGTTTTCAAGGATTGTGCTAAGCACTGGGGAAATAAACATCAGCAAGACAAACCCAGCCCCTCTGAGAAACTCACCATCCAGATAAACATGGAAAGCAGCAAGGATGCTGCCGTTGTACTAATATTGTGGTGGAATTATAGGTGCAGGAGGGAACTGCCAAGCGAAGCTAGGGAAATAATGTTTCACCTGTGTGTTAGCTTGGGTTCCCCAGAAAGAGTTGAGTGGACAAGTGATTTCTGAAGGAAGTGTTCCTGGAAAGACCTAAAAAGGGAGTGTAGAGAAAGGAAGAGAGGGTCAGGAGGAGACCCAAGCAAGGAAGAGATTTCTAGCCAGGTCCCACAGAGAGCAGGTTAGCCTGATGCTGTGGGGGAACGTTAGGGAATAAATTAAACCTCAGAGTTTGCCCCTGCTTCCAGGCAAAGGAACTGGACTTTCATAGTCTTACATTAGTTGGCCATTGGCTAAAGCCGTGATGGACAGGTTGGGAAGAATTTATGGCAGATTTGCTCCAAGTAGCCAGAGAGTAGGCCTCTGAAGGTTGTTGGAAGTGTGGACCATTACAAACCAAAGCACACAGAAGTTGGGGGTTAGGTGTGCAGAAATAGTAATAGGAATCTGGATGAAGCCCTAGCCTTGTCCCATCCACTTGAGATCCATGATGATGATGTGAGGTGTGTAGGAAGGGCTTTCCGGGCTAAGTGACAGCATGAACAAAGGTTCTGAAGTGATATGACATAGGATATGTTTAGAGGTGAGAAGTTATCTGGTGTGGCTATGTTGCCTTGTATCTAGGTAGGCTGGAGTCAGGTTATGCAATTTTGTTTTTGTTGTTGTTTTGTTATAATTTGCTTGCAAAAAAAAAAGGAAAGGTATTTCAAATACCAGATGGCTTATTGTAAGGATACATGTGCTCAGGAATGGAGGAAAGGCCTGGCCCCAGGAAAAACAGGCTTCAAGACACTAGAACCCCAGAATAAGCAGAACTTAGGGGTCTTCACCCTAGGGGCTCAGCGGCTGCTTTTCCCTGTCTTCACTTTCAATGCCTGCTTCCATTTCTACCCACCTCCTTCTCTCAGCATGTTTCTGAGTTCAGATTTCCAGGGTGAGCTGCATGGATAAGAAGGTGCCCACTGATGGGCCATAGCATAAATTGTTGTCCAATCTATGAATTCAGTTGCTGTCCTAGGTTCAGGTAGATAGTAATGTTCCAACTGGCTATGCCCAAGGGAAGGAGCAGAGTCACCTCATGATAGTAGCTAAGATTTATTGAACACTGTTCTGTACATTTTATATATATTATTTTATTTAATCATCACATTTGTTTAATCAATAGTCATTTAATTCACTTTCACATTCCCTTAATCAACCTATGAAGTTGCTCTATGATTATTTGCAGTTCCAGAAGAGGAACAAAGTCTTAGAGGTTTGTGCGACTGCTATGTGGTGAACTTCCTCAGAAGGAGCTGGCCAGGATTGGCACGTGCCCTCAATAGTCTTACCTCTTCATGAAGGAATATGGAATGTATCTGATGGTAGTCATTAAGCCCCATGTCTGTAAAGGTGGAATAACATCTTAGGTGTGATCTGTTTTCAGGTTTGGGGTGAAGAGTTGATGAAATATTCTAGAGTGAAAACAAAAATTCTGAGACTGTTATATTTGTTTCATTCTTGCATAGTTTTTTCTACCAGCATCGGTTTCAAAATACTGAACTTTTTTGGGTGAGAAGCAGGGGTTTCTAGCAACTGAGCAGAAAACTCAGGAAGTCCACAAACAACAACAATGGTCTCCATGAACAAAGTCTCTGTTTTCAGAGAAATCTCCCTCTGTTTCCAGACTGATTGATGTGTGGGTCTGCCCTGGTCATGAGGGTCATGGCAAGCCAGATGCATGAAGCTGATGATACCTGGGACTTGCCTTTTTGGTGAAATAAGAGGTTTAATGGGTTCTGCAGGCATGGTAAGCCAGTATTATCTTGGCAACCTGGAAATAGGGAGGTGGGTGATTATCTACTGAGGCTTCTCCTTAAAAGAATGGAATTGAGTATTATTATTTCTTGGTAAGAGGTGGAACCACAGGCAGATGTGGTTATTTTGGCCTAACTTTCCCCCAGTATTCAGGCTTCAGCTGGCAGGCATAGCATTAAAAGTACCAGGAAAAGACTTTTAGGGAGGAGGTGAGAAGGTAAATGTAGACGTTATGCCTGGTCTCTCACCGTGCTTCCTTGTCTGTGACTCAGTGCGGATCACTTTCCGGCCAGAAACTAAAGACCCTCAGTCTGGGACCCGTCCCTCAGATGTGACCAGTTTAGTCGCCCATCATTAGACTTTCTTTTAAACTCCATTACGGAGAAAATGGTGAAATATACTTCCTGGAGAGAGAATACTTACAGAAACTCAATCTGAGAATAGATGGAAGAGATTGTCAAAGTTTCACATTGTTTCACTCTTCCCTTGAGATCGAGTGGCAGTGGACTATTGAGAAAGAGCCCTTCGATGAAGAATGGGCTCATCTCAGACTAACGCAGCTCTGTGCCTCAATTTCCTTGTCCATAAAATGAAGCTTCTGGACTCAGTCTCTAATGTCTCCTTAAGCACTCATATCTAACAAAAGCAGAGGTGTAGCCAACACCATTTCCTAAAAGAAAAATCAGAGATGTATCAATTTCAATTTTGACTTTAGGTGGTTATTGCACAAAACTTATTGCTTTGTAACTTTCTCTTGGACCTACCACTGAGCTCATCCTAGGGTTATACCCAGGCCCTCTTTTCAGGCCATACTGGTTCCAGCACCCACCTTCCTTTCTCATAGAACATTCTAGTATGGATACATATACATTCATACACACATAATACATATAAGTCTGGTTGAAGCATGGATGCCATTTCTTATCTGAGGAGAAAAAGCATAACAAACTTACAGGGCTTGCAAAGTCCTTTTAAGAACACTGTTCTAGAGTCTCTGGCTTCCTCCTGAGGTGTAATTGGAAACACAGTTGGTTTCTGTCTTCTGTTCACTGATCCTTTCCTCCACTTAGCCTCTGCTTAGCCAAAGGGCATGTGGTCCTGTCCTCCTGGAAGGGAGAGAGGACAATTCAGCAGATTAACATATGCCTTTATGTGACCTCCATTTTACCAGCATTTTCCCCAAGACAGGTATTTTCTTACACTTCTTGTCCTTTTTATTCTGTTGACCTGTGACAATTTATCTTTTGTAACCTGCAAACCAGAGGCTTTGTGTGCTTTCTTCAAGGAGGTGGGAGGGAAGGAGAAACTGTAGGTTTACCTGTCCATAGTAAACCGAGGTATAGGAAAACTCTGGGAGGAGGGGAAGGGAAAAGAGCAAAGGCAGTGAATGGTTAGTCCAATCCCAAGTCTGGCAAGGGAGCCGTCCTTGAGGTATCTCCAGGGTCTAGAAGTGGTTGAGGCAAGTATGCAGCACCAGGAAGCTTCCTTTGGAGTATTTATCAACAGGAGTGTCTTGTTCTCATTGTGAACATGGCGTGAGGAAAATTTCACCTCTAGTTCATTCTCTTGACATGGAAACATAAAGAAAAGAAGATGGTGAGGCAAAGGATCATTGTCTCTTGCTTGGATCTCCTCTCTGGAGGTCTGAAATGCTCCCAGAGTGGACCTGGAAAATGCAAATACTTACTTAGATACCCTTCTTACTTGTCCTTCTAGGATTTCATTAACCAGAGAACAAATTAGGGCTTCCTGGAAGGGTAGGATGTGCTCGGTAGACTTAAGTACAATCTTAACTAAGGTATATTTCACTGGTAATCACTAGTGATGAGGGAACAGAGGGCAAGCTAAGGACAAAGGACAAGCTAACACCCTGCACCCCCTGCCCTCCAGGTGGGATACATGTGACATTCCTCAGGCATTCTTGGCTGCTCAAGAACAAAGGGAAGGGAAAGACAAGGGGCTAACTGACAAAGATCACAGTCTAGCAGGACATGAGTCTCCATCAGTTTGCAACTATCTTAATGGTTTACAAGAAAAAAGCAATCTCCAGAAACCTAAAGACTCAATTTCCTGGGACCCAAACATCACCCTCCCCCACCCTCCCAGGGACAGAAAATATTATACAATCAGTCACTCCTCACAATCCCAGTGCAGCTCGTTCTGCCCATGGATCCTGTCCCCACACTTTAGTAAAATCACCATTTTGCACCAAAGACGTCTCAGAATTTTTTTCTTGACCATCAGGTCTGAACACTAACACTTCAAACCATATCAACCAGTATTCCCACTTCTCTTTTTTTTGAAGACTGTAAACATTTTTCTGAATATTGTTTCCCAGCTCCCTCTGTAGGCAAGTTCTCTTCTCCTGACACAGTGACTGATGGAGGGGCCACAAGATCAGTATAGCCAGGATCACAGGGTTACCACATCGAGGACAGCTGCCCAGGGAATTACTCATACTCACCGCAGACCTTGCGTGAGTGACAGGTATTTTTTTTTAATTTATTTTTTATTTTCAGCATAACAGTATTCATTATTTTTGCACCACACCCAGTGCTCCATGCAATCTGTGCCCTCTATAATACTCACCACCTGGTACCCCGACCTCCCACCCCCCGACCCTTCAAAGCCCTCAGATTGTTTTTCAGAGTCCATAGTCTCTCATGGTTCACCTCCCCTTCCAATTTCCCCCAACTCCCTTCTCCTCTCTATCTCCCCATGTCCTCCATGCTATTTGTTATGCTCCACAAATAAGTAAAACCATATGATAATTGACTCTCTCTGCTTGACTTATTTCACTCAGCATGAGTGACATATTAACTTTTCTTGTGTTAAGCCATTGAGATTTTGGCATTTTTGTTACTGTAGCATAACCAGCCTATCCTGACCAATACATAGACTCAGCCTAAGACTACTCCTCACACTTATGCATTCATGAAAACCACCCCAAGTGCTTTGAAACTCACCTTCAAGCTTTTTATCAGGTACATCCAAGGCAGGGCCCAGGATGTACCTGGGCATTTGATTATATGTTACATTGCCCCCAGAAATTCTGTTTCGGTCTGTGAATCCTGAGGTCTACACATGGAGAAACACTTGAAGACAGTTGAAGAGGTTAATTTACATCACTTGCTATTGAAGTTTTATTTTTCTCTGACTCTGAAGTTTTCAATTACTTTCTTAGTCACTGGAAAAAGCAGAAGACTAACAGGTGGGTTTACCGGCAAAGGAATGCTAGCAATAGTCAAGATCAAGGACACAGGAGTGATGCCCACCTTCCTAGCTCTTTCTAGGGATTCAGGGAGATAATTTAAGCAGGATACAGAAATCATATAGTCCTGTGACTGGAACAAGCAGGATGGTTAATAAATGTAGTTTCTTTAAAAAGGAAAAAGAAAAATCTGAGTTTTAGGAATGGTTCATTTCAGTAAAAATAAACAATTCTGATGATTTCCATCATGCCGGGCATAGTTAGGTACATGGAGTTGACCGGACCCAGGTGTTGCAGAGAGAAGTCAGGCAGGGGGCTGAGCCCCGTGCAGGCAGAAATAGCCAAAGGACAGGGCTCTGTTGATAAGAGCTGTGGGAATCGCAAACCCAAAGTACTACGGGCATTCTGAGATGGGAGAGATTTCAGTTTTCTTTGAATATTGACTTGCTACAGCACAGTAAGGGTAATATCTTCTAAGAATGACAGTTAGGCCTTTCTCACAAGGGCTAATGAATCACTCCATTTAGCTGTGACAACAGCAAGGCAAAGAAATATCTTCAAGGGCCCAGACGTTATTTTTCCAGCCCTGTCCCGGGGGTATGATGTGCTTAGAAGTTATGACAAATTAGCTGCTTGTAGCAAATCTACACGAGCCCTTTTATAAAGATGGAAGTTTGGGCCTGAGTTAATGGGTTATTATTGGCAAGGGAAATAAAGCTGGATGAGGAGGGCTGGCCCCAGCTAGCAAGGGCTTTGAGAAGCAGCCCAAGAGCTCAGCCCTGGCTCAGGAAGCTGGGGCAGCAGCAACGGTTCCAAAGGCAGGGACCAGGCCACTCTGCGGTCATGGGCCATTGCTGTACGTGTGGCCCAGCAGTCATTTTACACACGGAGGCTGAGGGTAAAGTCACCAGACCACTGTACCGGGAAATGGGAAGGAAATAAAACAGAAGTAATTAAAGAAACAAAATGAAACTTGAGATGTGAGGAGAATGCAGTGCTGTGTTTTTTTTTTTTTTTTTTTTTACCCTGCTAATTTATTTTCTCACCAGCATTGTTTTCTTAGGAGGGAGCATTCCTTAATTTCACACTCCCGTGTTTACGCTTCTGCGTGCTGGGGTGACATGTGCAATGACCGGCCTCTGGGTTCTCTCTGTGCTTTGGGAGGAAGAAGCCATTCCTGAAGTCAGGGTGATTAGGAAGCAGAGCATTGTTTTGGCAGAGATGTGTGTCCCAGGGTTCATTTATGTTCTATTAGAATGTATGTAGAAACAGTAACTGAACTATGCTTAACATTAAAAACACACACACACACACACACACACACCTCTCTTAAATAAATGCAGTGTGCATAAATATTTTTTAAACACAACAGTGAACTATTTGGACCTTCTGCTAATGCCTCTGTTTACCCACACTGGCATAAGGAATGAACCAATGAACCTCTGTATCCTGTGGAAAACGTATAAACATTATCTGATATTATTCTTAGATGTAATGGTAATTAATACTAAATCACAAACAGTATTTTATTTATTTACTTATTTTAAAGATTTTATTTATTTCTATGAGAGAGAGAGAGAGAGAGAGAGAGAGAGTGCGCACCAGCAGGGAGAGGAATAGAAGACAACAGACTCCTTGTTGAGCAGGGAGCCTAAGGACAGGGGTGTCCATCCCAGGACCCTAGAATCATGACCTGAGCCGAAGGCAGATGCTTAACTGACTAAGCCACTCAGGTGCCCCTAAACAGTATTTTAAATAGAAAAAAAACAAAAGAACATAGTTGATCTCAAGGGACCTCCCGTCCTGGGCATGGTGTAGTCAAGATGCCTATGCATGGAGACTTCAGGAAGGCAAGCAGCTGGCAGGGGAACAGGACAAGACAGTCTTCCAGAGCCAAGGTGGCCATTAGCCTTGCAGTGGTTTGGGGGTCTTCACCCTAATCTCTCTGTTAATGGGACTCTGATATCTTCCCAGTGCTGACTGTCTTCTCTTTCCACCAGCTCTCTTCCCTACACTTCCTCGACCTCATTGCACTGCTCACACAGGGTTTCTGCCTCGTAACTGGGCTTCCTCATGGCCCCCAGTGGCCCCTGTTCCTGTCTTAACAACACGGCCTTTCAGCTTTGTTTCTTCTTGAAAATTGCCTGCTTATATCTGTTTCATTTACTTATTTTTTCCAATTGTGGTTCTCAAAAGAAAAAATCTGAAAGGACCAGCTCATTTTATTTTGTACCAAACCATTTTACTTTTTTTTTCTTCTTCTTCTTTTTTTTTTAAGGACAGCTTTTTTGAGGTATAATTAAGATACCAAGAACTGCAAATATTTAGTGTGTATAATTTGATGGGTTTGGACATATGCAAACACCCATGAAACCATCACCACAATCAAAGTATGGGTCACTGGTGAGTCAATGGATTGGCTCCCACGGATTATGTACCACTGAATCACAGCTGTGGTCCCTGTGGGAGTCTAGGGGGACTCAGGCCCATGGGCTTAGCCCAGGGTGTCTTTCAGCAGGGGCTGTGCCAAGGCAGGCACCGTGAGGGGCACATTTGGCCAAGTTCTTTCACTCGTTAGTTAGTTCTTTCACTCCCCTGGCCCCTCTGCTGGGTGCTGGCTTGGCAATCTAAGGCTCTAGTTTCTGGGATGGTGCACCCAGAAGGCCCTGGCCTTCTTTTTGCCTGTCTGCTGTGGTCAGAGCATCTGTCTGTGCGAGAGTCCACAGTAGTCGCCCCGATACTAGGTCAGGGCACAACAGGTCAATGCGAGTGAGTTTTTGACTGCAAATGATAAAACAAAAGAGAAGTCAAGATTCGTCTCTCGTGGGACTCCCTCTGTTACTCCACTTCGGAGGTGTGAGAGTGGTATGTGGTAGGTGGGAATGGCTTCCCTCTCACTGATGAGGTGAAGGGTTCATAGCAGGCAGCATGCTTAGCAGTAAGGTCAAAACCTAGATCTGCTGATTTTACTCAGAAAGATATGATCAGACAGTAGCAGGAAGCTCTGAGACTCTCTGGGAGGGTTTGGGAGCTGTATGACCTGTATAACCTACTTGGTCATTGAAGACACCTCTCTTGCTGTTGTGGGGCACCAGGGCTCAGCTCCTTCCCCTGCACCACAGTCCTGGTCTCTGCTGCTAAAGCCATGCTTACTTCTGGAAAACAGGCATGGCCGCTGCTCTCCAAGGCACAGGCTTTTTCTGATTTAAAACTGAAGGGATGTTATCTGATGGTGGGTCCGAGGTCATGTGTCCAGGTCCTAGTTGCAAGGAGGGCTGCTGATACACCTTGAAGCAGTGCTCTCTGCTTCTTAAGATAGAGGATTCCCCAAACACGGAAATAGGGTTCAGATACTGGGCAGTAAAATAAAGGACAAGGGTCATCCCTTGGGCCCTTGTCCATTCTTAAACCAGGAGAGCAACATGAGGAAACCAGTGTGTTACATACCACAGGTCCGTGTTCCCTAAATTACACACGGAAACCCTAACCAGTGTGATGGTCTTCGGAGATGGGGCCTCTGTAGACAGTTAGGTCGTAAGGGTAGAGTCCTCATGATGAGGTGAGGTCCCTTACTAGAGGAGACGCACGTGAGCTTGCTTCTGTCTCTGCTTTCCATGTGCAGAAACAACCAGAAGACAGCCACCTGCAAACAAAGAAAAGGGCCCTTCCCAAGCATGGACTCCACCAGCAACTAGATCTTGGACTTCAGCCTCTAGAATAGTGAGAGAGAGTTGTCTGTTGGTTAAGTCCCTCAGTCTACGATATCTTGTCAGAGCAGCTGGAGCCGACTAAAGAGTTTTGGGGAAGTTGGTCTGGAAGAGTTTGTAGGGTAAACTGTAGGAGAAGGATTGAGCAGGAGGGAATGCATGAAGGGGATGCAGAGATGACAGGCCGTGCCCGCACGCCCGCACGCCCGCATGGGTAGATCGGGGATTACCTTATCATGGCATTGCACGAAGGCAAGAGAACTCGAGTCTAATGCAGATCATTTATAAGCTGCCTCAGTTTGTTTGTTTGTTTTTGGCAGGGGTGCGTGGCGGATAAGCTGAGACAGATAGACTGATAAACACCCAGATAGGTGCACAGACAGGCAGACACAGCCAGGAGGTGGTCTTGTCTGGTCGTCGAAGATGCTTCAGTTCCAGAGCCCAGGCTGGAGAGTCCGTTCCAGTCCTAGAGTTCTCGCTAGCTATGGTAACTTATGTGAGTTAATTCACCTCTAAGCCTCAGACTTGATGACTGTAAAAAGGGGATAATGATGGTACCTACGGTGCGCACTGAGGACTTGAAGAGTGTGTGCACAAAGAACTCCCGGCAGAGTGGCTGGTCCAAACCAAGTTGCCGATAAATGCTATGTATTTATAATGGTATTCTGACGTGAGGTTGAGAGGCTGGCCAACTTGGTTGGCATGGAAGTGAGGCCAGGAGGGCAAATGCGAGAGAGATATGAGAGGCAGCACAGAAGGAACATTGTGACAGATGGGGGCAAGGGCGCAGGGGAGAAGGAAGGGTCAGAGAAGACTCCATAAATTATTGATAAATCATCTTTCTCATTTGGTTCTTGGCATTGGGTTATTTTGATTTGAGCTGGCATTTTTCAGATAAAATAACAGGGAGAGAACAATTGAGGATTTGATCTGATAGAATGTATCACCCGAGAAGTAGCAGAATGTCTGAGTGCATATCAGTGGGGAAGAGGGCCGTGGGGGGTATGAGGTGGGGGGAGTGCAGCTTCCACCCCACCCCCCTCCTCCTCCTTCTTCATAGAAAGAGGACACCTGAAATCATAGGGGAAGATTTTACACCTGACTCTACCAGTCAGATAACCTGTTCCTTAATCAGAACTCTTTGCTTTAAATCCATGTTAGAAAGAGACGGGATATAAATTGCAAATAAATAAATAATCAGGTCAACTCGTCCGCCTTAGGAATAAGTTTCTTCCCCAGCAAATGGAAGTCAGACCCATACAAGGGGAATAAAAATTGCCCAAATTTGAGACTGACCTCACTGAAAGGTCAGTCCTGGTACTAGAAGTCCCCAGCTGTGCTATTCCCCAAGGGGGTCTTGGAAATCCTGAATATTCTAGCATTTTCTCACCGGGAAGAGGTAATGGTGGCTAGGCATACATCTAACAGTAGTGGGTATGATTTTCCATTAGCGTCTAGTCTCACCTGACAGAAGGGTAACTAGGGAATGAAAGATTGGATTTACAGAGAATCTTAAAAGATGCTTTAGTTTATTTGATGCCTTGCTACCAAGAATGTAGTCCAGGAACTAGAAACATTGACATCCTTGGGAGTTGGTAGAAATGCAGAGCTTCAGGGCCCCATACAGTCAGACCAACTAAATCAGAAGCTGCATTTTAACAAGATTCCCAGGTAATCTGGGGGATCCCTGCATTTGAAAAGCTCTGGCTGAAGACAGGGAGGGAGGGGTTGCTAGGGAGAGAGAGAAATGAGTTTTATGGAAGACAGACAGATGAGGCACTGGGAAGGTGGCAGAATAATGAAGGTCTTACTCACAATTTCGCCTAGGGATGGCTTTTGAGTGGTGTTTAGAATCTTGACTCATGACAAAACCCCTTGCAAGGAAGAGTCTTCACAAAGTTCTCTGAAACCCATAAGCATCACGTCAGCTCAGTTCCAGGTGCAGACCTGCCTGTCGACGACAGGTTTATTGAGCTCAGCGCGTGCTGAGCACTCGTCCTCTTCCTTTAAATTGGAAACAGATTGCAGCGCTGTAGGCAGTGTCATTGAGAAGGTGGCAACTGCCTTGTTCCATCTCCAAAGTCACCTAGAGTGAAAGTGGATTTGAATGTCCCCGGGCCACTCTGGCGGACTTTTGGGCCCTCCTGGGGTAATTTTCCAAATACCACCTCCTCTTCAGTTCATTTTCAGTTGAATTCCCTATGTTTGGGGTTCTCAAAGCATTATCCCCAGCCTCCCCCCTCAACAGTAACCTCTGCATCATCTGGGAATATGAGAAACGCAAAAGTTTCAGATTCTACTCCAGATCTACTGAATCAGAAACCTGGGGCTGGGACTCAGCAGTCAGAAACTAAGCCCCCAGGAGTTTCTGATGTCAGCTGAAGTTTGCTAACCAAGGCCCTGCATTTTTTTGAAAACTTAAATGGAAATGAAACAAATTTCCTTTGGCCTGCCTTCTAGGTGATGGTAATGTAGCCTTTCTTCTTTGATGCCCGTTGTATTTCTGTGCTATTAGCAATAAGGAAAAAAGTCAAGTTCTTGATATTTTATTTTATTTTTAAAAGATTTTATTTATTTATTTATTTGACAGAGATAGAGATCACAAGTAGGCAGAGAGGCAGGCAGAGAGAGAGGGGGAAGCATGTTCCCCGCTGAGAAGAGAGCCTGATGCGAGGCTCAATCCCAGGACCCTGAGATCATGACCTGAGCTGAAGGCAGAGGCTTAACTCACTGAGCCACCCAGGCGCCCCAAGTTCTTGATACTTTAAAAAGTACTTTTGCAAGTAGTGTTCCCTGTCCTACCACACACACACACAAACTCACATATTTACACTTGTGAAACAAACAGTACAGGTGTCCAATCATATTTTCCATTTTAATTGACAAGGAACTGTCCCAAGTACAAAGCTGTTTGATCTCCAGGAGTCAGGGTGACTTGGGTTTTGGGTTTTCAGGAAACATCCAGCACAGAAATTCAGTAAGGTCTCATTCAGGAAGGGACACGTCCTCACTGATGAGGCTATCTTGTCTCATGTATTCTGAAGTTTTGTCATCTTTTTGGAGGCCTTGGAGTGACTGGAGAAGTGGAAAATCTTGGCCACCCTTTTTATTATACTCACTGGAGCTAATGCATTTCTAGTCCTTTCCAAAGAAAGGGTTCAACAATCTGAGTCTGTCTTTGCTTAGAATCTGCAAGCCTCCATAAGGCCCAAATGCTGGGGTGAGGGACTGGGGGCTCTTCTTTAAAAGGCAGGATGTGTCAGCCCTTTGGGGACATTAGTGGGGTTTCACTACTGCCATAGGAGTGGCCATATCTTGCCCAATTCCCAGCGCCCCTGGGGGTGTACTGTGATAGAGCATATTGGACCAAGAGTGGGAAGCCCAGCGAAGGAGTGGGCAGGAAGGCAGGACCCATCCTAAGAGAGCCCTCTGCAGACTGTGGCGCCCTGTGGCTTCTAGTTCTAGGTTACGTCTGAAAAGTAGTCTCTGAGAAGCTGCCCGGCTAACTGGGGTGAGAAGATGTGGGTTCTGGTCCCCGTTGTCCTGATTCATTTGCTCTACAAATTTGGGCAAGTCATGTAAGCTCTTGGGCCCCATTTTCCTCCTCTATTACATGGAAGCACAGATATTTGCCCTACATGCCTCCCAGAGCTGTTGCAGGCCTTCTCGAGTTCTGTCTCTGAAAGTGACCTGGAGCCTGGGCAAAGGGAAGGGTGGGCACTCTGCAGATGCTTCCTGTTGTGTGGTCCCCACGGCTTCGCCCCTCATGGAGACCTCTGCTTTTCCTCCCCCTGGGAGCTGAGTAAATGCCTTTCATGGAGACCGCAGAGGCTGCTTGCAACAGGGCCATGATCCTTCAGCAATGCTTTGAACGCCTGGACTCAGGGCCACCCAGAGGGGCCACAAGAGGGGCCCTCCTCTCTCTGTGCCCATGAGGCTCTGCCGCCCGTGCCCTCTTCCACCCAAAGCACACAATCCGACCCTGTGAAGACATCTCTGTTCTGCCCTCCACGAAGCTGAATGGAGTCCATTCTCCTTCCTCTGTACCTTTTATCTCAAAGGATTCCTGAGCACACAATACACTTTACAGCCTGGTCCTCTGCCATTAGACAAGAAAGAGTCTTTCACTGACCAGTGCTGCTGAAATGCCACCACCTCCGCTGTGCGGCTGCCAGACAGCTGTTCAGAGCTGTGTAGAAAGCATCTCTCAATTCCGGGTCATTTAGAATGTCATACGCCAATGAGAGCTCATGGTGGCACCGAGGCCTGCAGGTTATATGAAAGCCTGCAGTTTCATAAAACGCACGCACAAACCAAAACCAACCTCCCGACAAGTTCCAAGAAAACCAGAGTGAATTCGTTGATATTTTGTTGGTTTGTTTTGCACAAGAGATCTGAAATTTGACCCTGTCCATTTTTGTCCTTTTCAAAGTGGATAAACAATTGTTTATTCCTATAAACAATTAGGCCTCTTAAAATGGGAATTGTGTAAATAAAATGTGAGAGTGGTATAAGAAACTTGCTTTGGTCCTGTCTCCCAATAACTCTCAATATCCGTGTGTTTTGCCTAATGCAATTCCACAGAGGGTCTGCTATGTGCCAGAGCTAGAGAAGTTGAGGGGCTGACATGAAGTGAACAGTTTCTGGTCTCAAAGTCAAGTACATTCAGATGTTCACATTCCCTATGTAAAAGGAAAGGGCGTGGGGGTGATTTCAGACCTCTGACTCTTCTTCACAACAGATGGGCCTCTCTTGGCCAAATACCCAACTAGATCAGCGCTGGCAGACACAAGCTATTTCAGCCTGCCCTCAGTTTCCCTCTTACTATTGAAAGGAAATCCAGAGCAAATATGGGGAGCTTTTCAATAATTATTGCATAAACAACTTTATAGTCATGATACCAGAAATGGCTGTTGGCATTTGGGGTTCATTTCTATTGCTCATTACATCCAAACATAATTTTTATTAAGTTGCCTTCAAAGGGATGATTCAGATTTTTATTGTGTTGTTTAGATTTTCTTTCTTTTTTTTTTTTTTAAAGATTTTATTTATTTATTTGACAGAGAGAAATCACAAGTAAATGGAGAGGCAGGCAGAGAGAGAGAGGGAAGCAGGCTCCCTGCTGAGCCGAGAGCCCCATGCGGGCCTCGATCCCAGGCCCCTGAGATCATGACCT
>NC_081569.1:66109790-66154093 GCF_022355385.1 Mustela nigripes | reverse complement strand
GATTTTCTTTCTTTTTTTTTTTTTTTAAAGATTTTATTTATTTATTTGACAGAGAGAAATCACAAGTAAATGGAGAGGCAGGCAGAGAGAGAGAGGGAAGCAGGCTCCCTGCTGAGCCGAGAGCCCCATGCGGGCCTCGATCCCAGGCCCCTGAGATCATGACCTGAGCCGAAGACAGCGGCTTAACCCACTGAGCCACCCAGGCGCCCTAGATTTTATTTCTTTAACTGCCCAAGTAAATGCCCCCAAACAAAGGACATTTGAGTTCTGACTACACCATTGATCTATACATGTGGGTCTGATACAACGCTTAGCCCGCCCACCGACTCCGCTTTTCCACTTCTGCTACTTTTTTGTGGGTGGTAGCTATTTCCAACGTCAACAGGATTCTTTCACAGAATCTTTCAGGAGTACGAAGGGAGAAGGAGGAGGGAAATTGTGATGGCTTAAAATCTGTTCAAAGACTCAAATTTGTGTTTTCCACAGAACCACATAAAGCCAATTGTTGACAATTGGCTAAACACCAGTTTGTGTCAGAGCTATGGTGGAAACTTGCCAGAAGCCTACGGTGACTATATGAGCTCTATAAGCAAGAGTCCTTAGGGAGAGCTGGTCAGCAAAATGAGATAATCACGGGGAACAATTTGCGAATACTCCAGAATGCTATGTCATTAAGTACTCAATTTTCTGCGGTGGATTTCAGGGGTCAGTTGGAGTCGGTAGTTGGAATTCAGCTGGGAGGAGGTATTAATTTACACAGAGGGAGATCAGAGTGATGGATAGATACATTTATGTATCGATGAGCTAGGGTGTAAAACTTTTTGTTGGAACAATAGCTTTTAAACAGTTCACCATTGAGATGATCCATGGATGGCCACATGGCCATTCCATAGAGTGGTAAATTTGCTTCTGCAACTCCAACTTTTGTCCCTCTCCTCCCTCAAGGTCAGTCTTCCCAGGGAGCTCCTCCATAGCCAGATGGTTGACTGCAAGTGATAACACTCTAGAGGTATGAAATTGCACAGTGGATTTTTCTGGATCATCTAATCAGCGATTCTCCCATTTGTGTGTACATTACGATTCCTTGGAGGTCTTAGTGAAATCACCAATTGCTGGGTCCTATCCACAGAGTATCCAGTTCAGTGGGTCTGGGGCTTGAGAAAGGACCAGAGACATTTGCATATTTCCCAGGCGATGTTGATGATACAGGTCCAGGGACCACACTTTGAGAACCACCAATCTAATCCATTATCTTTGTTTACAAATGAGGAAATTAAGGCCCAGAAACTTCAGAGTTTAAAGAATGTTTTAGAAGGTGGTTGCCTGTCACACCCTCACTGATCACTCTGTGCCAAGCCCAGTCTGACTTTGCTTAGATTTTAATTGTCTGAGAGCTGAGCCTCTTTAATCTCAGTGCAAGTTCTTGAATATTTAGGAACAGATCTGCCCCAAGGCAAGAGGGATAAACCCGCTAACTCTGAGGGTTTTAAGGCTATGGAAATGTTATATTAATAAAATAATTTTTTCCTGCAAATTATTAATTTATTATGTCCCTGATTTTATAACCTGTAGGTGGCAGTGCCTTCCTTCTGTATACACAAGCCAGATGCTGGGCCAGTTTCATTTCCTGAGGCACTAAGAAGGCTGTAATGCATACAGTAGGGGAGATGAGGCCACCCAGCCCAGTGACTCCAAGGGACAGGGGAATCAGATAACAGGGCTTAGTATTCTGAGAACTATATTTTTCCTGAGTACGCAGGAGGGCTTAACACTTAAAAATGTAAAAATGTAAAAAATTTTAAATTGTAATGTTTTTATTTTTTCATCTTCTTGTTTAACTAGTTACATTCTTAGTCTTGGCACAGGTTCTAAAATTTAAGATCTGTGAAAAGCCAGAAAGCAGCACCATAGAGAAGTGGGACTATTGAAATGCCACAAATTTATTCTAAGAGAGCATTCTTCAGTGGAGAGGTTTCTAGCCACCAAAGCACTCTTTTATTGGTGAAAGTCGGGGGTGGGAAGGAAGAAACAGAAAAGTATGATTCTAGGAACCACATTGCAGACATGCCGAAGGGAGGTTCGAACAAGTGAGTGATTGTTCATTAGCTACTGTCAATGATTAAACATGAATTCCCCATTTCCATATGACCCACGACTTGCAGATGACCTGTTGGTACATGATTTCCATTTCGTCAGCAGTCACTGACATGAAAAAATAAAACTCAGTGTATGTTCAAAAGGAAAATGAAATCACATTGTAAGAGGCTGAGGTGCACACTTGCAAATATCCAGGACTGCACACTCGTGCGCTCTGTTTCCCAAGACCCCAAGGTCAGTTCCTTTCCCAACATCACTTGAAAGTCACTGAACTCTCTCCATTGCTGCCCTGTGCCAGAGAAACAAACTCTGATCTGATGCCTTTTGACCATTCCCTCCTTTCTGTCTCCACAAAGGGGACCATGATTTCCCAGTGCCGATTTCTCTTCTAAGTCATGCGAAGATCAATTAGTTCCATCTTAGTCAATTTCCTTTGTTGTACTAACATACTATTACAGACCGAAGCTGTGGTCCCCAGGTTACCCACAGAGTGGATTTAGCCCCTCATTTGGCATTCAGGGATGTAGGGTTAGTTTCCCTGTTTCCTACCCTTCTTCTCTGCATTGGCTCTGAACCTCGCATCATTTCCAAAATGATTTCATGCCTGTGGTTTTGTACATTTTGTTCCCTCTGAAAAATTCCTGGTCATTTTTGAGGATTAACTGTCATTTGGGGGAAGCATTTCCAGACTCCTCCAGACAGCACCATGCTCTGCCTTTAATACAGCTTCCAGCACATCGTAGTGTAATGTATATGTTGACCTGTCTTTCTCCTAGCCCTTTGCCTCATTTTGTTCCACTCCCCCAACCCTTCCTGCCCCCATAGGTCAGTACTATGAGAATAGTGACCATCTCATTCATCTTCATATCCCTAAGACCTAGCCTAAACTGGGGCAGATAGTAGGTGCTAAGTAAAAATGTGTGGGCTTCTCATCAATGCATCCTATACAAGATGCTTCTTCCTTTTGTTTCTTGTGGGAAGCCCCTCTGGTCTTGATTTCAACCTTTCTCTTACCCTATTATTTCATTCTGAACAGACAAATAACTTGAGTTCTACAAGTGATAGGTTGGTATCAATGAAAAGATGAAAACGTTGAAGTGGAACGCTTGAATGATGATGATTCTTCTACTACTCCTACTCCCAAATCAGCCTCATGGTATCCCCAAATCTTGGCAAGTTGCCTGAATTCCCTTTCAGAATGTTCACAGAAGTTTTCAGCTGCTCCTTTGTCTCTCCTAGATGAACTGACCTTTCCTCGAGCACCAGAATTCAAATAAATAGAAAGGATTTATTTGTGGCTGTTGCATGTTTTATTGTCATTTTCAAAACAATGTTGTGTTCAACTTGTTTTCATTACAATAGTGTGCTATTTCTGATACTTTGTGGGCTGGAGAGGGTATTATGGCCAAATCTGTGGTCAGCACTATAAAAACTTTTTAGAAGAAAATGGGTTTCACATTTAGTAACTGACCAAAAACTGAACTTCTTGAACACGTCCTATGTTTTAATGTAAGAAACTTGGCAGTGCATACATTTGATATCAATATGCAAGAGTGATCAATTCTCCCATTACGTTCCATACAGGGCAGAACACGGCTGGAGACATATGCCTGACGACGTGCTGGAAAATCTCTCATGACTCCTAGGAACACATACCCTTCATAATCCCCAGTGACCTATCTTCGTGTTTCCTGTAGTAATGGAGATAAAATGGGATACAACTGGGGTGAATGGGAGGGAATCCTTTGGGCAAGGGCTGTCCCGCCCCATGCAAAGGATGAGGGAACGGTGTCATAACATGGGTGAGGCTTTGTATTTCAACTCGAGAATCAGTGACAATGACCGACAGAGCCTGATGTGCCATCTTGCTGAGGTTAGTGCACCTAGAGGCATGGAAATAAGTGATGTAAAAGTTAAAAAAAAAAAAAAATCTTGAAAAAAGTTGCCTCTTGCTTTGTTGTTTAGTGTGCAAGCAGAGACACTGATTGTTCCGGAAGTCAGGGAATGAATGTGTCTTAAAATTTCCAGATGGAGACGATGGCAGAACAGTCAATATCGTGAGGTGGTTGGCAGGGCCGGGTCAGGCTGGAAGAGGAGCATGCAGATGGGAGGGAGACAGCAGAGAGAGGAGAGCTCAGCAATAACCCTGGGAGACACTTTGGACCCACGGACACATCTTCTTCCGGTGACATCCATTGGGAGCAGGAATTATAATATGAAATAGCACAAGCCCCGTGAGAATGCAAGTGGATAGGTTTTATCCACAGCTGCCACAGCCAGGTGGTATGTTTGATAGTGTGACACAAGAAATCACCATAAAGAACTTCAGAGTGTGCAGGAAGAGCTTTCCAGATAGCACTCATGTTAGAAATTATTTTCTTTTTATCCAAAATTTAAGATAATTTAGAACACCTTCCTACCACAGCAGTGCAGAAGAGAAGGCATTTTATAGCAATTATTTTGCAGAAACATTTTCGTATTGGAGTAAAATAGATCTGGAAAATTTCAGCTTTGCATATGTATGAAATAGGAAACCAGCAACCAAAATACCTAAAGCGAGAGAAACACATTAAAAACAACCACAAACAAATAAACCGCACATTGTTGGAAGGCTGATCTCTAAGCATGGTAACTGCATGGATAAATATTATATATATATATATATATCTACATTTATTTTTATTAAACATAACATATATACAAAATAATGTATTTATATAATTTATATGTAAAGTTTTATGTACAGTTTAAGGAGTAGTAATGAAATGAACAGCAATGCATTCACCAATAAGCTTACAAAATAAAACAGCTGATGCTCCTGTGTGTTCATTCTGACCTGATTCCTCTGCCTGCCTTTTAGAGCTAACCACTGTCTTGAATTTTTACCACATCTGCATCCCTCATAGTTTAGCTTTAAAGTTTATACAAGTGGAAGATAATACTGTATGTGTGTATGTATATATACATACATACATACACACACTCACATAAATATATACTCCTAGAACTTTCCCCTGTCATTTTTGTGCTTCAGGAATTCTGTTTTTTTCTTGCTGTGCAGTATTTCATTTTACGAATACCATCATTTATTTGTTCAGACTCTTGTTAATGGACATTGAGGCTCTTTCTAGATATGACTATTCCAAAAATGCTGATATGAACATGCTTGTCCGTGTCGGCTGGGACCCATGTGCAGGAGTCTACGAAGATCTGAATAGTTATGTAGTAGGAAATGCACATCTTCCATTTGATTAGGTTATGACAAGTTGTTTTCCTACCGGAGTGGCTTGCCTCCTCCACCAGCGGAGAGGAATTCTGATTGCTCTACATTCTCTCTAGCCTTTGCTGTTGTCAGACTTCTGCATTTTTGCCATCTGCTGGGAGCCAAATAGTTGTGGTTTTATTTTAAATTTTCCCTTTCAATGAGGTTGAGCGTATTTTCATATGGTTATTGGCCGTAAGCATTTCTTCTTCTATGAACTGTCCAATTTTTAATTTTTAATTCTTGTCCATAGACTTGCAAATAAGTTTTGTCTGCTGGAATATCAGTTGACGCTGCAGACTGGAGAGTCCTGTCCCCATTTGCAAATTCATTTCAATATTCCCAGTCTGTAAATGTATTCTTTGGATTCTTCTTTGAGCGTGGTTCTCCCACTAGATAATTATTTAAATAAAACCCTTAACACATGTCCACTTTATATTTATACAAGAACCGTGATTTTTACCTTATTTTGAAAGTTATCTTTAATCAAACAAAGAGTGGGAATAACTTGGGTAAGATAAGGTATGTGAAAAAGTTTGAAGTCTTGGTTTACAATAGCTCTACTACAAGTCATTCGTATAACATAGCTGTTGCTTTGGTTCTTTGGATATTAGGTACTTAGTTTAGAATCACTATTCCAAACCACTGGTCAACTTTTCTTATTTTTAAGCCAATAACTAATTGTCTTGATAATGGTTGCTATGAAGCATGTTTTAAATCTGGTATAGCAAGCCATTATAATTATCTTGGTTAAAAGAACACTTCGATATTCTTGATAGTTTATTCTTCTAAATGAATTACTCGCTGAGTTTGTCAGAGTCTATAATGTATTCATTTGGGATCTTGGTTTTACATAAAATCTATAAATATTTGCTTAGGAATTATTGTCATTACTACTGTATTTGGTTTTTCCAATAAGAAGCAATATATATCTCTCCAATTATTCCTCTCATCTTTTATTTCTCCCATTAGGAGTTTTAAATTTTATTTGAATAATTAAATCATTTATGTCTTAAATTAAATAAATATGCTTTTAATGGTTTCAATCGTAATAGAATCTTTTTTATTGTGTCTCTAGCTATTTGTCATGGGTATAAAGAATGCAGTTGAACATTATATTTGTTTTTCCTAAAAAGTTATTATCAACTTTTCAGGGAAATTTACTGTATTTTTATCCAATAAATACCACCGGCATTTCCAGTGCTGTGTTTTTAAAAAGTAGTTAAAAAAAAACCAAATAGATGTTCTTAGTTTGAAAATAGTCTGCATTCAACCTGGAGAAAACCAAAATAAGAAAAATTTTAGGCGTTCCTTTTCTTTCTTTAAAGATACCTTGAGTAAAGAATGCTTCACTTTTTAGGTAAGGTTATTTTGGGATGAGGCAGTTAGAAACACCAACACACATTATAAATCTTTCTAGTCGATACTTGACCAAAGATAATTTAGTACTACTATGGGTTCAATCAATGTCTGCATGTGTAGTCCAGGGCCCAGGAGAATATTTACCCGAAGATACTATTTGGAAATTCTGCCCTATCTCTTCAGCATTCTTTTGAGCATGAGCAGCATGCAAAGAGATCAAAAGTTTGAAATTAAGATTAAAAGATAAACTGGAGTAAGATTTTTCTTAAACGTTAATATGTTTTTCTATTCATTTCCAAATTTTCCTTTCTTCTTTTTTCTTTTCTTTTTTTTTTTTTTTTTTTTGCTAGTCACCATCTGTCTTTAGTTATAACTTAACTGCCTTTGCAATTCTTTTTTCTAAATTAAAAAAAATTTTTTTTCTAAGTATTTTCTAAACTTCAGTTGTTTGAACTTAAGAAATTATGAAGCTCTTCTGGGTTTCCATTTTCTTATTTGTAAAATGAGAAAGAAAAAGTTTTGCATGTCTCCCTGGATGGTTGTTTGAATCATATAAAATGGTTAGGGTATCTTCTCCTTTGTAAGAGCAGTTGGCCACTTAGGACCACATTAACTAAATTCAACAAGAATATGTTCAATCTACTTCATGGCTGCCATGGTTCCATGTAATGACAAATGAATGCAAATATAAGTGAAATACAAAATAAAGTTCCTGTCTTCCAGAGAAAATGCTTCTCAAATAGTAACATGCATACAAATCTCCCAGAGTCTCAAGTGACAGACTCTGATTCAGTTAGTCTATGGTGGAATTTAAGGCTCTATATTTTTAACAACCTCTAAGAGATTGGGAAGAACTCCATATCCTTGTGTATCCAAATAGATCACTCTGGGCCAGAGTAGGGAAGATGGGACCAGCATACAACTTGAGATTCCTGCTGCTGTTGGTGAGGAGACAAAGCAGGCACATTACAGTCTTAATAGGAATGAAGAAAATGGTTCATCTTTTGTAGGGTTCTGTGGATTCATGCATTTAAAGATGCTTGAAATGGCTTCTGACCAAAAAGTAGAAGAGTAGTTATCCAAGAAACAATGGGACTAAGTTGCTGTTGGAGCTCACTATTACATACACATGTGCATATGGAAGTTAGGAGAGCTTAGGCATATGT
This sequence comes from Mustela nigripes, assembly GCF_022355385.1. NCBI lineage: Eukaryota > Metazoa > Chordata > Mammalia > Carnivora > Mustelidae > Mustela > Mustela nigripes. Next base: position 66,146,206 of record NC_081569.1, on the reverse strand, counting down.
GTAATACTTGCGTGCACATAGGATCTTATTATCCATCAGGATATTTTTTGTTTCTTTAGAGACAAGTCACATGCTTTGTGTTTGCAATATTATCAAAAGCAGTATTTAGGCTTCACTAAGCACCAATTAGTCTCCCAGAATAGTCAGAAGCAATTCCTTCCTACATGCCAATCAGCTTGCTCTGGAATGAACGTGTTGCTGTTCTCATCCCCAGGGGTGGTCTGCAGCCTGGCTACAAAGCTGGGTAAATTTCTCTTCTGGGCTTACTGACTCAGTTGCTTTGGTGTACCATTACTTGTTGACCTAGTGCCTGCTTCTCCCTGATGGTCCTGATCATCTCCACTGTAATTCCCATGGTTACACCCTTTCTTACTATCAAATCTGTGTCATCTTATGTCTATCCCCTGACACTGGAGCTATTGCAAGAAACTCACTCAGGCCCCCCTAAACTCCTGACTTCAGTCAGAGAGATTAACTAACTGTTCCCTGAGCAGGCATTCTGCTTTCTTCTTCATGCTTTATCTTTCTTCTGGAATGACCCTTCTCTTCCATTCTCTCTAGCAGGTCCTACCCATCCTGAGCCTACCTCAAATCCTGCCTTCTTTGTACAGTCTTCCAAGATTCATACTTCCTCATTATGAATCCTTCAGTAAGTTATTGTTCTACTGTCCATTGACAATCATTTCCTGTTGTGTTATTACTTTTCTATTGCTACTTCCCATTGTCATTTAGAACTTACATTCAGCTCTTTAAGACTTGACGTCTTGGTTCTCCTATCACAGATCCTTAAAGTTTGGATCTAAAGTTTGGATCTTATATGATTTTTCATATTGTATGGAGTCTCATACAAGCAAATGTACAACATTGCTTTGACTTGATGAGCTAATTCTACAGATTTTAGGATGATCTTGGTGAATATAAAAAGCCATTCAGTTAAAATGTTAACTGGGGCTTCCACCGGCTTAGCTTTAGAAACCTGGATAGGAATGGAAGGAGGAATGGAAGTTGTTCTGATTCCCTCCCAAATATCCCCCAAATGACCCCTCCCTGGAACCTGCCCCTCCTGTTGTGCTGGCCCTGTTGCCATGGAAACATGTCCTTTGCTGTGGTCCTGCTTCCAAGCTGCCACGTAAGAAAAGATAGAAGGACGAGTATTACTTAGGTTTACCAGTCCTCATTCTACTCTTATTCCCTTCTCAGGTAGGACTGCGGCATCTCTCCAAGGAGGTGTACACACTGGAGCTGGGAAGTGTAGCTGAGGGCATGGGTGTACACGTGAATGCTGGAAGGGGTGTTCCCCGTAGGGGGTCAATGTCTGAGAAGTAGTCGTCACACACACCTTGTCTCCATCCTAAGAACTCTCTGGCCTGTGGTCTGGCTCTGTCTTTCCTTCTTCTTTGGGGAACCAGGAGTCTTGGCTGGATGGCAACTCTAGCCAACCAGGCATGGTTCTCTGTGCCAACTCTTTGTGGGAGAGGTAGGGCAGGGCAGGCTTCCTCCTCAGAGAGGCAACTGAGCCCCTACACACATGGCCTCCCTTCTGGGTACTAAGGAATGGTCTTAGCTTCAGGGGTCCAACATTGGCTTCAGGCTATTCTTTTTCCCTTCCCTCCAATCCTCAACCTTCTTATATTACTAAGTTATGCCACTAAGGAAGGCAAGGCTCTAAATAGTTACTTCTGTTCTTCGATATCTGACATGTGTTCAGCTCTCAGAAATCATAGCTGCCACCCAGGAAAATGACTGGGGAGAAGCCAGCTTTCTTTTCTGCTTTGATCTCTGCTGGCAGCCACAAGACTGCTGTGGCCATCTTGTCCTGATGAGGTCATCTTGCAGCCACACCCTGGCTAGCTGACCCATGGGCTCAGCTTTTCTTTCCTCTGCCCATTCCCTCATCTGAGCCTCAGTTACTGTTCCCAGAAAGACAAATATTAATGAATGAACCTCCTCCTTCTGGGTGAAGGCAGGGCACCAGGGGCTGGAATCAAGGGAATAAAGAAAGGGTAAAGGATTGAGGCAAGGTAAGTCTGGGGCTCAAAAGTAGCATCCGGGTTTCATCTTCAGTTCCTTTAATCCTTAATGGGTCAAGAGCACAGGTTTGGGGAGGGGTAGAGGAGCTGCAGGGTAAAAATATTTATGATGTTTGATCTTAAATGCAAGAATAATAATAGAGTGAGTGTCAAACCCAAGGAAGCTTATTTAGAGCTCTCGTGGGATGATCTGAGAGTTGCTGAGAAATCTTCCTTACTTATCTCTTCCTATCCCCTTCAAAAAAATGAAATCTCATTCATCACTAATCACAGAACCTGAAATTGCACATTAGGATTTTTTGAGTATTAAGATATCTTAACTCCTAAAGTCTTTAGTAAAAAAAGCAGTGTCTTATAGACAAGATGAAAAAAAAAAAGATTATTCAGAATTATTTAGATATTTGGAAAATAATGTAATTATCCCTTAATAACTCCATGAGCCAAAATAATTTCTAGTCTAACATAATACTTAAATGTAAAAACAAAACCCCCAAATCTTCAAAATACAAGAATATGGATAAATGTTTACTTATTCCAGGCCAGAAAAGCCTCTCTAAAGCAACGGGAAAAAAATATGAAGGAAAAAAGTAGGTTTGATTACATAATAATTTAAGAATTCTGTTTGTTAGAATAGACTATAAACACTATTAAATAGTAAACGTCAAATTGGGGGAACTTGCAATAAATATGGCAGGGGACCGATATCATAAAAGTATAAAGAGCTTTTCCAAATCAATATAAAAAACTATAAGCTCTCCATTGGAAAATTGGTGAAAAAAATTATGAAGACAATTCACAGATGAATTAAACATTCAATTTTACTAGCAATCAAAGGAATGCAAAATAAAATGCTAAAGACATACTATTGGGTTTTTTTTTTTTTTAGGTGGATTGTTTTTTAATTTTATTTTTTTCAGTATTCCAAAATTCATTGTGTATGCACCACACCCAGTGCTCCATGCAATACGTGGCCTCCATAATACCCATCATCGGGCTCATCCAACCCCTGACCCCCTTCCCTTCCAAAACCCTCAGTTTGTTGTTTTGGTAAGAAATTGACATTAAAAAGACAGTCAAATGGAACTCAGGTGACAGTGAGATCTCCAACTTGATGTTCCCCTCCTTCCTAACAGAGCCTTCCTGACTGGCCCTCTTTCTACTCCTTCAGGCCCTAAACTTGTCCTTCAGCTTTTCTGTGTCTTCCACTCCCCCAAATGGTCTTTGTTTGCTGTGGGTGTTGTCTGGGTATCTGGGATTGTGTTGAGAAGGAGGGAACAGAGCATGAAGGGAAGGAAGTCTGAAATAATTATGTCATATTTCTAAATCCATTCCTTTACTTAGAAGAATGTCTCACACTTACTCTAGGCCAAATAGCCTCTGATTCTCATTGCCAAATTTAATAGACACTTCCAGTAGAGAATAACTCTACTATGGCTTGGAAGCCATTAACTCTAGCCTTAATTAATTGATAAGGGTTACTCTCTGGGTCCATAATTGCCCTATTAGTTCCTGCCTATCTTCTCTGGACCCGTTGCCTGGCTAGGGCTCTGTATTTGGCAACTTTAGTGCTGTTTTCTTCACTTTTCTAGAGTTTTGTCATCTTAATTCTGTGTTATGTCACATTGCCCACCCCCTCAGCCCCCACTGGGGTGAATTCCCACTTTCTCTGCTCTCTGCCTCTATTCTCTGCTTGCTCGAAAAAGACATGGGACCACCCTGGCTGCAGTTCATGTCCTGGGCCGTGTCAATCTCCTATTGATTTTCCTGGGCACTTCCCATAATGGCTAGTCTAAACGTGTTCTAATATCCACAAGGCTTCTCTAATAACAGTAATAGTAATAACAACAACAATAAATTGAATTTTACACTTTATGATTCCCTTCATGCCTAGCCAAGTGATAACACTTATGAGTTGTCCAAATAATCTCTCTCAAACTGAAACTACTTGATGATATATGGAATGTGAGTCACGAGTTCCTGAACCTGTGCCTCCGACTTTCTGATGAGCTCGCCATTTTAGCAGCCAGAGTATTTTAGCACCTTTCTTGACTTCTTATTACATAGTTTCATCTTTTCAGAGAACAATTCTATCATTTCTTGTCTAGCTTGAGTTTCGTCCTCCCTGCACAAAGGAAAGATGAGGTAATCCAAGTAACTGCTTGTTCTGTTCGGAAAGAGGACCAGAGACACCAACATCTGAAATAATTTTCGTTTTTTATTTCTTGAGCATCCAAAAGTGTGTGTGCTCTAATGGCTTTGGAGATCCAAATAGCTATCATCTGGGTGGAGAGAGAGCAGCACAGAGCCAAGGCCTGTTCTTTGTTCCTCAGTAGCCCCCGTGTCACCCACTGAACAGTGGACCAGGTGGCTTTGGCAGGTACGGCCTTGGACTATGGAACCCTTCAGGCCGAGGGTGAAAATTAGGGCTCCCTGCTCCAGGGGTTGTTGCTCATCTGTCCCCTCTTTGGAAGTGGTGGCTTGTCCAATCCCATTTCTGTCCTTAGCACATGCAAATGGAAAACTTATGCCTTTCTTCATCTTGAAATGATCATTGACACAAATATCAGTCATCTTCCCCCAGTGTGTTCCACATAATACTTGTTCCACAGAAGATCAATCAAGTCAGGTTTCCAGTCAGCTAATGCAGGATCAAGTTTCATTTCTCAGAGTCTTTAGCATGTGAGGATGGTTCCTAAATCTCATTGGGCGGGAGACAAACCATAAGAGACTCTTAATCTCACAAAACAAACTGAGGGTTGTGGGGTAGGGAGAGGGTGTGGGGTTATGGACACTGCGGACGGTATGTGCTATGATGAGGGCTGTGAAGTGTGTAAACCTGGCAATTCACAGAGTTGTACCCCTGGGGCTAATAATACATTTTATGTTAATAAAAAAAATTAAAATATTTTTTAAAAAAGATGGTTCCTAAATCTCCAAGAAGGATGACGTTTTAAAAATTCGTATGACTAAAGAACTTTTCTATATGGCTGAAAATTAGAGCATTAAGCATTTGATGCAAAAAGTTTTGGGAATGCTGCTTAATGCTAGTATAAACATATAGTAACAGGATATTTATTTACTTAGCATATAAGAGAACAAGCTATTGTGCGGCTATGAATTTTCTGGATGACTGATCCCATTTGGGATTTTGAATCCCGTTTAGCCAACGATGTTTCTGGAATATATTACTTATAAGGTGGGGTACCATTTTGAGATATTTGCTATATTTGTTCTTCTCTGCATTTATCTTTTTTGCTTTCCTCCATCCAAGCAGGGTCAGCCTTCTTTGGTTCACTGGCTCAGAAAAGGACTCTAACAGTGTGAAAGGCAGAAGTAGCCCGCACACCCATTTGACTTTTGTGCTCCAAAGGCCCAGGCTCTTAGAACAACATAGGGCGTTTGCAGGAGGGATGAAAGAAAGAGGATTTGGGACATAGAAACAGAGAAACATAGAAACATAGAAATAGTCCCCCAGACTGAGAATAAATGTACCCCTGAACAGAAGGAGTAGAAGCGGGAAGAACAGAGAAGACGCAGAGAGAAGGAGAGAAGGGGGGGAGAGAGGAGAAGAAAGGGGATGGGTGGAGACAAAGCACAGACGTTTGGGCCTGGAAAGGAATGCTTGAGCTGTGCCTCCAAGGAGAAGGGCCAAGCACAGCTTTGTAGGAAGATCTTTATTCTCCAAGACTAGCTCAAAAGAAGTAGTGAACCAAAGCTAGAGTGAGAACAGGAGTGCTGATAGCAACAGAGATCTCACCTGTGTGTGCAGGTGACTCAGGGGCCACTTCCCCAGTGTCTTGACATTATTGACATTTCCTGGGCCCTTTGACATAACCTCAGAGTGGGATGGAGGGGTGCTATGAAAGCTTGAGGTTTGAATTCCTAATCTGCTTTATGGGGGTCCTCAATAGAAATGATTGTGAACTAAAAAATGTTCAACTTCTTGCAAACCTTGCTTTTGTGAAGCATCACTCAGTCTGTTCCACAGTTGGGACTGGTTCAGTGTCAGGTCCAGGGGGTCTATTGAGGAGGAGGAAAATTCACCCCCACCTCACCCCCTCCCACCATTGTTGCAGGCTCTACTGATTCTTCAGTTTTTGCATCTACTTTTTGTATATTTTTCCTGTCTTCGCAAAGCTCTCACTTCCCAGTACTTATCACAGGCATACATAGTTCTAGCTCTCTCTTCTCCTTTCCAAATTTGCTCTCCTTTATGGGCCTTGGCCAGGAAGCCAGAAAATGAACTTTCTTGGAAGTATTTCTAAAGGGAGAGGAAATCAGTTCTCAGAGTCCACTTGCTTCCCTCACCTCCAGAGTAAGAGAGCTGTAATAGATCTTTGCTAAGGTCCGGTCCAGCTCTAACATGTTACGATTGCTCTGAATATAGTGTATGAGCTTTTATGTGCTGTCTTGGAGCATCTACTTTCCCATTTCCTGATTCCCAGCAGTGTTCTCAAGGGATGAAGTTGCTCAGCTGTGACCTCTTGAAAAGTAACATTATTTAACTTGGTGTTTTTGCTCAATTCACAATTCATCCATTCATTATAAAAATTATCAAGCATCTACTGCATGCTCAGTGCTGTACTGTATAATTAGAATAGAATGATTACTATAAGATCCTCCCTCAAGGAGTTCACAGGCTAGAGTGTGGATTCCCAACCTCTTCTGCAGTCATGCCACCCTTTGGGAATTAGATGAAAGCCCGTTGTATTAGAGACCAGTATTTATTGAATGCTTAATATGTGCCAAGTTCTGTCCTAAATGCTTCAAAAATAGCGTGTCTTGTTCTTAAGTATCTATGAGGTAATTGCTATTATCTGCATCTTCAGATGAAGAAATAGAGACCCACACATGAGGACACATGGCTAATTAAGCAATGGGACCCACAGTTCACTCCCAGGCAGTGCAAACCTCAAGTGCACATTTCTCATCTGGGATAATGGTGTTTCTGAAATCAACAACAAAAACAACATGGTAACAACAACGGTGGTTTTTGAGAATTGATGTCACGTGTCGGGCACTGTGCTAAGCTTTCTACATTGGTTACCTCATTTCATACTAACAGCATCATGAGTGGGTACTTCATTATCTATACATTTCAGTAGAACGCCCCCCTTGACTTGAAAAGGTTAAAGAGCTTGTTTCAAAGTACACATCTAATAATGAGGGGACAGGGGGTACAGAGTGCAATTTTGGTACACAGTTTGATAGTTCATGAACTTCTTGTCCTATGGCCAAGAGGAGGAGATAGATGAGAAATATATTGATTTGTGGTCATGCAGTGAGAAGTTCTATGGGAATGGCATAAATCATTCTGCCGGATTAGGGGCAGTTTCCCAGAAGAAGGCATATCTGAGCTGAATTTAAAGGATAAGTGGGAACGTACATGAGACAATAATGTAGCCCCGGCAAGCTGCAGACTTGAGTGTTCCTGGGCAGGGTAGGGATGAATGAGTCTGAGAAGGCAGGAAGGAGTCAGGGCACACACAGCCCAGGTATCACCAGGCATTTGAACTCTGGGAAGCCAGTACAGGCTTTATGTGTGGGAGTGCCTTGTTTGTGCATCATAGATGGATGCTTCTAGCAGCATGAGGCAGGGAAGCTAGTAGGGGACCATTGGACCAGAAATAGAAAAAAGTAAGTCAGACTATTATGATCAATGCTAGATGTGATGAGAGTTGAAGTAGAGACACTGATAGTACAAACTAACTTGAGAGATATTTAAGAGATAAAAATCAAAGAATGGTAGGATGAGTGGGAGAGTCTAGGAGACTCCCAGGCAAAGCCTGGGGCCTGATTTGTCAGCTGCCTGGAAGCCAGTCTAGAAAAGTTGGTAAAACAACACAGAAAATGAAATTAAATGGTAAAAATCATATTGACCAGTTTCATTTAGGGATATTCCTGACTAGAGTCAATGGTACGTAACCTCCATGTGCTATATGATGTGGATGAAGTGGGGTTGGGAGGCAGAGGTGCCCAGGAATCAGCATCAAGTGTTATGAGTTGAATTATGCACCCCCCCCCCATTTGTATATAGAAGTCCTAATCTCCAGAGCTTCACTTGGAATGTGAACTTATTTGGAAATAGGGTCACTGCAGATATAATTAATTAAGGTAAGATGAGGTCCTACTGGAGTGTGGTGAGCCCCTAACCCAGTATAATTTCACAAAGGGGAAATTCAGACACAGACCCATGCATGGGGACAGTGCCACATGAAGATGAAGGCAGAGGTCAGAGTGATGTCTCTGTAAACCAAAGAACGCCAAAGACTGCCAGCAAACCACTGGAAGTGAGGACAGAGTCCTGGCACAGTCCTCCTCACTGCCCCCGGAAGGAATCGATCTTGCTGGTGACATCTTGGTTTTGGATGTACAGCCTTCAGAACTGTGAGAATAGTTTTGTGTTGTTTTCAGTCATTCAGTTGGTGGTATTTGTTCTAGGAGCCCTAGGAAGCTAACACAGCATGTAAGCTCAGATATTCTCCAAACTGCCTTCTTAGGACACTCAGAGGGACCAACCATCCGAATTTTCCTGGAACTATGGGGTATTCTCAGGACACTGGATATTCAGTCATAAAAATCAAGGAAGTCCTGGGTAAACTGGGATGAGTTGGTCACCGTAAGAGAGTGGGTCTGCTTAACTGTGACTTCAAGGTGTGAGGCCAGAGCTGAAGTTCTCAGGACAGTAGGGAGTGAGGAGTACCGCCCCAAGAGGCCTTCCTGTATTCTTCCCACAGGCGGCTCTGATGGACTCCTCCAAAATGTCCGATCATCTTTTAACAAATGCTACTTTGAAGGGATCAACTTTGTCCTATCTTGGTCATACTCAGTCTTCTGAGTGGCTGGTGGTACCATTCTCTGAGCAAGGGAATGCTACGAGTGGAGAAGGCCTGGCAGGACACAAGATGTCCATTTAAGGCATCTGAGGGCGTGTATTGGTCGTAACAACCAGATGGAACCAAACAGGAAGTATATCTGGGATATGGATCTTCAGAGGGAGGAAAAGTGGGAGAAGCAGCTGATATTCCAAAAGGGTGCAGAGGATACAGGGCCCTGGATCACTCCAAGTCATTGATGATGAGGAATCTGTAGTGAGAAGAGAAGTAGGGGCAAGGGCAGAATGTCAAGCAGGCAGAGAGAGAGAGATAGCCTGACTTAGTCAATAGGGTAAAAGAACTGGGCATATGGAATGTCTGCGTACATTCAGACACATGCATGGATGCTATTATGCCGTCCTGATGAGAAGACATCCATTCTCACTGGCTCTCTCAGTCCAGAATGTAGCTCCCTGACCATATTACATTTTACCTGACAACCCTTGCACTTCAGGAAGTGGGACTTGCCATGTGATATGAGTATTCGGTTTGCACATCCAGCCCCACATTTTCCTCTTTCCTCCATTTCCTGTCCCAGGAGAGAATATTAGTTTACTGACTTATAATTCAGGGTTGACTGAATGAAAAAAAAAAAAAAAAAAAACTCCCTCCCCCCAAAAAACCCAAAAAACAAAACAAAAAAAACCCTTTTCAGATAGAGTGGGTTTGAGGTATAGTCAAAGTCTGTCTATCATTTCTTGGTAATCTGGCTTGTTCGTTTCTGATAGAAATATATGGCCCTCAACAGGTTAATACCTTGCCTTTGCAGAGGACTTTATACTTTATCAAATGCTTTCACATGCATCATCTCACATGGTCCTTTCATACTATTGATAGGAATTCTGGTTGAGTTTATACAACCCATCTCTATCAGAGGTAAGAAGTTGATTTATCGATCCAGTAGTAATTGAAGATCCCACCCTCTGATCCTCACACACACTCTCTGCAGACCCAATGGGAACTTAGATTCTCACACAATAGGAAAAAAAAAAACTTTCAGGGAATTAAAAGAAAAATATTTAGCCCATTATTTGAGTAAAATGCTGGGCTATGCATTAAGAGAAGAGGCAAAGCAACGTTAGAGCCTCTGCCCTCAAAGAGCATGGGGTTTGGCTGGGAAGACAAGATGAACAACAAGACTAGTCAGTGAAAGGATCTTACAGGTCAAATGCGAAAAGAAGACACAAATTAAATGGAGAACGGGTGGTTACTGGGGCAGGTTCAACTGCAAGGTTCACTGAGAAGGTGGGGTTGAAAAGCCCTCATTCTGTAGGAGAAGAAAAGGGAAGCTTCTAGAGGAGAATGCACTGCGCATCCAGGGACTTTAATCATGGAACTGCTAAACTTTAGTTTGCTTTCTGGAACGAGAAGAAGGACTGCCACCAGCTGGCATGCTTACACCTGAAATGGAATTTTCTCATTGAGCTTTGGAAGTTAATGTTTTTGCAGAGTTTACATGGAGAAGTTTAACGGAAGAAGATCGTATATCAGTTGTGGGCCATGGCTCATTGCACTGGAAGCTAGAGAAATTTCCAAACAGAAGACTAGAACCTATTTAGGGGTTGGCCCCATTAAAAGCAAAACAAAAAAAACCACTCCAGCTTAACTAGTCTTCCAATTTAGAGTCCTCTATTCTTGAATTGGATTTGGTCCAAACTCTTGCTACTCTCTGTGTGGTCCACAGACTGGCAGCATCAGAAACACCTGGGAGCTTGTAGAAACACAGAATCTCTGAACTCCTTGCTGTTCTGCTGAATCTGTACCTGCCTTTTTATAACATCTCCAGTAGGCACATAAAAGTATTTGGTTATCAAGAGTTCAGAGTATATCGTCACATTCAACAAGGCTGAGAAAGTTATTTATTTAACACATAAAGGTTCTGGTCACCATGGTGGAAACTTAAACATCAATTCATATTGTTTTTATCCATTAACATATTCTTAGGTGCAACTTGCAGCCCTAGGAATGGCATCCTGCCCCCTCACCACTGTCCACACAGCAGCAGGAGTCTAGTTCTCTGCTGTTATGTTCATTCTAGGGAAGATGTAATCGATGCTGCTGAGTTTGCGATGGGCATCTGGTTCCTAGGGAAAAAGCAAGGGCTTTATAGACAGATGTGGATTCAAATTAAACCTACCTCTCAGCACCTGTATCCCTCTTCATAAAACAGGGCCATAAAAATGATGAGATTGGGGCACCTGGGTGGCTCCAGTCAGTTAAGCCTCTGCCTTCAGCTCAGGTCATGATCCCAGGGTCCTGGGATCAAGCCCTGCATCCAGCTCCATGCTCAGCAGGAAACCTGCTCCTCCTTTTCCCCCTTTGCTCGTGCTCTCTCTTGCTATCTCTTTCTCTCTCTCAAATAAATAAATAAAATCTTTTAAAAAATGCTTTAAAATATAAAAGTGATGAGAATCCCTACCAAACAATTTTGTGAAGTTTAAAAAGATAAATTATGCAAAGCATCTAGAAAAGTGTCTGGCATATTGAGAACATTTCTCTCCAAAAGCAAAAATGAAGTTAATTCTACCCGTACCCCCCACAAGTACCATGTTGTCCAGTCTTTAGTATGTCATTCAACCTCTTTGGGATTCACCTTTTACTTCTGTATGAGGAGTCAGGGACTAGGTGATCCCTAAGATCTTCCCAGGGTGTAACTCTTCAATACCCGGGGGGTGCAAGTAGAGCACAGACTGGGTTGGCTACTGTCTTCTCTGCCCACCCCCATCCTAACCTGTGTTTCTTAGGCTACTGCACTGCCTCTTCACAGCCCACTGCCACCTGTCTCTGAGATCAAGGCTGGGCAGTATTATTCCTTAGAGGACCAATTTTGGCTGGGCAAGTTGACAATCTGGATGAATTCTGTAAGGATCAGGAGGACTGACACACCCAGGATGCCAACTCTGAGAACCCAGGTCCACTGGACATCCTTGCCATCCTTGAACCTGGATGGGCTACATCCCTTTCCCGAGACATTGTAATCCTACTTAAGGATAATGTCGGGAGCTCAGGGCTATGTTGTGCAAATAGGTGCCATCAACAAGTCCCTTCATACCACAACTGAAACAAAGCGCCTATTAGTGCAAGTCACTGGACCTAATTTTATGGGGGAAGTTGTGGTAACTTGCAAATTTTTAAATAATGAGGTTAAAAAAAAAAAAAAAACTGTGTTAACTCAAATTCCACTTGGCAAATTTGGCTAAGTGATTTTGTGTTTGGCTGGAATTTCTTGAAACAAGAGAGGGTGCCTGCTCTGTGGTTGGGAGTTGCTGAGGGGAACACTGCCAAGGTGGTTAATTTGGGTTTTGTCTTTCCCACTGACATAAAGGTTTCACCTAAGCCACTGTATTTTTTTGGTCCTTTCTGAGGCACAAAAGCAAAAACAAAAACAAAGCCCAAAGAAAACAAAAACCAACCGCTTGTTTCTTGGAGATTTGAGTTTGGAGGGAAAAGAGGACTTGCTCATTCCTTTGCTTGAGTGTGTTTGCTTCTTTGGAGGCTAGTCTCTCCGAGCTGTGCTCTGCCCTTGCTTTTTTATCCTAATGTGCCTTGTCATTCCTCCTGTTCCAACCCTCCAAGAGTTGTTCTTTCCTTGAATCATGTCCTCATTCTTAAAAACCATCTCACTGACGAGGGAAGCATCGTAAGGTAGCCAAGTAGAACATTTCTTTAGTAGGACGTCTCTCATACCAGAAAAGTCATTACTGCCTGTAGCTGTTCTGAAATTTGAAAAACAATGAGTAAATTTGTCATAAATAATTACCAAGCCTTTACTCTCTACCGTCCTGCCAGAGGAATGGAAGAGTAGAGCTTCTCCAACATGGACAGAGAATTACCAAGAGTAAAGGAGTGTGGACTCCAGGAAAATCTTGGTACGGGCATGGGGGGAGGGTGTTTGTGGAGACTGAGAGGCCTTTGGCAAATACCAAATTTAACGAAATCCAGCTTTAGATCGAGAAATAGAGTGAATATTCTACTTCTTAAAATATCTGTTTGTATTCATACATCAATAATATTTTGATTATTTACCATGGAATAAAACCAATGCTCCTGGAAGGTGTTTTGTTTTTGTTTTTACTTATTTAGAAGTCTTTCTTTTTTTTTTTTTTTTTAAAGATTTTATTTATTTATTTGACAGAGAGAAATCACAAGTAGGCAGAGAGCCAGGCAGAGAGAGAGAGAGAGGAGGAAGCAGGCTCCCTGCCGAGCAGAGAGCCCGATGCGGGACTCGATCCCAGGACCCTGAGATCATGACCTGAGCCGAAGGCAGCGGCTTAACCCACTGAGCCACCCAGGCGCTCCTCTTTTTTTTTTTTTTTTTTTTTAAAGCAATTTCAGATTCACAGCAAAATTAAGAGGAAGGTAGGAGATTTCCCATATACCCTGCTCCTACACATGCGTCGTCTCCCCTGTTATTAACATCACCCACTGAGGTAGTATATTTGTTACAACTGACTAATCTACAAGGACACACCCTTAACACCCAAAGTCCATAGTTTACCTTTGGTTTCACTCTTGGTGTTAGATTTTAAGCGTTTGGACAAATGTATAATGACATGTATTTATCATAATGCTATCCTACAGAGTAGTTTCACTGCCTTAAGTATCATTTGTGCTCTGCCTGTTCATTCCTCCTCCTCCCCACCAACCACTGATCTTTTAACTGTCTCCATAGTTTTGCTTTTTCCAGAATGTAGAGTAATTTTCAGATCAGCTTCTTTCACTTAGTCATAGGCACTTAAGTTTGCTCCATGTCTTTTCATGGCTTGATAGCTCATTTCTTTCTAGTGTTGAACGATACTCCATTGTTTGGATATACCGCTATACCCATTCACCTGCCGAAACACTTCTTGGTTATTTCCAAATTAGGCAATTATGAATAAAGTTGCTCTAAACCTTTGTTTGTAGGTTTTTGTGTGGACATAAATATTCAACTCTTTTAATAAATACCAAAACCCTATAATAAAAGTATATGTAGTTTTGTAAGAAACAACCAGACTGTCTTCCAAAGTAGTTGTACCATTTTATATTCTCACCAGCAATGCATGAGAGCTCCTGTTGCTCCACATCTTCACTAGCATTTGGCCATTCTAATAGGTGTGTAGTGATATCTCATCGTTGTTTTGATTTGCATTTTCCTCAAAACATATGATGTGGAACATTATGTGTATCTCTTCTTTGATGAGTTATCTGTTAAAGTGTTCGGCCCATTTTTATTTTATTTTATATATATATTTTTAAAGATTTTATTTATTTATTTTACAGACAGATCACAAGTAGGCAGAGAGGCAAGCAGAGAGAGAGGGGGAAGCATGGCTGAGCAGAGAACCCGATGCCAGACTCCATCCCAGGACCCCGAAATCATGACCCGAGCTGAAGGCAGAAGCTCAACCCATGGCCCATTTTTAAATTGTGCTGCTCATTTTCTTACTGTTGAGCTTTAAAAGTTCTTTGTAGATTTTAGGCAGCCGTCCTTGATCAATATGTCGTTTGCAAACCTTTTCTCATACTCCGTGTTTATGTCTTCACTTTCTTTTTTTTTTTTTTTAAAGATTTTGTTTATTTATTCGACAGAGAGAGATCACAAGTAGGCAGAGAGGCAGGCAGAGAGAGAGAGAGGAGGAAGCAGGCTCCCTGCTGAGCAGAGAGCCCGATGCGGGACTCGATCCCAGGACCCTGAGATCATGACCTGAGCCGAAGGCAGCGGCTTAACCCACTGAGCCACCCAGGCGCCCCTATGTCTTCACTTTCTTGACAGTGTCTTTTGCAGAGAAGTTTAAGGAAGTCCAGCTTATCATTTTTCCTGATGGGTAGTGCCATTGGTGTTATATCTAAAAAGTCATTGTCCAAAGTAATTTAAGTTTTCTCCTATGTTATTATCTTCTAGGAGTCTTGTAGTTTTGCATTTTACATTCAGGTCTATGATCATTTGTATTTGTTTTTGTGAAGAGTTAATTCTGTATTCAGATTATTATTATTATTTTTTTTTTTTGGCCTGCATATGAACAGTTGTTCCCCTACCATTTGTTGAAAAGACAGGCTTGTCTTCTTTGTGTCTGCTTTGTTGTTTTGTCAAAGATTAATTGACTATATTTACATAGTTTATTTCTGAAGTTTTTATTACTCTGTTGATCTATTTGCCTATTCCTATACCAATACCACACTGTCTTGATTACTCTTGCTTTTTAGTAAGACTTAAAGTCAAGAAGTGTCAGTCCTCCAACTTGGCTCTTCAACATCATGTTGGCTATTCTGGGTCTTTGCTTCTTTGAGTAAACTTTAGCATCAGTTTGTCAATATCCACAAAATAACTCACTAAGATATTAATTGAGATTTCACTAGATCAGATTGGGAAGAACAGACAACTTGACAATATTGAGTCTTCCTAATAACGAACATGAACTATTTCTCCGTTTACTTAGTTCTTTAATTTTGTTCATCAGTTTTATAGCTTCCCTCATATAGATCTTATACATATTTTGTTAGAGTTACACCTAAGTACTTAATTTTCGAGGTGCTAATATAAATAGCATTGTGTTTTGAATTTCAAATTTTACTTGTTCATTGTGGATATATAGGAAAATGTGTGATTTTTACATATTAACCCTGTATACTTGCCACAGTTGCTTTTTAGCTTCAGGAGATTTTAATCAAGTATTTGAAATTTCTACATAGACAATCATATCCTCTGTGAACAATGATAGTTGTAGTCTTATGGCATTAGCAAGAATTTTCAGTATGATGTTGTTCCTGATCTTACCTTTTTCCTGATCTTACCAGGAAAACTTTCACTCTCTTACCATTAAATATGTTGTGGGCTGTAGGTTTTTTATAGATAATCTTTGTTATGTTGTATAAATAAACTATTCCTAGTTTACTGAGAGTTTTTATCATGAATTAGTGTTGGATTTTGTCAAATGCTTTTTTGGCATCAATTGATATGATCATGTGATTTTTCTTTTAGAGCTTGTTGATATGATGAATTACATTAATTGATTTTTTTAAGATTTTATTCATTTATTTGACAGAGAGAGCTATCATAAGTAGGCAGAGAGGCAGGTAGAGAGAGAGTGGAGGAAGCAGGCTTTCCATGGAGCAGAGAGCCCGATGCGGGGCTCGATCCCTGGGATCATGACCTGAGCTGAAGGCAGAGGCTTTAACCTACTGAGCCACCCAGGTGCCCCTACATTAATTGATTTTTGACCATAGAGTTAGTTTTGCATACCTGGGATAAATCCCACTTGGTTGTGCACTATCATTCTTTATATATACTGTGGATTCAATTTGCTAGTATTTTGTTGAGGATTTCTCATCTGTGTTCATTTGTCTGTAGTTTTCTTTTTATATAATGTCTTGTTTTGGTATTTGCGTAAGGCTGGCCTCATAGAATGAGTTAGGAAGTATTCTTTCTGCTTCTACCTTCTGAAAGAGATTTCAAAAAATGAGTAGAATTTACCTCTTAAACATTTGGTTAAATTTCCCTGTGAACCCATTTGGCTTGGTGCTTTTTATTCTGGAGGTTATTCATTATTTATTTAGTTCCTTAATAGATATAAGAACTACTCGAATGCTCTCTTTCTTCTTGTGTGAATTTGGCAATTATCTTTCAAAGAATTGGCATATTTCATCAAGGTTGTCAAATTTGTTATCACATTTTGTGGGCATAGAGTTGTTCATAGTATTCCTCTATTATCCCTTCAATGTCCACAAAATCTGTAGTGATGTCTTCTTCATTTCTGTTATTAGTCATTAGTGTCCTCCCTTTTTCCTTCCTTCTTAATCTCTTTTATGATCTGAATGTTTGTGTCCCTTCCAAGTTCATATGTTGAATTCATAACCCCCAAAGATGATGGCATTGGAGGTGGGACCTTTGGATTGTGCTTAGGTCATGAGGGTGGAATCTTCATGAATAGGACTAGTATTCTTGCAAGTGAAACTCACAGAGTTACCCTGCCCTTTCCACCATGTGGGGACACAGCAAGAAAGCGTTGGCTATGAAAATACTAGCATTCTTATCAGAAGCTGACCCTGCTGGTGCCTTGATTTTGGACTTCTCAGCCAGAACTATTCCGTTTTTGTTTTTGTTTTTGTTTTCAGTCTTTGTTCTCTTTGCTTTTCAGTTTTGGAGGTTTCTATTGATACATACTTGAGTTCAGAAATTCTTTCTTCAGCCATGTCTATTTTACTAATAAGCTCATCAAAGCTATTCTTCATTTCTGTTACAGTGTTTTTGATCTCTAGCATTTCTTATTGGTTCTTATCTCTCCACTTACATTGCCTATCTGTTCTTGCACACTGCCTACTTTACCCATTAAAGCTCTTAGCATGTTAATCATAGCTGTCTTAAATTTCCAGTCTTATAATTCCAACTTTCTTGCCACGTCTGGTTGCAGTGTTTGCTCTGTCTCTTCACAATACAAATTGTGTTGTTGTTGTTTTTTTCCTTTTAGCATGCCTTGTAATTTTCTCTTGATAATCAGGCATGATGTGCCAGGGAAAAAGGCATATAGTAATGTGGCTGTTAGGTGTGGGGAGAGAGGAAGTGGTCTGTAGTCCTATGATTAGGTGTAATTTTTTAATGAGCTCTTGGACTCTGAATATAGTCTATGAATATAGAAACAACTGTTTCTAAGGGTTTTTTTTTCCCTCCCCCTTTGGTGAGACAAGATGGCTAGGGTAGACCACAGTTGATTATTCCCCTTCTTCCACATGAAAGTCTAGAGTGAGACAGAGTTGGGTATTTTCCTTCCCGCAGATGCGTTAAGCTCTGATAATACCCCAGCAGGTTAGGTTCTAGTTAGTTTCTCCTGAGAGCAGACCTTGGTAAGAAGAACAGAGTGCTCTGTCATATTTCAAAATAGTTCCTTTTCTCCTAGCCCTGCCAGAAGCAGGAAGGGAATTTTCTCTGTAATTTACTGTGAGAACCTGCTTAGGCTTCTGGAAGTAAAACTCACAGAAGACTGGGTCTCTTTAAAATGTTTAGCTTTCAGGCTTGTCTACACTCTATCCCCAGCCTTTCATCAATTACATTTCAGCTTTTCCTAACCTGGTACAACTTCCCCAAACAGTCTCTGCTCCTGAGTCTCTCTTCTGGTATGCTATGACTCCTGTTCTCCAGCCTTGGGCAGTGCTTTGTCCTATGTCCTCCTCTCTCTTACAGATTTATTTGTTGTTAGGATGGAATGGTGACTGCTAAACTCCTTACATGTGGACTGGAAACTAGAAGTTCCTTGAAAGATATATTTTAGATGGTCTAGCATCCCCCGCTAGAACATTGCAGGTCCCAGCAATGTGCTGGCTTCAGTGTGAGAATACAACCCCAGGAAATATGATAATAGTGGCCACATGGATGTCCAGAGACATTTCAAACTTAAAATATTATATCTGAAAAAAAAAAAAAGAAAGAAGAATATTGTGTCTCATTGTTCTCATACATAAACTGCTACTTGTAGTCCCATAATGAGCTAAATTTTAATTGAGGAAATAAGATCCCCACCAGCTTTGGAGATTTGTAAGGTATTTGTTTTGCCCTCGAAGAGTTACTAATCTGAAGAAAGAAGATTAGCACATATGAAACAACAGACAACATGAAACAATATCTTGACTTATTCCCGAAAAGGATCTGAGATGACAAATAAGGCCATTTTTAATTCTGTATTAGTGAGTGGTGAACTATGAGGGCTGAAACAGTTCAGTTCCGGAAAAAGAAAGATCAGTGCAGATGGAGGGGTCAGACGGGAACTGTGCTTGAGCTGGGGAGGAAGTGGGGTTGTTTTGTCTTCCAGAATTATTGAGCAATGGTAGATGCCAGTGAAGAAGTTGAAGATTTGAGAAGAACTTCTATTTTCCCAGAAGTCTTGGCCCTTGGGGCAGAGGGGAGCTGTGCCTATGACCTGTGGTCAGTAGGTCCTTTCTGTGGTTTGTTACAAGCTCAAGTGTTCTCTGAGTGGGCCACTCAGCAGAGAAGGAAAGCTTTTCAAATGATTTTAGCAGTAGCTTTTTCCATCCTAGTCCACCTTCATTCAGTCTTTCAAAGGCCTCTTCTTCCTACATTGTTAGCACCTTTTTGACTTTTCTGAAATGATGCCTGCCCTTATCTTGGAGAACACCCTCAAAGGCTGAGCCATCCTTCGGTTCTTTTATGGGCCAGCTTTGTGAGGCGCCAGGGAAGCTTTGTATTAGTTGCTACTCCTACAAGAAATAGCAGAGCCATAATCTGAGCCCCAAGAAAATGAACAGATATTACTATCCTCTCTTTCCTAAGCCATAATTTGCTCTAGGGAAGAAGTCACTTTATGGGAGTAGAGTCACTCTCAAGTAATAGCTGGCCACTTAGATTACTCCGAACGGAAGGGTAAACATGAAGAAGGAAGGACCAGCCGGTAAGAAATGAAATATCTACAGTAACACTGGGCAAATGCTTAGATCTACCTCTCAGTGTGTGTGTGTGTGTGTGTGTGTGTGTGTGTGTGTGTGTGTTTAAGATTTTATTTATTTATTTGACAGAGATCACAAATAGGCAGAAAGGCAGGCAGAAAGAGAGGAGGAAGCAGGCTCCCCACTGAGCAAAGAGCCCAATGTGGGGCTCGATCCCAGCACCCTGAGATCAGGACCTGAGGTGAAGGCAGAGGCTTAACCCACTTAGCTACCCAGACACCCCATCTCAGTGGTTTTTATAAGTAGGGATGTTTCTAAGAAAAATAGCAAAGTAGGTGGCAGATGTTTCTGTGTTATCAATAACTCCTAACACCTTATCTTGTCCATAAAAGGCCATAATAAATATCTGTTGGATAAATGAATGAATAGATAAAGCATCTCATTTTAGAGCCATTATATTTTTATGAAAGAGCAGTATTTTTTATGGAGAACAAACTGGTGGCTGCCAGAGGAAAGATGGGAAGGGGGATGGGTGAAATAGATAAAAGGGATTAAGAGTACACTTGTCGTGATGAGCACTGCATAATGTACTGAACTGTGAATCATTACATTGTACATCTGAAACTAATATAACACTGAATGCTAATTATACTGGAATTAAAAATAAATAAAAATCTTTTAAAAAGAGCAATTTTTAAAATGCAAATTCTTCTACGAAATAACAGAATCCCTGAACAAGGTATGGGCCGGTATTATTGAAGTCTGTGAAAAAAGATCTGCACAGAGTTCTACAAAATTTGTTCTACCTTATGAGATACTGTGCATTTTCTTATTTGAGAGAAAAAAGTTACTCCCCACATTTGATTTCCTGCCAATATTAACCTCTTTGATTCTAAGTGATGATGTTGTCCATGAGAACGTTACAGTGGGTTGGTTTCCTGGCTTGAGCTGAGCGTTGTTGGCAATAGTCCCAGACCCTCTTCTGAAAGGACTTGAGAGAAGAAGAACAGAGGGATGGAGAGGGCCCTTGAGTGACCCATAAGCCACGTGAATGTCTAAGCAGCCATGAACCACAGTTCCTGCTCCCCACATATAAATACATATGTGAGCTGGCTTTTCACCCCTACTTTCTACTTACTGGGGCCTGATTAAAGAAAGAATGGTGCAACCACAGAAAAGTGAGAAAAGAGAAAAAAAAAAAGGAAGAAAGATTGGAGCACAGCAGATGGAACATAGAATTGCAAATACATTCCCACCAATAGCGTAAGAGGGTTCGCCTTTCTCCACATCCCCTCCAACACATGTACAAATACAATAAGGCCTTAATGGATGCTTGCTGAATTAAGACAAGAGAGTAACAGAGGGTAACTGCCTATGGGGACTTGACCATGAAAGATGGGATGCAAGTAGACAAATGAAAAGCAAATGTAGGAGAAAATGCAGTGGCCAAAGAGCCTAGAGATGGGGTACAGGTTCACAAGAAGCAGGAAGTACCCAGGGAGCAGGGACCCAGGAAGGAATACCCAGGCAGACCAGAGAGCAGCAAGCCAGAACTGAAAACTGCCATCACTGGTAGTTGAGGACCATTAAAAAAATGTATAGGGGAGCCCCCATTCCCAATAGTGACAGTACAGGTTTAAGCAGCAGAGAACAACACTGTGAAGTAGGCATTGAGGTGGAAAGTCCAAGATGAAGGCAGATCACATGGAGCATGTCCTAACTAGCCACTGTAATAGCAAAAAGTCTATACATAATACCACAAAGCAAGGAATTATCTAAGGAACATTCTAAAATAAAGTTTAAAAAATTTATTCCACAAATATATTCTCCCATTCCATTATGAAAAATAATTCCGATTATAATCTTTAGTCACATCTTATTTTAATTATAGTAAACATATCTCTTAAGAGTTAGATAAGAGGTCAAGAGTCTGGGTTTTAGCATCACTTAGCTCTACAAAATTAAGTGTCTAGGTCTGTCATTTTTTGTGTATGACAGCAAATTACTTACTGTCTCTAAGCTCAAATTTCCTTACCTATAAAATGGGAAAATAATACATACCTCCAATGAGTAGGGAATTAAGTGAAAATGTACCCAAGGTATTACCGTCAGCTTGATCTACAGAAAGTGCTCAAGCCAAGCCAGGGGTCGCTTGTACTACCTACAATCAATGTCGTTGCCGGTAGGTCGATGTTGGTAAGCATGCTCTTTGGAGACTGAGAAAGGAGCCGTGTGGGAATATGTAACTTCCAATTAACTTTGTCAGTGATTGTTGGGTAACTTTGGGCCAACTGCAATTCTTTAATGAATGGGGGTGCCAAATATGAAGATTAATGACTGTCATGGCTTGTAGCCAGATGTTTACGTAAGTCCCTCTGTTTTAGAGCAAACATATCAGAGGAAAGCGGTTGAATGATAGAATTAGATGAATAAGTACAGTATTTGGGGTATGTATTTTGATTAGGCCAATATTAAAAATTAACAACCATTAACCAGATACCTAAATGAGGTAGCTTTGGACATAAGTGACTAGTGACAGAAAGCCAGTTTGGGAGTGCATGCTTCCAGCAAAATCTCCATTGATCAAATTGTCCCCCACAGAACACAGAGAGTTTAAATATGTCCTTAATAGATTCTAGGAGGAAAGGGCAAATCATTTCTTTTAATTGAAGAAGAATAAAATGTGTTTGCTCTACACATGTATTCATGTTCTATTTTAGCCTCATAATTATTTTTGCAGCCGTCAGAATTTCACACAACCTAATAGGAAAATAAATCTGAGTCCAGAAAAGCTCAATACTTTCCAGAGGAGTCCAGTAAATAAAAACTCTACAGTGACGTAGCAACCTCCTTCAAGTCACTATTCCTAAGTCCAAATGCTGGAATGAATGGGAGAGAGTTTAATTAGTTAGAATAAATACATGGGCTTTTTTTTTTTTTTTTTTTAAAGAAACATCCTGAATCAAGGTGATCAAAACAATGTAAAAGGTAGAGCTGTAAGAGGACAAGGTTCACATAACTGAGAGTCTTGATTATGTGGGGAAGATGGGAAAGCGATCTTGCCCATTCGGATCAGAGACTCCTAAAATCCGGGAGAGGTCAAGAGGCTGAGGCCACCAGAGTCAGAAGTGAAGCCGGAAACTCGGCTAAGCCGTCCACAGGATGGAGCACAGGGTCTCTGGAGGGTTGTTGTCAGTTGTATGGGTGTGAATTCAGAGGCTCTAGTAATTACATGTATTTCCAGGATTTATAAAGTTGGGTCAGGAAGCCGAATATTAACACTTCACTTCCTCACCCACTGCTTAATTCAATCATTTAGCACATACTTATTTATAGACAGTTCCTGGCACTGCGCATGCCCTCAATCAGCTGCCAACCCAAAGCTGCAAAGGGGAAGTCAAACAGGGAAGCTGCAGTGAGTACGATAATAGCCCCTCCCAAGACATCTATGGATAAAAATCTCCAGAAAAATATATAAATAAATATAAATAAAATAGATATATACATATATTATACACACATATACATATATGTTTACATGCATATATGTATACATGTATATACACACATCTACACACACATGCATGACAAGGTGGGGGATTGAGGTCTGCAGTTGGAATTTATGTTGCCGATCACCTGACCTTAAAATAGGAATGTTATATTGGATTATTTATGTGGGCTCAGTGTAATCACAAGGATTCTCTAAAAATGAAAGAAGGAGGCAAAGGAGTCAATGTCAACGAGATGTCACATGAGAATAAACTCAAGTGGTCGTGGCTAGTCTTGAAGATGGAGTGGGCCATTACCCAAGGAATGCAGGCCTAGAACCTAAAAAAGGAAACGGCTTCATCCAGAGATCCTCTAGAAGAAATGCAGATCTGCTGACACTTGGATTTTAGCTCAGAGAGACCCATGCTGGACTTCTCACCTCCGGAACAGCAAGAAAATACTTTTGTGCTACTGTAAGCCACTTAACCTCCGTCTGAATTTCTTAAAATTTTCCTCACCTGTAGTCACCCATCCTAAGGTGACAGATTTTAGAGGTGATAGCTTCTATAGTCCTTTCTCAGGATATTCTAGCCAGCTTTTCAGGAGGCTAGGGTTCTTTTCTTGACACCGCATTAAGGGGGGAGATTGGTGGGGAGAGGACAATGTAAAGTGGGAAGAACAACTTTTTTCTTCATAATCCCACCATGTTGCCTCCAGACTTGCTTATCCTTCTGTGTTCTTTCCAAAACCATAGTTCCAGAGCTTTCCTACCTACAGACTTCCTGGGGGTTAAACTAGAGCAGGAGTTGTACTATAGCATATACTGTTCCTATTATCATTTTGTGTCCTACTGAGCCCCAGCTGCTTGTCTTCTCCAGGACCACCCACTGGGCAGAGAATATACTACCCATTAGGAAATTCCCAGTGCCTACCTTGGAGACAAAGTGTTGCCAATGATGACTATTTTGGGGAATGCCATTTCTTCTCTGCCCTTTCAATATTCTTGTTACTCCTGCAATCACTGCTAATCCATAGAAGTGAATTGGGGGAAATTGGACGGGGAGACAAACCATGGGAGACTGTGGACTCTGAGAGACAAACTGAGGGTTTTGGAGCGGGGGTAAGGGGGTGAGCCTGGTGGTAGGTATTGTGGAGGGCACCTATTGCATGGAGCACTGGGTGTGGTGCATAAACAATGAATTTTGGAACACTGAAAAAATTTTGAAAAAAAAATTACGGGATGAATTTTTGTGAAGGACTGAATTTGAATAGTTGTTTTTTGTTGTTCCTTATTGTTGAGAAGGGGGGAATTCTGCATTTTTCTCACAAATTGTGTGCATTTTATTGGAGGTTATGGGATTAGATTTAGCCCACTCATTCACTATCCTGGCATTGCTGTGCATGAGCTGTTGGGGCTTAGCATTAAAAGGTTTTCTTTGTTCCGATGTGGATGCTGTCTCTGCTTGCAAATTATTTTTCATGATGACTTCTCTCTCACACACACACACACGCGCGCGCGCACACACATACACACACGGCACTGAGATTAAATACATTCTCCTATTGCCAAATTCAGGATTATTAATACTCTTTTCCAAGTTCAGGGCTGGAATAAGTCTTCTTCATTCTGGTTCCTGATCATCACACAGCCATTGTGTTCTGCTAAACAAAATAAATTACAGGAAGACACAGAGCCCATGTCTGTGTTTTAATGGAGCATGGTTTCTCCACTTTGGCTCTATTGACATTTTGGACTGAGTAATTATTTGTTATGTGGGGACTGTCCTGTGCATTGTAAGACGTTTAGCAGCATCTCCAGCCTCTGCCCCGTAAATGTCAGTGGCAACACCTCCTCTGCTCACGGCAATAAAAAATGTCTTCAGATATTGCCATATGTTCCCTGTGGGGCAAAATTGCTCCTAGGTGAGAATCACTGGAGTAGAGAGATCATACACACCCAACTTTGAGCAACTTGTTAAGACAGCCTCAAAAATAGTGAACTGGCTCAGCTGTTCACCCAGCTGTGTGGACCACCTGTGGCCAATTACTTTGACAAGATTATTGAGTTACAGGCTTGGGCATGTGGTCTCAGCTAGAGGCAACTGTATGCGCTCTGTGGGTTGGCTCCACTGGTGGGATTGGGTTACGCACATTCCACTTTGCTCTGCTCTTCAACTGCTTGAAGGCAGCTCACGTACATGCTAACTGAGTGATGACAGTTCAAGTTCAAACCAACCGTATGACCCCAGTGCAGTTGAATGTGCTAAGTAGAAATAAGCGCAGTCACTTTTTGCCCCAATTATTATTGTTGCTATTGCTTCCATTATTGTTGTTATTACGATGATTATTTTAAATGGGAAAAGTTCCCAAACTTGGGGGATGATGTAGATTTTATTGACTTCTCCTTTAACAACTGTAGATACGCCTTTCACCAGCTTACATGTCCTGATGGCATCTTAGGTAGAATGCATTCAAGTCTCAGTTTATCATCATTCACTTTCCAAACAGCATTCTTAAAACCTTTCCAATTTCTTTCGGTTGCTTCTGTTACCTAACCTCGCAACAGCCATTTATGATCTACCTAATTCAGTTATCTTCCTTCAAACCTTCCAACGTTCAGTTACCAGATTATTTTTCCTAATCAAAGGTTGAATTTAAAACTCCATTTAAAAACATGAAATGGCTCCATGAACTACTGAGTTCACATTTTGTCGCCCAGCATGCAGGGCTTTCCAGTATTCAGCTTCTGCCTGCATTTTCTCCTTCCACCTATGACTCCAAAGTTATCTCCTAAACAAGTGTCTCTCAAATGTGGTCCATGGTTTACCCGAAGAAGTATCAACAAAGATCCTGTTCTAGATGCGGATTTAGGAATATTGGCCCTAGAAAAAATATCTTTAAAAATTTATTTAGAGAAAAATATATCCCTAGAAATATTTATCCCTAGAAAAATAATTTGATTATCTAAAAACTAGAAATATCATTATTCTTCTAGCTCCAGCTAACTTCTTTCTCTCTCTCAAACACTGAGTGCTTTTCCTTCTGGTACTTATCACATCCTAACTTGGAAGAGGAGGAGGAGGAGGAAGAGACGAAGGTGGAGGGCAGCTATACTTTCCGTGCCAGAGACTGTGCCAGCCACTTTACATCGCTTGTTTCACTCAGTCTTTGCAGTATCATTATTGACTTTATAGATGTGGAAATGAGGGCTTAGAAAGGTTGATTAACTTGCCCACGATTACATGGAGTAGGTAGAGGAGCTTCTCACCCTAAAGTTCACAAAGTGAATACTGAAGTGTGACTCCACTCAAATTTCATTCTGATGGCTCTTCATACACTTGTCTTATGTCTTTTGCTGAGTAAACTTTTGCGTACAGACCTTGATAAGAGGGCTTTTTGGAAAGAACACTGGACTCAATCTCTGCTTGAATTCTGGCCTTGGCATTTTTGTCTTCTAATAGCTGGCCCTGGGGTGTGGCCATTGGTCTCTGGTCCAGAACATAGCCAGAGAATACAGGAGGAGGGATGAGGATGAAAGGTGCAAAGAGCAAGCACCTGCTGTTTTTAAGGAAGATACCTGGAAACTTCTACCTACCCCATGGCTTACACCCCAAAACTTAGCCCTATCCCCAACCTAGCTTCAAGGGAAGTTGGAACTAGTTTCTTTATTCAACAGGGCCTTGAGACCAACTAAAAATGAGAGGAGGATAGATTTGGAGAGCTTTCTCTGTCACCTAATTACAATGGACAGCTCTTGGTTTTTTTTGTTTTGTTTTGTTTTTCCCCTTGCATATCCCCTTTTCCAGTTACAATATCTTATTTTTCCTCTGGGTGCCATCCTTCTTCATCTCAATCTATGAGCTTCAGGTGACTCTTATTTCAGACTCTAAGGGAAGACAAGTGCTCTAGGTCCCACTCATCAGAGATGGGTGTAAGATCCTAGCCAGGCAAACACCTTGTATCAGAGTGAATCCTGAAACTGCTGGAAAAATTGGCAAAGAAGTAGGCCCACGCTGCTCTAGGTTTGAAGCTGTGAAGGGGTAAACTGGAGGCCTGCAGAGTCTGGGGCTGTCGTGGAGGGAAGCAGAGCTGAGAGGCAGAGAGGAGCATCCTGATGACATCACTTGAGGCCCAGATCAAGCCCCACTTAAGGCTAGGGTCTCCCCCTGGATATTGCATTTACAGGTTCCCATAAATTTCTTATTTTGCTTAAACTAGTGCTAAATAGACAGAGATTCAATAAATGGTCTCTAACAAGATGCTCATCTTTGACTTTCCCCCACCATCACCCTGCTTAGTACACAACACATGCTTCAGAATCATTGATTGGGAGGATAAACAATGAATGAGTAAGTGATCGAGGCTCAGAAAAACTGCATGAAGTTATAAGAATTTTGTTAGTTTCTTTTATTCCAAATATTTTCTCGGACCACATTTACTTTTAGGAGTCACAATTATGAAAAAAAAAAAAAATAGGCCAGATGGCCCGAGATGTTTTTCAGAGCTCCTCTCAAGACCTTGAAAAGAAACCAAAAAGAGAAGATCTCCCCAGTTTCAGCCAGGCTGTGTTCATATGTGAAAAGAGAACCATTCCCGAATAGTTTCCAACTAAAATCTTATTTTCAGTAGTCATCTGTTGCCTGTCTTTCCAGTGATGGGATGTAGTGAGGGCACTGTCTCGGGGCCACCAGAGGGTACCCTCGTGTAGATGGACAGTTCCTGCTCAGGTCCGCTAGAAGGGGATGAGGAAAGATTTCTGCAACAGGCCCTTTGGTGGAACAAAATTCACACATCCGTAACATATACGCATTTTGCTTCCAAAATAGATTTGCGTAAGCTTTCAATAATAGCACATGTACAATAGATCTGTGGGAACCAGGATAAAGGAACAAACACCATACAATGAAGGATGATTATATCTATTAATTACAAGCATTTTTAATAATAGCTACATTATGGGAGCTTATCATACCCATGGTTAAGTGCACTGTTCTAAGCACTTGAGTTGTATCATTTCACATAATTCTCACGACTCTATGCTCTTATTATTATTTGCATTTTACGACAGAGAGGTTTAGTGACCAGTTCGTGGTCCTATCAGTAATGCATGTATACACCACAGCTGAGCCAGGATTTGAATGGGAGGCAGTCTAATCCAGGTCATGGGTTAGGCAGAGAAGAGGAGAAGTCCTTGTTTTAGAGTCGATCAGCCTGGGTTTGAATCCCTGCTCTTTCTCTTATTAACCAATGACCTTGGCAAGTCACTTCACTTTTTAAGCTTCAAGTTATTCATCTGTAAAATGGCAATAATGATCTTTGCCTTTGGGGTTTTTGGTGGAGACTAAAAGAGATAATGTGTAAAGCTGTGTAGTAAAGTGATTGGCACCATTTAAGTACAAGAGACACGAAGCTATCCTCGGCATGTAACCCTGTGTGATCTCCTTTCAGTAGCACCCTAATAATTTCTCATAATCTAATAATAAGTAATTTAATATTAGGCAAATTTTAGATTTTTAGCCATGGAATTATGAATTCTTTTTCTCTTTTCCAATGTCAATAAAGGACAACATCTATCTCCCACCATTTCATCTTAGTAGCTTTGCTAAGGTTGTATCCTGATGGGGATGGCAAAACTTTAAAGATTAAGAAGAACATTCCAGAAATTCAAACTGGGCAGTGATGGGATATGGCATAATAACATGAAGCAGAGTGAGTGTCTTTCAATTTTCCTTTCTGAGTATGCAAATCCTCAATAAAGCTCATCAAATACAAAAGTAGGATTTAGCTGGTACAGCCCAGCCCCCCTTCACTGTGTGCTTTTGAAATGAGCTCTTCTTTAAAAAGAAAAGAAAACAAAACAACAAATGTAGAACAAACTCCCTATCTGAGTGTTCTCAGAACCGGAAGAAACAGCGACATTGTCTTTCAAGGCTGCCAACATAAGAAGAGATGGGGCACCAAAGTCAGCTCGCCAGCGATTATGGGCAAGGATGGTCCGTTACAGGGATCCTTGAGGGGGACATTACCGTGAGCCTGAGAACACTGGTATGTCATCGGTCTACGGAAAGGCACAATGATGTACAACGTGCCTTGGCTTAATTGCTTGAGAAGCCTTAATTTCAGGGACAAAGTGTGTGTGTGTGCACATGTGCATGTGTTTAAGTTAAATAAACAAAAGCTCAATGGGGGAAAAAAATCTTACCTTCTAGATTAAAATCTGTTTGGCCAATCTCGGTTGTGAGTCGTCTATTCCGTGTCAGTCTGAGCATCGCTAAACGGGTCAGACGGTCGAGCAGAAGCATATGGGCTCAGGATACAGAGCACCTTCGCCTCACTTGCTGGGAACTAGTAGGTAATTAGACGAGTATGGGCAGGCCCCAAGCTCGAATTACTTGGTAATCTAATAGAGTGCTTTCTCTTAGGGGGGGAAAGAAAAGTAAAAATACTTTGCAGTGAAACCTTTGATTTGCTGCATCTACGAAGGGGAGGAGACAGTGTCCCTGGGAGCCTCTGAGCCAGCTCCAACTCCACCAAACACAAGGGAGCATGCTCAGTTCACAGTGTTAAATAGCTGTTTCACCTCCTTTTCTTCCTATCCTGCATCTTTCAGCTGCTTTTTTCCCTCTTCATACTCTCCTTTCTTCACTAGGTCTTAGTCTTCTCTTTCCTTCTGTCTTCCTTCTCTTCTTTGTCCTTCCTCCCCTTTTATGGTCATACAGCAGTAATACATACATACATACAGCATATGAATGTAGGCATGTTTTTCCTACTACCTTTTCTTCCCCCTTTTCCTTACTTTTCAAATATTCCTGAATTTGTACCATGCCTCCAGGGAGTAGCCCAAGGGCTAGGGTCTGAATGTTTGTGCACCTCTAAAGTTCATGTTGGAACCCCAGTGCCCAAGGTGGTGGTGTTAGAGGGTGGGGCAACTGGGCAGTTGATTTGGTTAGAGGGGATCCCTCTTGTGTGAGATAGTGTTCTCATAAAAGAACTTCCAGAAATCTAGCTTTCCTCTCTTCCACCATGTGAGGATACATACAGCAAATGAGAAGTCTGCCACCCAGAAGAGGGCCTTCACTTAACCATGCTGGCATCCTGACTTCCAACCTTCAGAACTGTGAGAAACAGATTTATGTGGCTTATAAGCTACTCAGTCTATGGTATTATTTTTTATAGCAGTCCAAACAGACTGGACAATTACAACTTGAGATTCGATCCATGCTAACCATTCACCAGGCTGGCATTAAGTATAGACTCTACTCAAGCTAATTCCATTCCATAGGCACATCATGGCATGTCCCTCCAGGTCAGGATTCATTGCAACAAAATAAAACACAATGTGGTATGATTTTATTACATCTGGTGACATGATGATTAGGAGAAAACCCAAACTTTCTTTGAAAGCTTCTCCATTCCTAGAGTTAATACAAATTTATTACATCTGATCACCAGTACTCCTGAGTTTTCCACTTTCTATAATTTAAAACATCTAAAGTTAATGTATTTGTTAGCAGAGGTAGACTTACTGTGAACCAAAGGCAGACAAATCATGTCAAAAACTGTGTTTTTGTAAAAGTTCTAAAGGTAACTTGTTCTGCCATGTGGTCTCAATTCACAGGAAAAAAAGTTATAGAAAGAATATGGTGACTTCGCAAGCTGTAATCACTCTAAAAATCTACCCAGTTCTTCTGAATTTCACTGGACTCTGCTTTAGGACTGCTTAAGAGGCAGTCTCCTGGGACTCTCTCCACTGATTGAGTGACGTGTTTTTACCTCCAGCATGGCAAGCTACTGGAAAGGCCCGCCTAGCCCCTGCCAGGGTTTGGAGAGGTATCCTGGGAGAAAGAAATGTTTTGAATGGGTCGGGTAGTCTTTTGGGGTTGCACCAGCTTGCCAGAATGCTACTCCATTTCATCTTAAAAATAATATTTTGATCCCAGACCATACCACGTTTCCAGCAAAATGTTACACTTGACAAGCTTTACCCAAATTACCATACACAGTCACATACTGTTTGCAGCTGATTCCATTTTTAGCAACGTCAAAGGGAAAAAGGAATCTCAGAATGGTGAGTGCATTCGATACGCCTGATACTGGTCAGAAGGTCAACCCCACGCATGCTTTCCTCACAGGCCAGCAATCCCCAGGACTCTTCAAACAGCTCCCTCTTGCATGAAAATCCATTAGACTCTGCCAAGTTTCCCCTCCCAGTACCCAAGCCCTCTCCTCCTTTAGGTCTAGAAGGAAATCTAGATGGTCCAGCATTTTGGTCAGCTTTGTTCTTCCACCCATGATGGAGGCCTGCTAACTTGCTAGTCTTAGCAGGGGCCTAGAGAGGGGGAAAGATGGTTGTGACAATTGTGGCTGCACTCTGTGTGTGTACGTGTGTGTGTCTTTATGGACCCATATAAGTGTGTATATTCCCAGCCACAGGTTTTTTGGAATTACTTTAGTATAAAGCTGCAAAATAAGGTGACTTACAGGCTTGGAGAAGAAACAGAAAATTAACTGAAAATTAACTGTCATAGCTTATATTGGAAACCTTTCCTGTGCTAACTGGAACCTTAACTTTTTTCTTTCTTTGTTTGTGGTTTTACTGTGAAATGGAACATACATATTAACAGTGAATATAATGGATATAAATATGAATGAACAGTGAATATAATGGATATAATATGAATAGACATAATGTGTGTATATATATATATATATTCCATGCATCTATGTATATAATACATAGCAAAAAAGTCAATACCCATGTACTAGCATGAAGCTTAAGAAATAAAAGAATATAAATTTCTCTGTACTTTCAATAACAAAAATAGAAATCTCTCTATACTCTTGACATGTCTCAGTTGAATTCTTAGGCATTCTTTCTGTTTCTAATTCTCTCTCATTTTGTTGTACCTTTGCCACATATACATGAATCCCTCAACAAGCACTGTTACATTTATATGTTTTAAGAATTTACATCAATAATGTGGTTATCTGCACCTTGTTTTTTCCACTCTAAAATTCTGGGGGCGCCTGGATGGTTCAGTCAGTTAAGCATCCACCTTCAGCTCAGGCCATTGATCCCAGGGTCCTGGGATCGAGTCTCATATCGGACTCCCTGCTCAGTGGGGAGCCTGCTTCTCCTTCTCTCTCTGTTGCTCCTTCTGCTTCTGCTCTCTCATTCAAGATTTCTCTCTCAAATAAATACATAAAATATTTAAAGAAAATAATCTTTTGAGATTCATTCATGCCAAGCTGTGTAGCATATATTATGAATGTGGTTGAACATGTAGAGCATTTTATGTTATGGCTACTTTATGTTATGACATGAGCAGTGCTTCTGGGAACTTTCTCTTACCTGACTCCTGGTGTACACACATGAAGGTTTCTCTAGGACACACAATATGTGTGAAGGGGCAGTGTCATGGGGTAGGCCCATTCTCAATTTTACTGCCTAATACCAAATTGGGCAACCAAAGGGGTTGCCCAAATGTACATTCCCACCAGCAATGTTTGAAAGATCAGGTTGTCCCACATCCTCACCAATATTTGATGCTGCCAGACTTTAGAATATATGCCAATCTGATGTATATGAAATAGTCCATTGTTAAGATTTTAATTTGTGCTTCCTTGAATACTAATGAGCCCAAATACTTTTTCATATGTTTATTAGACATTCATACTCCCTTTCTTGAAATTATGTCTTTGGCTAATTTTCCCTTGGGATTTTTGTTCTTATTGATACATAAAACTTAAAACAAACAAACAAACAAAAAACTATGCTCCAGGCACTAACACTTTGTTGGTTTTACATGTGATAAATGTTTTTTTTTTTAAATTTCTTTATAAAGCCTCTTGAAAAACAGATGTGTTTAACTCTAATGCAGTCAAAATTACCAATATATTTTTTACCTTGTTTGAGGAATCATGCCTCACATCAAAATCATAAAGATACTTTATCTAGTCTCCTAAAATTTTTCAAGTTTTGTTTTCCAACTTAAGCCTCTACATTTGTAATTGGTTTTTATATGTGGCATAGGAAGGAATCCATTTTTTAAAACATTGATAACCAAGAGAATCACCACTTTACTAAGTACTAGATAAATAGTCTGTGTAGCCTCCCTCCCACTTCTGTCATAGTTCAGGTTTCTGTATCCATGGGGTTCTAGATTATACTCTGCTCTGGTTCTCTATTATATTTCATGGCTCTGTTTGTTTTATGTGCCAGGATCATGTTCTTACTATTAAAGCTTTGCCGTAAGTCTTGATTTTTGGCATCTCTTTGCCTTATTATTCTAACCTAGGAATAGAGTGACTATTCTTAACCTTTTGTTCTTCAACATAAATTTTAGAATCAACTTGTTATGTTTCACTAGGAACCCTGTAGGAGCGTCTATTAGAATGTTATTGAATCTATAACTCAATTCACAGAGAGTGTATGTATTACAATGTTGAGTGTTCGAAGCCTTGAACATGCTTCCTTCATTCCACCATCCCTCCCTTCCTTCCTCCTTTTCTCTCTCCCTCACTTGCCCATTTTCCCCATCAAAAGCAAACATTCCAATTTGTTTGTTGTGGAATTTTTGTATGTACGTGTTTTTAGAGCATATGCCTTTGCACGTATTCTAGTTTCTGTAAATGTGATTGCTTAAGAGCATTTATTACCTTTTTCTTCTTAGTCCTGTTTTTCAGCTGCATTAAAGTGCTTATAGGCATATCTGGACAGTTGTTGCAAACTGCTGCATTGAACTCCAATGCATGAAGCTACCTTATTTTGCCTATTTACTCCCCAAGTTATGGGTACCCAGATTAGCTTCAACTCCTTCCGCCCTTCTTATGTACACACAAATAATAGTTTCACAAACAACCTCATGCAGGTGTATGTAGATGAATTCCTTTGGGGGTACTATTTACTCAGAGGCAAAAATGTTGTGTCGCAGAGTATGTATATCCTTAACATGACTATTTAGGGGTCTTTTGTGGTTCCATAAAAGTTTTAGAATTGTTTATTCTATTTTTATGAAAAATGCCATTGGAATTTTGATAGGGATTGCACTGAATTTGTAGATCACTGTGGGTGGTATGGACATTTTAACAATATTAATTCTTCCAATCCATGAGCATAGAATATATTTCCATTTCTTAGTGTCTTCTTCAGTTTCTTCCAGAAGTTCTTTATTCTGATGCAATCAAGTCAATCCTCTTTTTCCTTATGCATTGACTGTTTGAAATATTGCCATGAAGTCTTTTCCATTCTTAACTGTGATAGAATAATGGTCCCAGTTCATATGTTGAAGCCTTAATTCTGTGTGATATTTTTTTGCAGATGGGGTCTGTGGGAGATAGTTGGGTTTAGATGAGGTCATGAGGGCAGGGTACCTCATGGTACCATTAGTACCATTAGAAGGAGAAACCAGAGAGCTTGCTCTCTCTCTCTCTCTCTCTGCCATGTGAGGACACAGTAGGCAAGGAAGTGTTGGCAAGGAAGTGAGACCTCACCAGGAACTGAAATTGGCCACTGTGGTCTATTGTTCACCCGGTTCATGATATTTTGTTACTGCTGCCTGAGCAGGCTAATACACTTCCTTTCTATGCAATTATATCTTCTTTTCTCTTGCCTACAATTCCAGCTAGATCTCTAGTACATTCTTGATTAAAAGTAGTAATAGTAGGTACCTTCACTTTATTCCTGAACTTACATGAAATATTTTGCCATTTTTTGACATTACCACAATGCTTGCTATATGTTTCTATTAGACACACTGTGTCAAGTTAAGGAACATTCCTTTAATTCTTGTTTTGTGAAGGTTGTCAAATTTTATCCACTGCTTTATCTGTATCTAGAGATGAGCACACGATTTTTCTTCTTTAAATATATTAATTTGTTAAATTATATATATAGACATACTGTTCCAATCCTTTACCTGTGCATAAACATATATTCTGTACACATTTTTCTGTTTTGATAGGCTTGGTTTTCTACTTTTGGTTCAAGTAAGGCTATTGATTCTGTGTTTATTAATGAGATTATTCTGCAATTTTATGTTCTCATCCTCCTTT
This sequence comes from Mustela nigripes, assembly GCF_022355385.1. Classification (NCBI taxonomy): domain Eukaryota; kingdom Metazoa; phylum Chordata; class Mammalia; order Carnivora; family Mustelidae; genus Mustela; species Mustela nigripes. The sequence goes on along the minus strand of NC_081569.1, from coordinate 66,111,384 downwards.
TGTTGGTTTTGATGTCAAAGTTATAGTTATCTTGCAAAATGAGTTGGGGGGAGTATTACCTCTTTTTCTATTCTCTAGGTGGAATAAGACAGGTATTATCTATTCCCCAAAACTTTGATATAACTTATTTATAAAATTATCTGGACTTGTTATGAGAAGATTTGAAATAACTAATTCAATTTCTTTAATAGTTAAAGGAATATTCAACTTTCTGTTTCTTCTTAAGTTTGGTAATTTACAATTTTTTCCTAGAAATGTGTCTATTTTGTCTAAGTTTTCAAATTTATTGGCATTAAGTATTAACAATATTGTCTCATTAAATTTTAATCTATGTTGTATCTGCAGTTATATCCCTCTTTAATTTCTAGCATTTATTGTGTGTTCTTCTTCTATTTTTTCTTGATCAATTTCCCCATAGGTTTGGTTATTTTATTAATCTTTTTCCAAGAAGAATCTTTGGATTCGTTGATTCTCTGTACTACATCTTTGTTTTTTATTTTATCTATCATCATTACTATGTTATTAGAGATTTTATGAGAACTTAAAAAATACCTAAAATTTATTAACAAATTGGTTTTGGCCAGATATAGTACTGAAATGCTTGCATACATATTTATATATAATTTTATTTTGTCCTTGTGATGACTTTAGGAGGAAAATACTATCATTATATATATTTTATAAGTTAAGAAAGTCTGTAAAAGTTATAGAGCCACTAAATTGCAAAACTGGGATTCAAATCTAAGCCATATGTACTGTATTATTCCTCTGTGTTCTTCAAAACAGAATTCAAAGAATAAAGATAATGTTTAACCCCAGGGAATAAATTAGTAAGTATTGGAATTGCAGGTATGGTATAAAGCCACAGAAAATTTTTGTTGTGTTTGGAGTCCATTCATGGATGTTTCCTTCAGTAGGACTTCTACACTGACAGTAGCGGAATGAGAAAGCTTAATTATTGTCTGAGCCAAAAAATAGACATATAATGGAGTCCTTCCTGCAAATTATCAAATTGTCTTATAATAAATGATAATATATTTTTAAATGTCAGTTTTGAAATAGCTTGTTTAGAATCAGTTCTCAAAGCATTTTCCCAAATACTGCATCTAGTTCTCACACTTCTTACATCTTAGGGAGCCTGTAGGTAGATAGGAGCATTATTATTCCCACCCTACAGATGCAAATTTGGGAAGTTAATAACTTGCTCAAGGATATATACACAGTGAGAGGCAGAATGGTTCTCTAATGTAGGCTTTTTGATTCCCAGGTTGTTCATTCCTTTTTAAAACTTTTTTAAAAAAAGATCTATGCATTTATTAGAGAGAGGGAGAGAGAGAGAGAGAAAGAGAGAGTATGCATGCACGTATACGTGCTTATAAGCTAGGGAGAGTCAGAGGGAAAGGGAGAAGATCTTTTTTTTTTTTTTTTCTTAATTTTTTTTTTTAAATTTTTTATTTTTTATAAACATATATTTTTATCCCCAGGGGTACAGGTCTGTGAATCACCAGGTTTACACACTTCACAGCACTCACCAAATCACATACCCTCCCCAATGTCCATAATCCCACCCCCTTCTCCCAAACCCCCTCCCCAC